>NC_057408.1:57465986-57768500 GCF_019320065.1 Cervus canadensis | reverse complement strand
GAAAACAGTTCAGTTTATAATAGCATCAAACAGAATACAATACTTAGGAGTAAACTTAACCAAGAATATGAAGGGTTTGTACTGAGAACTATATAGTGTTGCTGAAAGAAAATTACTCTCAAGTAAATGGAAAGGTATCTTGGGTTCATGGACCGAAAGACTTGATACTGTTAAGACGTCATTACTACTGAGAGCAAACCACAGAGTCAGTATGATCCTTGTCAAAATCACAGCGGTGTTTTTCTGCAGAAATAGAAAAGCCCATCCTGAAATTCATGTGCTGTCACAAGGGACTCCCACCCCTGCCTATAGCCAAAATATTATTGAAAAAGAGTAACGAAGTTGGAAATTGCATACTTCTTGATTTCAAAAATTACCAGAAAGCAATAAAGACAGACATTTAGACCAACAGGATAGAATAAAGAGCCCGGAAATAAACTCCCCCATGTATGGTCAGAGGGGCTTCCCTTGTAGCTCAGTCGGTAAAAGGTTCCGCTGGCAATGCAGGAATCCGCCTGCAATGTAGGAGACCCTGGTTTGATTCCTGGATCCGGAAGATTCCCTGGAGAAGGAAATTGCAACCCACTCCAGTATTCTTGCCTGGAAAATTCCATGGACAGAGGAGCCTGGTGGGCTACAGTCCATAGGGTCGCAAATTCGTCGGACATGACTTAGCAACTACCATGTATGGTCAGATGATTTCCAACAAGGGTTCCAAAGACCATTCAAGGAGAACGGACACTCTTAAAAAATGGTGTTGGGAAAACTGGATGTTCATTGCAAAATAATGACATTGAACCCTTATCTGCTACCATATACAAATAATTTAAAATGTATCAAAACTTAAATGTATAAGTTAAAACTATTAAACTCTTAAAACAATAGGGAAAAAGCTTCATGACATTGTATTTGGCAATGGTATCTTGGATCTGACACCAAAAGCACAGGCAACTGAAGGAAAAAAATTGGTAAATTGGACTTCAAAAATTAAAATCTTAAACTTATCACAGGACACTATCAAGAGATTGAAAGGCAACTCACAGAATGGGAGAAAATATTTGCAAATCACGTATCGATATTCAAAAAGTCTAAAGAGCTTTTATAACAACAAAGTAAGTCAACATAATTTTAATTTAGGCAAATTTAAAATAGGCAAAGAACCTGAATAGATACTTCTCCAAGAAAGATAATACAGATAGCCAACAAGCACATGAGAAGAACTCAGGATCACTAAATGTGATGGTTAATTTTATGTGTCAGCCTGATGGAGCTAAGGAGAAAAGGAAAGATATACCCATTTGAATGCAGAGTTCCAAAGAATAGCAAGGAAAGATAAGAAAGCCTTCCTCAGCGATCAATGCAAAGAAATAGAGGAAAACAACAAAAAGAATATTAGAGATACCATGGGAACATTTCATGCAAAGATGGGCTCAATAAAGGACAGAAAATGGTATGGACCTAACAGAAGCAGAAGATATCAAGAAGGGGTGGCAAGAATACACAGAACTATACAAAAAAGATCTTCACGACCCAGATAATCACGATGGTGTGATCACTCACCTAGAGCCAGACATCCTGAAATGTGAAGTCAAGTGGGCCTTAGGAAGCATCACTACGAACAAAGCTAGTGGAGGTGATGGAATTCCAGTTGAGCTATTTCAAATCCTGAAAGATGTTGCTGTGGAAGTGCTGCACTCAATATATCAGCAAATTTGGAAAACTCATCAGTGGCCACAGGACTGGAAAAGGTTAGTCTTCATTCCAGTCCCAAAGAAAGGCAATGCCAAAGAATGCTCAGACTACCACACAATTGCACTCATCTCACATGCTAGTAAAGTAATGCTCAAAACTCTCGAAGCCAGGCTTCAGCAATATGTGAACCATGAACTTCCAGATGTTCAAGCTGGTTTTAGAAAAGGCAGAAGAACCAGAGATCAAATTGCCAACATCTGCTGGATCATCAAAAAAGCAAGAGAGTTCCAGAAAAACATCTATTTCTGCTTTATTGGCTATGCCAAAGCCTTTGACTGTGTGGATCACAATAAACTGGAAAATTCTTCAAGAGATAGGAATATCAGACCACCTGACCTGCCTCTTGAGAAATCTGTATGCAGGTCAGGAAGCAACAGTTAGAACTGGACATGGAACAACAGACTGGTTCCAAATAGGAAAAGGAGTATGTCAAGGCTGTATACTGTCACCGTGTTTATTTAACTTATATGCAGAGTACATCATGAGAAACGCTGGGCTGGATGAAGCACAAGCTGGAATTATGATTGCCAGGAGAAATATCAATAACCTCAGATATGCAGATGACACCATCCTTATGGCAGAAAGTGAAGAAAACTAAAGAGCCTCTTGATGAAAGTGAAAGAGGAGAGTGAAAAAGTTGGCTTAAAGCTCAACGTTCAGAAAACTAAGATCATGGCATCTGGTCCCATCACTTCATGGCAAAGAGATGGGTAAACAGTGGAAACAGTGGCTGACTTTATTTTTCTGGGCTCCAGAATCACTGCAGATGGTGATTGCAGCCATGAAATTAAAAGACACTTACTCCTTGGAAGGAAAGTTATGATTAACCTAGACAGCATATTAAAAAGCAGAGGCATTACTTTGCCAACAAAGATCCATCTAGTCAAGGCTGTGGTTTTTCTAGTAGTCATGTATGGATGTGCGAGTTGAACTATAAAGAAAGCTGAGCACCGAAGAATTGATGCTTTTGACCTGTGGTGTTGGAGAAGACTCTTGAGAGTCCCTTGGACTGCAAGGAGATCCAACCAGTCCATCCTAAAGGAGATCAGTCCTGGGTGTTCATTGGAAGGACTGATGTTGAAGCTGAAATTCCAATACTTTGGCCACCTGATGCTAAAAGCTGACTCATTTAAAAAGACCCTGATGCTGGGAAAGATTGAGGGCAGGAGGAGAAGGGGACAACAAGAGGATGAGATGGTTGGATGGCATCACTGACTCAGTGGACATGGGTTTGGTTGGACTCCAGCAGTTGGAGATAGACAGGGAGGCCTGGTGTGCTGCGGTTCATGGGGTCGTGAAGAGTTGGACATGATTGAGCTACTGAACTGAACTGAACTGACTGAGCTAAGCAATGCCTGGATAAAACATTACTTTTGGGTGTGTCTGTCGGAGTCATTCCAGAAGAGATAACCATTTGACTCAGTGGACGGAATGAAGAAAATCTGCCCTCACCAGTGTGGGTGAGCATCATCCAATCCCTGAGGGCCTGGGTAAAACAAGAAGGTGGAGGACAGGCAAGTTCTTTCTTCCTCTCTCTTCTTGAGCTGGGATGTTGATTTTCTCCTGCCCTTGGACATCAGAGCTCCTCGTTTGGGGGCCTTGGAAATCCAAGACATATACCAGTGGCCCCCCCGGTTCTCAGTCCTTCATTATTTGGACTGAATTATACCACTGGCTTTTCTGGTTTTCCATCTTACACATTGCAAATGTGGGACCTCTCTGCCTCCATGAACATGTGGCCAATGCCTATAATCAGTCTGTCTCCTGTTTCTCTGGAGAACCCTGACTTAACACACTAACCATACACAGGCCCAAACCAGAGTGAGATGCCACATCACACCCACTTGGACTGGTTATCAAGAAACTAGAAGATCAGGATTGGCAAGAAATTGGAACCCTGTGCTCGTTGGTGAGAATGTGAAATGGTACCACCGCTATGGGAAACAGTAGTGGTTCCCTCTGCCCCTCCACATTAAACATGGAGTTACCACATGACCCAAAAGTTCTCCTCCATGAAAAGCAGAGATTCAGAGAGAGATTTGTACACCCCCATTTACAGTAGCATTATTCATGATGGTCAAAAGGTGGACATAACCAAGGTACCTATGAATAACAAAATACAGTATGTCCCTGCAATGGATTATTACTCATCCTTAAAAAGGAAGGAAATGCTGACATTGGCTGTACCATGGATAAGTCATAAAGTCATTATGCTCAGTGAAATAAGGACAGTATTGTATGATTCCACTTGGATGAGGTCCTTAGAACAGTCAGATTTCATAGAGACGGGGGGTAGACTGCTGGTCACCAGGGCTTCGGTGGAAAGAATACAGAGTTGGTGTTTAGTGAGTGTGGTGTCTCAGTTTGGGAAGAAGACAAATTCTGGAGATGGATGGGGCAGTCAGTGCATGGCAAATGGATGGACTTAATGCCACAGAACCGTATGCTTTCAAATGATTAAAATAGTAAATGTTACATGTAACTTACCACAACTTTAAAAAAGACAGTTTTGATTTTCCACTCACCATCCAGCCCAAAAAAGGTGTGAGATTTAAAAGGAAGAAATGCAGTCATTGTGTTCCACCAGGTCTGCAGCCAGCATATCTGGATCATTGGGATGGTAAAGACAATCACTTGGAAGAGCACGTGATTTTTTAATCTTTAATACAGGTGTTTTAGTGTCAGGTTCAACTTATGGGAAAGTTTTCTGTCAATGTGGCTGGAGGAGTAAAACACAAAGCAGATTCCTCAGGGTAAAGGGTATCTGAAAACACACATCTTCAGCCTGTGAGATCCAGAGCTGTCCTGTCCCTTCTCCACAACATGCAGATTCCCTGGAGCCCCTCGTGGTGGACCAAGGCCATTGTGGGCCTGGGTCCTGGTGGCCCTGCTCCCTGCGGCACCCACGGGGGCATCTTTAGGTCACCAAGAGGTGCTCTGTGGATACAGCTTGAGTGAACAGTTCTCACAGGCACACAGCTAGGAGAGACGCAGTGCACATGGGCCTGGGTGGTGGTGCTGGCTTGATTCCATTCCTGTTGCTGTAAATTCTGTAAACTGCTAACATTTCTCAGCTTACTCCACCGTGGCCAGAGGACCTGGCTCCCCAGGGCGTTTGCCGCGGTCTGCTGTGGCAGTGGTGATGCAGACGCGTCCCCAGGGGTAGCAGGCTGAGTGGCCAGAGAAGCAGGGGGAGGGGAGGTCTGGAGGGGTGGGGTTGACAGGAGGGACTGTGAGAGGGGGGCTGGGAAGCAAGTGGGTTTAGAAACAGAGGTTGATGTGAATTTGGTGAAATACAGGACTGAGTGTGTACAGGGTTTGGTGTGGATGTTTTTCAGGCATTTTTCCAGTTTTGCTAATTTCTAGGGAAATAAAACCATTGAGAATGGTTACTGCCATTTTCAGAAAATGTGCTACCCTTTTCCTGGGTCCTTCCTCACCTGCTTCATTTGGCACTGTGAGTTCTGGCCATCAGGCTGTTCCCTGTGCTTTAATCTACTGCTGTTGTCACCAAGAGTGGAATTCTGACTCCTGGAAACAGTGGAAGGTGTTCTGTGCTGTTCTCAATGCCTGGGGCCTGGACACCTGGTTAGTCACTCTGTGGCCTGTCGCCATTATATGGTTGTATAGTCAGACCTAAGGATGCCACCTGCTTGCAGTGAGGGGGGCTGTGCTGGACGCTGGCCTGCAGGGAGCAGGGAAGGTTACCTTTGCCTTGGAAGGTCACCTTCGCCTCCTAGGTCTGCCTGTGGTCACTTTCAGGTCACAGGAGGCTATGATGGCAGATCATGTGTGTGTGTATTCTTTTGGAATCCAAAAATGTGGGCACTACCCTCGCTCTGATTCAGTTCTTATCAGTCACAACAGCCCAGCAGACCCTGCTGTAGCCAACAATGAGTTCAGAAGGGATACCATATGGAAACACTCTGTTGACAAGTTCATGGTCTTAGAAATGATCCTTAGTCATGCCTCTTGTTTGCTTGTCACCTTGTCAGTCTGGCCAAACATTTGTGAAAAAAGATACTACAACTCAATCTCAGGTTCTGCGTACCTTGTGAATATTTGTACTGAAGAATCAGTTCATTGGAAGATGCCCAGAGGGCTCTTAGGTTTGGGAAACTCAATTTTCAGTTTGAAAGCCCACTGGTGTGGATGGGCAGTGCTTTCCTTCTGCCGCTGTTAACACAGGGCAGCCCCAGCTCAGAAGAAGGCTTGATACCAGAGTTGCACACATACATGTGTAGATTGAGACTACAGACCTGTCTCAAGGCTACAGTGGGGAGATCTGTTGTACTTGTGGCCACAGCTTTCCTCTAGGTACAGATTAAGGGCTGGGGCTTTGTAGTCCTGGGTGTTAAACAGCCTCTGTTCAGCGGAGTGTGTGTGATCCTTTGGCTTCGGGTGCTGCTGCGTGAAACTAATTATCTTCCTGTGATGTCCACTCCCTGCTCCCCACCCAGGAACGGCGCCTGTGGCCTTCAGACGGCTCTGAACCTCGGCCCACCTCAGAGGTAAGTGATTGGACACTGGCGAGGTGTGGGTGGCAGGAGATGAACAAGATTGGTGGAAGGGTTGAATGTGACGGCACAAAGACTAAGATGTGTGCCAATAACCTGGTTTAAGAGGTGGAGGAGGGACTTCCCTGGTGGCCCAGTGGTTTTAAGACTTCACCTTCCAATGCAAGGGGTTTGATCCCCAGCCAGGGAGCTAGGATCCCACATGCCTGGAGGCCAGTATAACCCAAACATCAAAGTGTTGTAACAGATTCAATAAAGACTTGGTATGATTGGGAAGGGGCCTTCTAGTTGGTGCAGTGGTTAAGAATCTGCCTGCTAATGCAGGTTCGATCCCTGGATGGGGAAGATCCCCTTGAGTAGGTAATGCCAACCCACTCCAGTATTCCTCCTTGAAAAATTCCATGGACAGAGGAGTCTGGTGGACCACAGTCCATGGGGCTGCAAAGAGTTGGACACGATTGTGCACGCACACACATACAATTGGGAAAATAAGTTTTTTGCCTTTAAGTTGAAAATATGGTATGAGAGAAGTTGATGGATGAATATATATATCTTTATACGTATGTCTTTCCTCTAGAAGAAAGTCGAATGGTGAATAAGTTAAGAAATGTCGATTCTTTTGGGGAAAAAAATCTATAATCATCTTTACTTTGGAATATAAAACATTTTTCATGTTGGTTGCTAAAAATTACAGGAAATTTTATCCAAAATAACTGGAAAACTCTAGAAGCCAGAAAGAAAAAGTCACTTGTT
The DNA here is from genome assembly GCF_019320065.1 of Cervus canadensis. Classification (NCBI taxonomy): domain Eukaryota; kingdom Metazoa; phylum Chordata; class Mammalia; order Artiodactyla; family Cervidae; genus Cervus; species Cervus canadensis. The sequence continues at coordinate 57,761,478 of NC_057408.1, read as the reverse complement.
TCATATTTTAAAGTAACTGATAGGGCAACAAGTTCCTATAAATAAGTCATAAGTTGTCCCAGCCTTGTATCTGCTCCAAGTACAGGCCTGTGGAGTTGTCAATTACAAAGGAAATTCTGTACCCTTCTCCACTCCTCTGAATCACAGGACTAGAAGCTAGAAGGGGCTTGAGAAAGCAAGGGGGCTGTCCTTTCTATAAAAAAGAGTGGGACCTGGAGCAGGTCATGTGGGGGGCTGGCCTGGGGTTGGGGGCTCCTGTATTCTTCTTAACCCAGTGGGAAATGTACACATAGCACATACAATAACTCCATTAAACCTACATTTTCAGGTAACTGCAATTATCCGTTGCTGAACCATCCTGGGTTTGGCAAGGTGAGTGATGTAAGTCATTAGGAATGAGAAAACTTTTTTTCTGGAATAGTCTTTACTTGTTTTTTTGGTGGGGGAAGTTTTCAGACGGGTGAGAACAGACCAGGCGTGAATTTCCCTGCGGCCGTCACGTCCGTGGTCATCACTGTGCTGAGAACATCTCGCAGCCGTTCCTCTCTTCCCTGCAGACCATGTATGCCCCGCGGTCCAGGGATGGGGTGACTGCCCCGCCTTTTCTCCAGAGGGATCGGTTCAGCCGCTTCCAGCCCACCTACCCCTACGTGCAGCACGAGATTGACCTTCCCCCCACCATCTCCCTGTCGGACGGGGAGGAGCCGCCTCCTTACCAGGGGCCCTGCACCCTGCAGCTCCGGGACCCTGAGCAGCAGATGGAACTCAACCGAGAGTCGGTGCGGGCACCGCCCAACCGAACTGTATTTGACAGCGACTTGATAGGCGTGTCCGTGTACAGTGGGGGCCCTTGCCCACCCAGCAGCAATTCAGGCATCAGTGCCAGCACCTGCAGTAGTACTGGGAGGATGGCGGGGCCGCCCCCGGCCTACAGTGAGGCGATGGGTCACTACCCGGGCGCCACTCCCTCCCACCCCCAGCACAGCAGTGCGCACAGGGGGAGCAGACTGCTGCTCCAGCGGGAAGGCCCCGGAGCACGGAGCTGCCCATCCAGGGCACGGACAGGAAGCCCAGGGAGTGCGTCTGACCTGCGAGCACACCTGATGTGAGAAAAGAAATGGGGGAGTCGCAGCACAGCAGAATTCAGTAAAACAGAACAATTTTTTTCAGGGGAGCCACACGCAGAAGGGAATAGTGCAAACCTCCAGTCTGGCCACAACAGTATTCACCTGCGGCAGAGATGGGACAGGGCTGGTTTTGGCAAAGTGTGGGCATGAGAACACAAAAGGGTGCTTTGAAGACACCATGAAATAAAACCCACGAGGTGTTTGACTTAACTGTGAAAGCAGAGGCCAGAATGCCTGTTTTACAATTAACTGAATACAGAGGAAAGTTATACATTATGGGGAAGACTCACTAGTTTGCTTTCCCCCTGAACTGTGGAACTTTTGTTTTAAAAATATGATTCTAAGTTCCTGGTTTGTGTGCCAAGGTATAAAGTGAAGTCAGATGAATGCAAGGAGTTAAATCTGTGTTGTGATGCTGTGTTTTTAAAAATTGCACTATCTTCATTGTTTTAACATGAGGAAGCTTTATGTGAAGTCCTGTATGTTGTTTTCTCACCTGTGCATCATTATTAGGCCCCATAATAATGTTCTCCCCGTAATTATGCAGGAAAGGGTGTTTGGGGAGGTAGCCTAACATACTGCTAACTTACACTTGTGAAGAGAGTCATCACAGGGCATGCATCACCAAGGCACCTGCAGACTGGATGGAGCAGAGGAAACTCCCGCATCCGTGGTGGGTCGAGTCCCTCCAGCTGTGTTTTACGCCTGCATTCACACATCATGCAGTGCTGCCCTAGTCCTCCAGCAGTGCAGTTTCTGCAGTAATTGATTTTTTTTTCACTGTAGCATGAAATATACTCAGATAATACACTATTTTATGCAATAAATTGTTTAAAATGCAAGGTGGTTATTTTTATACTGTTGAAACATGTGATTTCCTGTGGCTTGTCTTCCCCTGGATAGTTGAGTTCAGGCCTGGATGGCTGATGAGTGAGACTCGGCAGTGGCTCCCATGTGCCTGCTGCCCCAGTGTTGCCCGACGCTGGCTGCAGGTTCTCTGTGTGTAGAAACTCCTGGGTTGAGGAAGAGAACCAGCCCCATATGGGAACCAGCGCCTGGGAGAGACGCAGGGCTCAGAACCAGCCACGCTCCTGGGTCACTCAGCCTCTCCTGGAGACCAGAGCTGGGCAGGGAGTGACTCAGAGCCTTGGGTGAAAATGAAAAGCACAACCTGCTGCTAAACTCAGCTAGAAGACTTAAATCTTGTAACGTTCGTTCTCACCTAACACAGTAACTTCCTTCTGCAGGGCATCTGCCTTTTCTGCACCCGAGTGGGGGCTTCTGTGCAGCCCCCGCCTGGTCTCTGACCTGTAGGTCCGAGTGTCCACTCAGTTCCAAGTGTTGTCATCTTGGGTATGGTTGTCTGGCGAGGTGCCCTTGTGCCACTGGCAGAGCACTGTCAACCTCAGATCCTGTCTGCTACCCTTTCTGAGGCCCCTCTTGGCCGGTAAGTCCTGGGTTTTGTCTGGAGGATTGGAATCCTCATCCAGTGACATCCACACAAGTAGTTGTCTCTCTCAGAAGGAGAAAATGGTCAGTGGTTGTCACTCATGCTTCAGATCCTTTTGGGCAGTGTGTCTGCTGAGGGCCACAGTGGGAGCTCTAGGACAGGCAGAGCTCTGGGGGCCCTGACCAGAGGAACTCTTCATCCCCCCATGAGGTCAGACGACCTTGACCACGAGCCTGCGCTTGGTTGATGGAGGCTTCACCTAGAGTTGGCAGTGAATTTGGGGAAGTGTCTGTCCTCCTCGTCTGCGGCAGATTGTCAGTCAGGCATCCTCCCAGGTGCAGAACGAGGAGGTTGCCTGATGGTGTCGTCATTCCAAACTTCGCCAGCACTTTTGGGAGAGTGGGTGAGCCCAGTCTACAGTTCTAGCTCAAAATGGTGAGTTACGCTCAGAAATTAGTAATTCTGCAAGTACCTGAACATCTAGCACCTGTCCACGGTACTGGCAAAACAATTGTTTAATTCAAATGACTTTAATTGTCCTTTAAAACAAATGTTGCTCTCTTTCAGCCACCCTATTAGATAACTGCCTCTAATGTAAATAGTTAAAGATGTCTGCATCTGTAACTATTCAAAGCATGACTTAAATGGTCTCTGAGGCTGGGCCTCTTTAATGAATTAGTTTAAAAGCTGAGGTCCTAAACTGAATTAGGTCAGTCTCCCTTCCATACAGGGAGGTGATTTAGGTCTCGACTCTCTGGGAGGTTGTGTGGCCTGGCATGGATAGGAGACGTGGCTCTGAAGTTGCAGCCTAGTCAGTGGGGCCTGAGGGTCCAGGTTAGATGCCAGAGTCAGGTGACCAGGGAGCAGTGGGTGGAGGCTGGGCTCCACCATCTCAGCAACACCCTGGGTGTGAGCCTTGAGCAGGCCCACCTACAGGAAGATTCCCACATCTGTTGACTTTTTCAGCAAGCCTGGTGTTCCTCAGACACTGAGGTTGTCCTTTCCTACAAAAGAGATTTTGCTAAACAAGCCACGCGTTTACAAAGTTCTTGTGACCAAAATTCAGTGTTTAAAAAGCTTGACAGGCCTCCTCTCTGTCCTCCACACCACAAATACACTTGGATACACAGCCCAAACAGCAGAGGAAAACATGCAAAACACAGGCAGGTTTGTTCTGAGAAGGACACTTAAATCCACTAACTGCAGCTGGGAGAGGACAGGGGCTAGTAGGAAGGGGCCAGCAGGAAACTGCAGGCCTTTCACCCCAGCACAGGGATCTGTGCTCAGATAAGCATGTCTCCAACTTCGAGTTACTGCTCTTTACCTTATTTTAACGTCTTAAGAAGGGCTCAAAGGCCAGCACTTTTCAGAAATGCTCAGACCTGGCAGAATCCATTCCAGTCTCTGCCTTCCTCAGAGCCAGAGGCTGCATCCTGACAGGCAGGCCGGGGCCTTACCTCCGCCTGCTCTCTGGCAGGGGTGTCCCTGCAGACACTGGCGGGGGCTCCAAAGCAGCTTCCGTCTGCTGCTGGCCACATGACTTATGTGTGGGTCAGCCTGGCTGAGACATGGCAGCTGGGGGCTGCTCCCCAAGCCTTGTGTTTGTGGTGCTGAGGCTGCTGCTTAGAATGACAACACGTTGGTGTACCCTGCTACCCTGCATTTTTCTTAAAATTTCCAAACCTCAGCAGTGTCTATGAGGAAAAACTTGGGAAGGATACTGGTGCTGGGTGTGTGGCCTTGTGTTGGCAGACACCTGTTTCCCTTCTGCATGGTCGCCTTGGTTACCATGGCTTTGGTGAAGTGGAAATGCATTGGCAAGTCCCCCCAGTGTGAGGACACTGTGTCTAAAGGGGCCCAACAAAGGCAGATGAAACACCTACTCTCACCCCAACCATGAAAGGGTCCCAGCGGCTCACCTGCCTTACACAGATTCCTTAGAAATCAGGATCTCAGCTTAGGTTATTTTACTCCCCAAGTGCTGCATCTTGGGTCTGTATTCATGGTCAGGGTTAGACGGTCATGTGCTGCTACTGCCTTCGGGTTGGCTCAGGGAGGGAGGCCTTGTGAGCAGTGCTGTCCTCAGCGTGCAAGGTGCTGGGTGAGAACTGTCCAGAGATGCAGGTGATGAAGATCCTCATCCTTCCACAGAGCTCAGAGTACAGCAGTTCTAGAGTGACTGAAGTACATGTTCTAACTTCAGCTGATGCGTCGTCATGCGTCACTCATAACGGTGCTTTCAGTGTCTGTCATGTATTCATTTTGTAAGGTGCTGTATATGTAACTTGACTATATTATGCACATGTCCTACCCGATGGGTGGAACAAAAACATTGGCACTGCAATACAATGTACAGGTACCAGATTTAACAGAAATGGCAGAGAATTTGTGAATGCCTATGTGCTTTGTCGTCTTTTGTAAGGAAATCTGCGAGTGGATGCATACAGATAAAAGTCTATGTCATTTATTTTCTTATTAAATATTGATATTATAACAAGGGAAATAAGTGTGAACAAGCTAGCGCAGCCTATGTACAGCAATCAGAGTTGCATCTTTGTTGTGAAAACACTTTTTAAGAAATAAGTTTTTAAAATTCTGTAGCCTTCTGGGGCCACCAGATGCTTATTTTTAATCCCTTCAAGTTCAGTTGGACCAATATTACAGTCAGAAAAAATGCTGATTTTTCAACTTGCTTTATGAAAACATATTCTATCGTACGTTATAGAATGAAGAGGGCAGACCCAGTGAAGAATGCACTTTTCATTAAAATTGCAAAACTTAGATCAGAGTAAGAATAGTGGCCTGCAGCAAGGATTGTGCAGTCTAGATGCATTTGTGACCATCTGTCTCTCTGTGCCTTTTTGACAAATGGAAGCTGTGAATCATTCAATGAGCAGTAGTGTTTGCAGAAAAGTAACTCTGGACAAACTAGTCCACTTGAGAAGACCCTATTCTCAGAAAAATGTCTGTTACGGGTTATAGTGAGCAGACTGGCAGTTAGTCATCTGAGTAAAGTCTTATATCCCTTCCCTTTGCTGTCTCCTGGTGATAACTACCCCAGAACCAAACTAGGCTTTGCCATTGACCAGGGACCACGTCATTTCCCCTGACAAATGCTGGAAGTAGACTTCCAGCTCTGGCGATTCTGACACTGACCTTTGTGTTTATCTTCAGATATTCTAATAGTCAAAAAAGAAAGAAGTGACAACATTTACTAAAACCACTGATGAAACTGTGGCTATGGGCCTCCTTCCGAGTTCTGTCCATGGAGGTCATTGGTGAAATTCTGCCCATCTGATCCATACTTCCAGTTTAGTCTGTTATCAAAGGATGTCAATTCTAGTTGTTATTTGTTCTGCGGTATGTGTTCTGATTTGAAAATCACGATGGAATCATACTCTTGTCCACAAAATAAGTACTGACTCTCCTTAAACTGAAAGTGCCTCTGCAGCTCTTGATGCTAACAGACCAGAGGTCAGTCCTTCAGCTCTCCTTTTCAGGGGCCACAAGATGATGAGGGTCTGTGTTTTCTGCACCCACAGCCGCTGTGTCTGCTCACTGCTAGTGGCAGGGTCCTGGTAGTGCAAGTCAAGGGTGGAGGCTCCTCCTTGTCAGAACCCACCCCCCCAAGGCTCTGCCTTTGGGAGGATGCTGAGCAGGATGTTGTGCGAAGCACTAAACCTGGTACACAGCATGGCTTCCTTTCTACAAGACTAATTGAGGCTTAAACTTTACTGTTTAATGATGCTGGTTCATTTTAATGTGCTTGCTCCTGTATTGATATTCTTCATGGCTTTCAAAAATCACAAAATATGTGTAATACTATTAATAGCATTTAGTTCACTTTCACTAGGCTGCTTTATAATGACAAGTACAGCTGTATTTGACCTTTTCAGTAGTCATAGGTTCAATATCATAGTTCACATGACCTGTGATAATCCAACATCATGAAGTCTTTTTTAAACAGCCGTTTGTGCTTACTGTTCAACATAATTTCCAGTTATACAGAGAAAGATTTCCAGCTGTTTTGTACCTGCCTTTCTAACTGAGCAATGATACAGTTCCTAGACCCAGGGTCTGTAATCACAATCCTTAAAGGACAATGATGCTCTAGTGCTGTGTGTTACAAAATCAGCCCTTTCTGTTTTTAATGCTGTGGTTAAATTGCAGCTTAAAATCATTAAAAATAATCAGTAATACATGTGTCTCCTGTTTTTGCTTTTTTTTTTTTTTTACAAAAAATCTTTCACAATATATATTGGCCGGGGGTGGTGGGGACTGTAAGCACTTAAAAAATCGTCTCAGATATGTTTCTTATGCTTCCCACGTAACCATCTTATTCGGTTCTTATTCTGACTTTTCAGAAACCATTACATTCTGCTATAAACAACACTGGCAGATCACATCATACAGTTCTGGTTTCTACACAGAACATTCAGGGATTGTCACCTGACAGGTGTCACTTCAGGCTTCTGGACGCTCTCATAAACTGGAGTTAATTCAGCAGAACACGTGAATGAAACTAATAGGAACTGTCCAGCAGATGCCCTTAGAGGCTGAGGTTGTTTGTATCAGAAGTTTTCAGTTCGTGATGATGGAGCAAAAGGAATTCAAGATTCCTTCATTGAGAGATGAGAATGATAACTCTAAGCTCCAAGTACACAGATTCACAGATCACATGATTGAGAATGTACAAAACCTCATACAATCCATCAAAAGTGAAGTGTAAATGTTAGTCGTTCAGCTGTGTCCAACTTTTTGCGACACATGGACTGTGGCCCACCAGACTCCTCTGTCTATAGACTTATTCCAGCAAGAATATTTAAGTGCATATAACTGAGTTTAGTTTGATTGCAGGGAAACAAATTAATATAAAAAACTATTTTTGCATTTCTATACATTAGTAAATGAACTTTGGAAAATGAAATCTTAAAATACCACTTAAATAACTGCCTGGGCACAAATCTCTAGTTATAAACCCATTTTTGTTTTGGTCACACCATGTGGGTTGCAGGATCTTCGTGCTATTGAATACATTTTATAATCTCTTACTCAGCAGTTATTTAAGAAAATTTAAAGACTCTTCCCCAAACTTATATCCCTCAGTGAAGTAAGACCAGTATATAAACTTTCCTCACAGTTGGGCTTGATTCCTACTGGGTTGGGTTCAGTAAACCCATTTCTATGTGAGGTTGCCTGGGTCTAAGGTGCAGGGAGGTTACCTCGAGCTGCTCCAGAGGTGGCAGGAGACGGTCAGAGTGGGCCCACTGGTGTCCATCTAGGCAGCAGGGCTCTGCGTAGCCCTGAGGAATGAGGGGCTGTGCTGGAGGATAGCAGGCGGGACGTTGATCTCCATCGTCAGGGGCCTGTGGTACCCCTTCCTGCAGCCCTGGCTGGCTATGCATTGGAAGACTGAAGATTACAGAAGCCCCAGGCCGAAAGCAGACAAGAGGATGGGAAACTGCTAGGGGCCCAGGAGCTGTCTGTCGGGCTGGAGCTGAAGCACTGGGGGCCAAGGAACCCCACATGGGTTCTCCAAAGCCCAGGTACTGCCTGCTGCCTGGCCAGGGAAGGAAATGCCAAGGTCTGGACATGCCATCTTCCGCTTGGGCTACACTTAGCATAAGATGTGACAAGCCCAACACCTCCCTCCTTGGTGGGCAATGGGCTCCTTCCCCCCTTCCCCCCCCACACATGGGGAGCTCCCACTGCACTTTGGGGGCTGTACTGGACCCCAGACCCACCCCCACCCCCCAGTCCCTGGCTTTCTTGGACCGACTTCTGTTCATTGGATCGTTTGTGAAACAGCAGAGCTGCCAACTGCTAAGCAAATGGACTGGCAACTCAGGCAGCCCTCTCACTGCACCTTCGGGAGACATCTTTAAAAAAAAAAAAAAAAAGGTGTGCTTGAGAAACCTCCAGAACCTTCAGCGATCCACTCACGGTGGCCTTGGAACAGGCACTCTCTGACTCTCCATAATGACACTTGCACATAACAGTTTATAACAAACCTGTTACTTAAAACATCATCGTTAAAGATCTTTCATTATAGTGTTTTGACATTTTGCTTTGAAAGAGCTAGATGTATCTAATATACAACTTGTCTCTTTTCTTTATATACCTCTTCTACCCAAACTGTTAAGATCTTTGTAAAATTCCTGGAATTACCTCCTAACATTACTGAAATAAGACAGCTAATAGCTTCATATCTTACTGGAGCATAAAGGACTAGAGTAACATCTTCCGTCCGTAAATAAACAGAAGGTAGATTCTAAAACAAACTAAAGACTATATTTGAAGGCATAGTCTTCTTATTTTCACTAGTGGCAGGAAGGTGACCTTAATACATGTACTCTTCCCTTTGTTGGAAGCTGCAAACAGCACCCCACTATATGCAAAATGTTGATTCAGTTAAAAAAAATAAAATTGTTTTGATACTTTAAAAGGTTGGTTTCACTATTTTTCTTGAATGGTCTCTTTCTTTTAACCTAATCTGTTTTTTGTTTCAATTGTTAATTTGTTGAGCACTTTTTTCCATTTTGTAGATGTTAAGTCTCAGCCATGACTCCTTCTTTACCTTGTCAGCAATCCTACTTAAAAACAGATGCACACACCAGACACAGCAAGTTTAAGGCTTACTGTAAATGAAATGGGTCGTGATACTTACCCCACATACACATTCTGGATAATTTAACTCAGTGCCCACTATGTGCTACTGGCCTGCTACAAACACTCCATATAGACACTCCAGGGGTCCCCCTTTCGGCTCTCTGTAGCTTCCCTTAAGGACTAGGTTGGCAAGATAAGAGCAGAAGTGTTTGAAAAGATCAAGTAATCCTGATACCAAATATGATAAAAGAACTTCTTATACCTTCAGAGAACATTTTACTAGAGAATTTCAAAGCACTCCCCAGCATCTCACTTTCTGTAATTGAACAAACACAACAGAGTTATGAAACTGGATGGCAGCAGATCTCCAATGGACTGAACCAAAGGTGGAAACGCAGCTTCTTAGACCCACGATTTATCCTCATTGGAAAACATGCCCTATGCAGCGTGAAAAGTAAAAAGAAAGTTTCATTTAACACATGATTTTTAAACCAGGCAGTCTCAGTGACTAAAAATAAACAAGAAATTTGTTAATATCTATCTCAGCATTTAAGATATGAATTATTTAGTAAGTTAAAACAGGTTCACTGTTTCTGGATTTGAAAAAAGGCTATGAATTTTGAATCACACGTTTGATCTGCATTAGCAGATAAATCATCCTGCCTGATGAACCCTGCGTGTGGCAGAGTGAGTTCTGCCCCTTCATACTCTGCCCTCCCCGACCAAGAAGAGAGTCACCACAGCATATCCAACACAAGAGACATATCAAATGTGAGACATATCAAATGTAAACATTTTTTTTCCCTTCAAAATATTCTCTAAATTTGGCCACTTTGGCACACAAAGTGACGGTGATGCCTGTGGGACTATTTCTGGCAGTCCCTCTGGCATCCTCTTACTGAATCAGATCACTCACAACAGACAAGCTACAAAAGAGGCCGTTCCCACTTTCAATTCTAAGGTTAGAACTGGAGTAAAGGCAGTCAGGGCAAAAGGAATCACACTCACTTAGATGTGACAACTTTCTCATCTGACCATGACTGAATTTCATTTGAAGCTGGTTTTAATGATAGCTTTGCTATTTAAAAAAAATTAAGTAAAATGTTCAAGTAAGAATGTTTCAATGCAAGGAGCAAACAGCGTTTACAATCTTAAATGATACTCCATAATGGAATCAAGCCCGACTCTGGCAGGTGGAGACCAGATGGCAGGGACAGGAAGGTCCCACACTCCCAGAACTGCACTGCTGAGAACACAAGCTCCAGGCACTGCTGTGGGCATTTGATTCCCACTGTAAACTTCAGGTATAATGATTTCTCTTTTCCTCTGAGAGATCAGCTGGAGAGGACATGATGTAGGAATAACAAGAATTTTATGTGCTGGGTGACAAAGTGCTATGGCCACATAGATTTGCTTAAAAATTTGATTATGACAAGCTTCAGGTAAAAGTCATTTTTAAAGGGTCAATTTTTCATTTACATGTAACCATACATCTTATTTACATATATATATATATATATATATATATATGACTCAACTTTCATTCAGCTTTCTTCATTTGAAGTCTACATTTTAACTGGTATGTAACCATTATATAGTCTTCACAGAAGAACTACATATCCTCTTAGTCACAGGCAGTTCTGATGATATAATCCTTTGTCTCCATATTGAGAACTGAACACAGTTAAAGCCTCAGTGAATAATAAAGATGAAGATCCAGTGTTAAATCTGCTTACAGCCACACCAGCTATTCAAGGAGTCAGCAGCTGCAACTAAGTCCAAAGCAAGGATGACTGAAGACACGGACCACTGCTTAATGCTGCTACTGCCATGAATTCTTATAGTGCTTCTTATACTGGGTTCATTTTTTCTTTTCAAAAAACTGATTTTTCTAGTAATGTTTAAAGTTATCTCAGTTCTTTAACTCAAGAGAACTGCTATATTTAGGCCGCTAACAAAAAAAAAAAAAAAAAAATCAAGAGCATGTACCTTTGTCCATAGTCTCCAAAGGTTCAAGTGCAAGAGCTGTCTAAAACCTGGTATATAAGGCACCCTATTCCACTTTTTTCTTAAGAGAAACCTTTCCTTTGGTTTCTTGCAGTTTTTCCGTGAGTCTGTCCTTTGTCTCCTCCATCTTCTCTGTGAGGAGCTCCTTTGTTTCCTCCATCTTGTCTTGCAGGTACTCCTTCACGGGGGGTGGCGTCGACATGTAGCCCCGGCTACGCAGATACTTCACAGTGAAGGAGGTCCCCCCCAGGGTTACAGTGTACCGCGCAGGCGTTGCAATCTGCAGGAAAACAAGACAGTTTAGTACTGATTATAACTACCATCTTAAGCAAAAACTGGCTGGCTCAGTGGTAAAGACTCCGCCTGCAGTGCAGGTGACGCAGGTTCCACATCTCTGTGTCAGGAAGATCCCCTGGAGGAGGAAATGGCAACCCACTCCAGTATTCTTGCTGAGACAATCCCACGGACAGAGGTGCCTGGCGGGCCACAGAGTCCATGGGGTCGCAAAGAGTTGGACACTATTGAGCACACATAAGCAAAAAACAGTGTGAAATTAAAACTCTTGGTAGTAACTATCAATTACTTTATTGCTTCACAAGGCTAACATAGTTAGTTACATGCTATACGGTTTTCCCTAACATTCCATAAGTATTTGTCACCTAGACACTGACCCAGGATCAGAGAACGTACATAGTAGCAGCACCGAAGTTTGTACTCACATGTTAATGAACCTGGGGGACAGGAGCCCTGAAAATCAGTGAGGGCTCAGGACCCTCCGACAACAAAGGCATATGCACTTCCAGTCTCAGGAACCCTGTCAACCTGCACACACTATACCAAACTGAGGGGCAATCACGAGCCAAATGTTTGTTCTTCACGGGGTTTAGTTTCACTTGTAAATCTCTTTTCTTTAACTTTTCCAGGCTTTATGATACTTTATCATTACAGTCCACACTGAGTCTGGAATCCCAACCAGGAACTTCGTGAGGCGAACAAATGGTAAAATGGCACACATGTAGGAGACAGGTACAGGTCAACTGACCAGAGGTTAGTTAGTCCCGAACTAACTAGTAGACTAATTGGCTCAAAGGGAGAACTGTAACAGCAGAGGCTGCATCACATTCTGAGGCAAGGAACCTCCCTATCTGATGTTCTACCTGAGAAGTCAGGTTACAGGAAACACCCAAGTAGACAATTGACACCTCCCTCCTCCCAGAGGAACGTGAGTAGAGCCATTGCTGACATCAGCCCACCTGCGTGCCAGCCTCGTGTTTCAATTCTAAGCAGACCAACAGGCACTGAGCACTGATGTTCCTTCAGAGCACAGCACTAGCACAGTGGAAATGCAGAGGAAGAAGACAGAACTCTGAATTCCTAGGCACTCATGAGCAAAAACAACAGACATTCAGAAAAGAAGAAATAAACAGACTGTGATACTAGAGTATGGGATAAGAAAGAGTTGTAATTAGGGAAATGGTTTAAACCATCAGGACAGCTGCATTTATTAAGGTTAAACTACACAAACTGCAAATTCATACAAATTTAGTAAGTTTTAATGTTGAAAAACTCAGCAATTACGCTTTAGGCCTCTAGTCAAAATTATCATATAAGAAATCTAGTATTTCAGAGGACTTTAATGAGGATTAAAGTACTACTATAAACCCATAATTCTAGGTATTTTTTATAACAAAGATAAATTAACATCTAGTTTCCCAATGTTTTCTACCTGGTTTCCTAGAATAAAGCTCTGAAAAAACCTCATAATTTTTTGTCAATTGAGAAAAATTAGATTAATATAGCTAAACTCCACAATTTACAATGAGTCTTCCAAAATAACCACAAGTATAAAAACTATCTATTTACAAAGATGTCATTGTCTGAATCTAGACAACAGCTGTAAAGATAATGAACAAATGAAATATATGTAACATCAACAACTAAGTCTAAGGTTTATCACATAAATCAGTTTGATTTAAACTTTACTATTTTACTTTTTAGGAAGATGAACTATTATAAACAGTAAAATAAATGCTAAATTTCACTAATATGTCAGGTGGCATATGGATCTCTGAATAAGGAAAATTAATGTACTGTCAATAGGAGAAATGTCAGAGATGACCTGCTTGCTAGAAACTCAGAAGTCTCACATGTGTCTCAGCAGAGCAGGCTATGAACAACCTACCTATTCTTAGGGCACTTCTTCTTAAGCCATTTTATTTACCCTTAAAAAATGTATACTTTACTTTTAGTCATTAGACATGTAAGAGATGAAATACACTAGGTTATAAAGGTAAGCCTGGGAACAGGCAGGGAGTGTTACGGAGGTTCAGTGTGAGGAGCCATCCACCCACAGCAGTACCTACCTTAAACAGGGCATATGCTGTTAGTGCATTTCCACTCTGGGAATTTTTCAGAATGTTCACTATACTGTCAGGTAACCCAATAAGTTCTAGAAAAGGAACGACATTCACTCCTCTAAGAAAGAAACAGAAAGTGATTTATATGTATATAAACTTTTGGGGGTAATTATTTTCAAAAGATTACCTGAAAACATCAAAACCAAATTTTGTTTAAAAGTCAGTTCTGCATCACCAAGCACACACTAACTTCACTCTAAGGAACAACGTGCATGAAGACCAGCATCCCACTGCCCACAGCTTCTGCTCAGGGACATCCCTCATTAGCACACTGAGAAAAGTAGAATCATTTATCAGAGCAACATTAATAGCACTAGGTAACATGAGGAAAAAGGATCAGAATAATTCACCTGATTTTGGAATCTTTAGTTCCTTAGAATGATCCAACTTTTAAGGCCTAATATTTTTATCTCTAAAATTACATGTCAGATGATACTATTACCATAAAAGCAAGGGATATTATAACATCACTTACTGTGTTATTAGGCAAAGAATAAATGATTCTATGGATTTGATAAAACTTCAATGATTCTAAAAAGATGCTTCTGCTATCAGGCTCAAAAGACACCTGAAGAAGCAATTGCCATGAACTGCAAGAAATTTTTGAAGGGAGGCAGAGAAGGCAGATACAGTCTCTCATCTAGCTGGTAAACCCTAACTGCTTTTTAGTTTCCCTGAGTGTGGAGTCTGCCACGCTGACATATTTGTGCTCTCCTGCTCTCTCCCTCACTATCCATACTGGGTTGGCCAAATGTTTCCAAAACATTGCAGAAAAACCCAAATGAACTTTCCGGTCAACCCAACAGTTTCGCTTTCACCCCTAAATCACAAGATTCTCATTCTGTGCTTCTCCTTCATAAGCACAATCATCACAAGAAACTTAACATATAGGATAGTATATAGTTAATACAACAGTACGTTATTTAATGTTAAAATTCCCTGTATTGTCCCATGTCCCTTGTCACTATCTTCTCCATGTTTTCCAGTTTTTCACCAGAAGTGCTACCCAGCATATTCTGTTGAGGAGGAAGGCAGGATGTCTTTTTTTGACGCTGAGACTTTTGAAGCTCCTGGGCCAGTTGTGTGGTACAACAGCCCCTTCCACTTGAATTTGCCTGATTGTTTCCTCATGATTAGATTTGGAGTAAATGTTTCCTGACAAGAAAGCTGCAGAGCTGATTCTGTGCCATCAGAGCATCACAGCAGGAGCCCTAGGATCAGTCAGTCCCATCACTGATGTGAGTCTGACTTGTGGTTAAGGTCTGGTCCACAGGTTACTCCTCTGTACAAGTACTCTTGCTCTTTATAGTAAAGAAAGGGAATAGCCTGGATTCATTATTGTTATAGTGGTTATAATCTCCTAGTTTATTTTTAACATTAAACATTAATTTGATTAACTGGGAAGTTGTCCCTCTCTGATCTCACTATATAATACTAGGAGATCAGAGAACTTTTCCCAGCTATAATCAAATCAGATAAACCCAGCATCTAGTTGATTGAATTGAAAACTTATATTTAACACAACTCCAACATTACAATAAAATCATCTCACAGTCAAAGATTACATAGTAAGATTTACTGCCATTCCAACATACACTAATATTTTCTAAGTATGACTTCCCTTAGAACAAACTGACTTTTAATTTCTCAAGTGTTAAGGATCTAACAAAAACATTAGGGACTGTTCTGGAAAGCAACATATCCTACCTAATATAACTGAGCTATGTGATGCTGTAACAGAACTGGACCAGCAGTCATGGCTGGGCAATAGAGCTGGGTCTGGCAACCAAATTTCCATGCTGACAGAAAGCCAAAGGTAGGTGGTGGTGGATAAGGCATAGGACTTTAAAGCCTAATTAATTAACAACACTAGATTATTTGAGGGTCTAATTTTTTGGTTACAGAACTCCGTTACAGAAGGCAAGGAAAAATAAATGGAAAAAAAGTACTCTTAATAGTCCAAATAAGAATCTCATATTCAATTAATTAAAAATTGAACTTTCCCCTCCTCAGGTCAGGAGGCTGCATGCTTACTGAAAACAACCTAGGGAAGGCAAAAGAAACAAGGAAGAAACTCATTATCAGTCACAAAACCAAATCAGAAAAATCCTCAATGGCTCCAAAAAGAAAATTTGGTATGTAGAAAGCCATTCATTAAATAGAAGAAATGAATGTCTATGAAATTTTTATGTAAAATGGTACACAATTTTAGGCTCCATTAAAAAACTAACAGCAGTTCTTAAGATTTCTATATTACACATGTCCAGAAAATGTCATTAATAAACAAAAAACGTAACTCCATAAAATGCACATACAAAACCTCTGCAAAGAAAGGAACAATTCTTAAAGAAAATGATACATAATGAAGGAAGTAACTGAGTAACAAGAACAGAATGCAGAGAAAGATAGGAAAAGAAACAAAACAGCATCAATCACACAGGTTAAAAATAATCCTTTTTAGAACACTGGCAAAGAAACATTTCTAGACTTGTGTTTCCTAAGAATAGTCTCCATTCCATCATCTTTTAATTTAGTAAAGTATAAGCTCTTTCCAACAAGTGAGCTTTATATTATAATACTTAATACCTATCAAACATTAACTATAACCCAAAACTGAAAAATCAGCAGTCTTTTGGAAAGTATAGAATAATTCTAAACCCACTAGGGGAGTTCACGAAAACATCAAAATCTTCACTGTGCATCTCGTCACCTGCAGGATGATGAGCATCCTGCCCGCTTGGTCACACCCAGGCCACAGCAAGAAAAGCCACACAGCACTCAGGGAACAGGCATACATTGGCACACCCAGTTCTGCTGGTGGCAGATACAAACTGGAAATCATAGGGAATCTGGTTGTACGTGAAACTCCTGCTCCTAAAACAGTGTGAATATCACAACTCACTTTAAAAGAAAGGAAAGGTATTTATCAAGAAAGGTATATTTAGAAATTCTATATTTTAAGTGCACAACAAATCAACTTCTGATCAGAACAAAAGACCTTACCTTGACATTCATCAGATGTAACATTAAGGTATAAGTCTATAACTTGTTCATTTTTGTGTCTATGACAGATACAAGTCAAGCTTCGTAAAAATCTTACTAATTTCCAACCAAAATCATACACGTGGCAAAATAAGTTCTTTTCACAGTGATTAGCACTTTTAGCAATATCTTATTTAAGTACAAAGCTAACTTATGGTGCTGTCAAATTTCTGGAATCGGTTATTGTATTTCTGTGCTATCCTAGATGCTGATGTGTCACAAGCACAGTGATTAAGATTTGAAATCAGACTGAATTACTTTGGGGAAAAACTACGGTATTTTGACTTATTCTTGTTTAATCTGCTCTCTCCTTAATAAGAGGAATAATTACATTACCTACTTCATATGGTTGCTATGAGAATTAAGATGATACAGTTACAAAAATTTTTGTATAATATCTGCTGTACATAGTAAGCAAATGTTAGCTATTGTTATTAAAATGTGGAAAACAGCTATGAAAAACAAGCATCCCCTTATCAGTTGAAGATATTAAAGCATTTAAAAACCTATTTAAAGGTTTTCATTAGTATAATTAACATTCTGACAAAACATGCTCAATCAAGCAAAAACTTACTTTATGGCTGCATAGTAAAATGTTCCAAACCAAACAGCAGAAGTTACTAGATGCACTGGAATCAAAACTTTTCCATACTGTCTAAATGTTTTCTTAAATCGTTGATAAAGACTAATAGATCTGTCTTGTAACGGATCAGGTTCTTCCTTTTTTTCAGAGGGATGTCCTGAGGATGTGGCACTGGATGACAGAACTCTCTTGGATAAGATATCCTGCTCCCACTGTTTATGGTGAAAGACCCCTGGTTGGGATGGAACAGTAATGAATGGCTTCCTTTCTTTTGCAACACACTGGGCAGTGGGTAAGTGCAGCCACCGTTTCTGAGGGCCCTGTACCACAACCACTCTGGATTCCGGGGTATACAAAAGTAATGGTCCCTTTATGTTTTGACAGTGTCCCAAAAGACCGGCTTTATGTGGTTCCATGCACGTCCTATGTGCCAGTCGGAATACAGTCTTTGGTACATTCCATTGCATTTTGAAGAATGGAGATTGATGGACCTCAGCTTCTATAGACACTAGATTAAAAAAAAAATAGATTATACATAGATTTCCATTGTAAACCAATCCACTTAAACATAAATTGTTAACTCTTAGGAAGTTAAAAGACAGACACTATTACCAAATCCATAGAAATTAATTTTAACGTATATAGTTCTAATATATCACAATTTTTAAATTTCATTAAAACACATCATTTAAATATGATACAGTAAACCACTGCAGCAGACATCATGAAGAGTAAGGTTTCAGGGCTGTTTTATTGCTACAAAAGGGGTATCTGTAGGGCTTCTCTCATTCTACAAAGAAGTAGTGTAATATAACGGGACAATAATATCTGGAAGTAAAAGAGCTGGGCTGTAATGTTTTGGGGTCATAATTCTGTGCAATTATCTCTTAGACTGGACTTGAGATGGGAATTTCAAGACCTGAATTCATCACTCTCCACATCCCCCTTCTCTGAAAACGGAAGAACCAATCAGTCTCATTATACTTGTTTATTTGGCAAAAATGCTTTAAATCTTCAAATACATGGTCATCCAGAACCTGGTCTTTTGTTAAATATCTGAGTAGTGGTATCCAGTGGTGATATCTTGCATATCTCTATTGTCACATCACATCATAAGCTACAGTGCCCTCTTTACCACTGAAAACAGTGAAGAGTGCTTTTAAGTCTAATCAGATTAGAGCACCAATTCCAGGAACACCATTACCAATTCAGAAAATTCATCCTTACAATTCTGTTCCTTTAGAACCACTCTTAGTACCAAAATTTGAATCAGAAGGGTTCTCCAGAGATATTGAAGCAACAGGAAAAAAACACAGATGTTTATCTACCTATCTCTATAGGGCTTCCCAGGTGGCGCTAGTGGTAAAGAACCTGCCTGCCAATGCAGGAGACATAGAGATGTAGGTTCGATCCCTGGGTTGGGAAGGTCCCCTGAAGGAGGAAATGGCAACCCAGTCCAGTATTCTTGCCTGGAGAATCCCACGGACAGAGAAACCTGGTAGGCTTCAGTCCATAGGGTCACACAGAGACATGACTGAAGCGACTTAACAGGCATGCACCTATCTCTTGGCTTATCTCTATCTAGATAGATATTTCTATCTATTGGGTATCTATTATAAGGTTGTTTAAATAGATACATGTTTATGTTAAGGAACTGGCTCACACAATTGTGGGGCTACACATTTGATGTGTGTCAGGTAGATTTGCAGGCTGGAAACTCGGACAGGAACTGATGCCACAGTCTTGAGACATTTTTTCTTCTTGAGATGCCTCAGTTTGAAATTTAGACTGAATGAGGCCCACCCACATTATGGAGGGTAATCTCCTTTACTTAAAGACAGTTGATTAGATGTTAACAGATTTTCAAAATACCATCAAAATAACACCTATATTAGTGTTTGATTAAATAACTATGCTTTTGAACTGTGGTCTTAGAGAAGATTCTTAGAATCCCTTGGACTGCAAGGAGATCCAACCAGTCAATCCTAAAGGAAATCAGTCCTGAATATTCATTAGAAGGACTGATGCTGAAGCTGAAACTCCAGGGATCAAAGCCACGTCTACCTGCCTTGGCAGGCAGATTCTTTACTAATGAACCACCAGGGAAGCCATCCATAGCCAGGTCTAGTTGACAAAGCTACTCATCACACATACAAGCTTATAGATTTCTCAACCAAATCTTTACTTTCTACTATAGTAAAAACCTTTTAAACAATGATATCTTATGTGCTCAAAAAAAGGCAATAAAATTTCAGTAGGGACACTTTGGTTGAGTGAACTGGAGGAATGAACAGTTCTTCCAAAACTGTTTAGAGAAACACACCTTCCACAACCACCTCTTTTTCCTACCCCAAGAATAGTATCATTCCTGGGAAACTGTAACATTGTATCTACATTTTAAAAACAATTTTTATGTTTAAAAAAATGTGATCTTCAACCCTACAATAGAAATGACACCTTAAAATTACACACCTCTGAGTGCTCTCACTTTAAGGGATGGTATCTACGGAATTTGTTGCTTGCCTTTGACCAGAAAACTTACAAGTTACCACTACATTTTTCTCTCATCAGAAAAAGTGAAAGTGAAGCCACTCAGTCGTGTCTGACTCTTTGCGACCCCATGGACTGTAGCCTACCAAGCTCCTCTGTCCATGGGATTTTCCAGGCAAGAGTACTGGAGTGGGCTTCCATTTCCTTCTCCAGAGGATCTTCCCGTGGGCATCCCTTGTGGTTCAGGTGGTAAAGAATCCCCCTGCAATGTGGGAGACCTGGGTTCGATCCCCGGGTTGGGAAGATCCCCTGGAGAAGGGAAAAGCTACCCACTCCAGTATTCTGGCCTAGAGAATTCAGTCCATGGGTTCACAAAGAGTCAGCGGACAAAAGTCTAATACAAAACAGGAGAATTCCAAACCAGTCTGGGTGAATGGACCAAATAATCAAAACAGCACATAAAGAAATGTTATAAATGGGTTGAAATAAATCCTGTATGTCCTTTCAAAAAAAAAAATGAGATTTTGAAAAATCTTTCTAGGTGATTCATACATCCATAGCCATCCCACTATGTGCCAGGCACTGTTCAAGGCACCTGGGTTAAATCACTGAACAAAATGGTGATCCCTGTTTTGCTAGAGTTCACATGCTAGCAAGACAACATCTATCCAGCTATTTTCTCTCTGAACATAATAACCCAAGCAGTAAGAAGTATCAAAACATTTTCTGAAAATCTACTATGTGCCAGGTAACTTCCAGTTCTGAGTCTGGCCTTAAATAGGCACTGTTTCATTATTAGCACAGTACAGTCTCTGGGCTTTCCACGTGGCTCAGTGATAAAAGAATCTGTCTGCCAAGGTAGGAGTTGCAAGAGACCCTGGTTCCACCCCTGGGTCTGGAAGATCCCCTGGAAAAGGAAAGGGCAATCCAATCCACTCCAGTATTCTTGCCTGGAGAATCCCATGAATAGAGGAGCCTGGTGGGTTTCAGTCCAAGTGTCGCAAAGAGTGGAACATGACTGAGCATGCACAGACCATGGTCTCTGGAGTCAGGCTGCTTGGATCCAAAACCTAGCCCACTACTACTTCCCAGCTGCATGACCTTGGGCAAGTTACTTACCACTCATATATAAAACAAAATAATCATAACAACTATCCCACTGGATCATGTACAAGTTAAAAATGAATGCAAATATATAAAAGTACTAAAAGGTACTACTAGACTATCAGCTATTACTATTTTAATTCAATTTCCAGAAAAGCAGTTATTACTCAGGCAATAGTAGGGAAAAATAACATCAATGGTAACTTTTTTTTAATCTAGCTCATTTACTCCTTCCCTGGAGTAGGAAATGCCAGCTCATTCCAGTATTCTTGCCTGGGAAATCCCATGGATAGAGAAGCCTGGTGGGCTGCAATCCATGGGGTCACAAAAGAGTCAGACATGACTAAGTGACTAAACAATAATTTACTCCCTCCATCTCTACTATCCTCAAGAGTTCTTCCTGTTCTTGAAACCAATGGGTAATTGTTAAATTCATTTCACCTATAACCTGCCTTACACCACTTTCCAGTCACCTTTCTCTACACTCCCCCTGCCATCTCAGAGTGCCCTACTTCTTTATTCTTTATCCTATAAACACCCGGAGCCCTTCACCTCACGGTGAAAAGTTAAAGTCGCTCAGTTGTGTCCAACTCTTCGACCCCATTAACTGTAGCCTGCCAGGCTCCTCTGTCCATGGAATTCTCCAGGCAGGAATACTGGAGGGGGAGCCATTGCCTTCTCCAGGGGGATCTTCCCAACCCAGGAATTGAACCCAGGTCTCCTGCACTGCAGGCAGATTCTTTATTGTCTGAGCCACCAGGTAGGCCCCTATATATCTTATGCACAACAATTCTAGATTGTGTTGTAAAGTCTAGATAATATAGTTAGGAGGCTTTTAATCTAATGAGAAAATTTCTTAAGTCAAAATTAGACTCATTTTCTGTAAAATTACAGTAGCAATTCTCTTAAGAAACTTTAGCATCAGAACCCGCAAATATGGATATGTAATTACACAGTTCTAAATGCATGAATATGTAGATAGCACAATCTCCAGCACTATACCTTTGCTTTAGGTGGAGAGCAAATGAACTTTAGGTGGAGAGCAAAAAATCTACTATAAAAATAAGGATCAAAAAAATAAGGATCAAAGTAAGAATACGCCATGTGGAAAAACCTATTTCCCCAATGTGTTGTGCAAAGTAACAAGTACTTTTTAAATCACAGTTTAAGTGAAAAAGTGAAAGTGTTATTTGCTCAGTCATGTCGGATTCTTTGTGACTCCTTTGAGTGTAGGCCAGACTCCTCTGTCCACGGAGTTCTCCAGGCAACAAAAGACACATTTTGTTTGTCATAGTGATTTTTTACAGATGTCAGCGGTGGCAGGCCATTAATTTATGTTTAGAAAAATAAGCAAGATGTTTAGTTGAATTTTTAGGTTTGATGCTTAAACTCTTGGAAGGATCACTGTATTTTTTATGCATGGAGTATTAAAAAACATACTCAAAGTAACCTTGTGATATAAGGACAGTAATGATCTAAAAGGTGCATGCATCACTACAGTAATAAAAACAACTTCGAAAAAAAAATGAACTGAAGTTAATTTTCAACTTCGCTCACTGCATATAATAATAAAAAAAATACAAGTACAGTCATCGGAAATTGATGGCTCATCCTCATTTGTTAAAAACAGGCTTCGTTCTTGGGCCAAAGTTTATAGAGTCAACAACCTCAGAAAGGTTAAAGCCCACAATTTAGAAGTGACTGGATTCTAAAGTACATGCTGCAGACACTGCTTGCTTTCCCCCAAGCGAAGTCTACCGGCTGCTGTAACTGCGCCTACTGACAGGTATGCAGGCTAGCACACCTATTTCCACAGCTGCTTTTAAAGGGTTCAAGTTTGGTAACGAAGAATAGAAGACATATTTCTGATCACGTCTTTACACCATCTCGGTGGAAGGTGCTGAGGCGCAACGCGTCAACCATCTTAGTTCACAGGCACAGTTTTGACCCTAGCGTAGGGGGTGGAAAGCAGGAACGTGCGACACTCCGGTGGAAATTTGGGGGGAGAGGATGAACCAAAAGAGCTGACTCCCCAGCCACCCCATACCAAAGTCCAGCCAACAGATACTGTCACTGAAGCGTTTCTCAAAAAACTGTATGGGCTGTCCCGCTCCTCCAGAGGCTGACCGAGCACGGCCCTCTCGAGGGAGGTCTGGCCAGAACTTCCAAGTGCGGCGGAACGGAGCGACCCGCGAGGTAGCGAGAAGCAGGACGCCGCGCGCTTCCGAGGCAAGTCCGAGCTCGGGGGCTCCCGGCCCCTCCCAGCCGGCATCCAAGGAAGGGCAGACCAAAGGCTGGAAAACCGCCCCACGGACAGGGTTAGCAGGACACCGGGCCACTGCGAAGGGCGGGGTGACCTCTGTCCGCCCAGGGGCGCTCGCGCCGCGCATCACGCTGAAGAGGCCCCGCCGACCGCCCCGCCCCCAGAGGCCTCGACCCCTGTTACCTCAGGACCTGAGGCCGCCGTGCAGCCCGGAGGAGCCGCTCGGAGACCCCTCCGCGTCACTCCTCAGAGCGACCAGCAGAACGTGGGTCTGGCCGCCGGAAGCCGTGGGCTCAGGCGACCAGCCTCCCACCCGCCCGCCACGCCGTCCCTCCAACCAGGTTCTTGCGTCCCTTCGAGCCGTCGCCCTCCGCACGCCGCGCGCGGCACGCCGGGACTCGGGATTCCGGGCCAAGCGACCCGCGCTCTCCGGAAGTGGCGTCATAGCGCGCGCGTGGCGTCGCGCCGCTTCCGCAAACAGAGTCGCGGATGGCTGGAAGGTAAGTGTGAGGTCGCAGCGCTGGGCTCCGTCTTCTTTGTGTGTAGCCGTGGCTGCTGGGGTGGAATGGGCATTCCAACCACTGGCTGTGCCGCTTCGGCGGGTGCTGACGCTCCTCTGCTCGGAGCCAGCCCGGGTTCTAGAGGTCCGAGAGCCGCTTCAGGCCCGGCCGTCTGTCAGAGCGGCCGGCCGCCTGCTTTGCGTGGTGGACCGGAACCTCAGCCGGGCCGCGCCGGGGCGGCTCAGTGCGTCCTCGGGCCCGAGGACACCACCGCCCCACCGGTGGGTCCGGCGTGGAGCTCACCTGCTTGAGTTCCAGCCCTCGGCCGGGTGATTCCTGAGAAACCTCGGGTGTGACTGCTTCGCAGATCACCAAGATGCAGGTTTGGTCGTTTATGCGCCTTCTTGTACCTGTCGGCCCAGTCCTTCCCTGAGGGTTCCGAGAGGCAACCCTCTTGTGTCGGGACCTAACTCATTACTCAGCTTGGACTCTCACGCTCAGTCTTATCCATCTGTGGGGTCGTTTGGAAATCTGTCATTTATTCTGACCGAATTGTCTGTGGGACGTTTCATTGGTGGAAATGTCTCAGATAAATATAAATTAACTTTTATTCTCAATGGTGAATTTAGATATTACATTAGCTAGGGAAAAGTTACATCGTTTTATTTGAAATTAAAGCCAATTTTATTTCCTTATTAGGAAAATAATTACTCGATAATCATTTTAAACAGTTATTTAGAAAACTGCATTTCTGGGTAAGTTTTTTCCTCTTTGATTCAATTCTTATTTTGACAGTTACTGATATTTTGTTACTTTGGATAGTGAAAGTTAATAGCCTTTGAAACCCTTCCTGATTTAGAGTGTCTTGTTTTTACCCATTCCATTAAACAAATTTATTTCTTATTCTGTTTCTTTATATGGAACACTTCGTAACTTTCAGGTTCTGAATTTGCGGAATCTCACTAATTTTCCGACTTTTTCTTTTCTGGTTTGACTAATTCAGCCTAACATGTTAAGTGTTGTGTCAATTGTAAACTTCTTGAAGACTGGCCTTCCCTGGTGGCTCAGTGGTAAAGAATTCGCTTGCCAATGCAGGAGACATGAGTTCCATCCCTGATCTGGGAATATCTGTCATACCATAAAGTGGCTAAGCCCCTGTGCCACAACTATTGAGCCTGTACTCTGGAGCCAGGGAACCAAAACTGATGAGCCCATGTGCCTCAGCTACTGAAGCCTGGGCACCCAGAAGCCCATGCTCCACAACAAGAGAAGCCACTGCAATGAGAAGCCGGTCAACCACAACTAGAGAGTAGCCCCTACTCCCTGCAAAAAAAAAAAAAAAAAAAGCCAGGGGTCCTGGGGGAAACAACTTCTTGAGGACTAATTCACACAGTGCCTTATTGAGCTTCTCTGTAGTACTTCACTGAACTTGTTGAGTGGCTTAATAAATTCTTGTCCAGTAAATAGCTCATTTATTTTTTCCCCTCCTGTTTCATACACAAGCGTGAGAACGTTTGAAAGAGACTAAACAGAGGCCTTACAAATAGCTGAAAAAAGAAGAGAAGCGAAAAGCAAAGGAGAAAGGGAAAGATGTACCTAACTGAATACAGTGTCCCAAACAATAGTAAGGAGAGATAAGAAAACCTTCGGAAGTGAACAAAGAAATAGAGGAAGACAATAGAATGGGAAAGACTAGAGATCTCTTCAAGAAAATTAGAGATTCCAAGGGAACACTTCATGGAAAGATGGGCACAGTAAAGGACAGAAACGGTAAGGACGTAGCAGAGGCACCTAATTAAAAAGAAGTGGCAAGAATACACAGAACTGTATAAAAAAGATGTTAATGACTCAGATAACCACAGTGATGTGGTTACTAACCTAAAGCCAGACATCCTGGAGCATGAAGTCAGATAGGCCTTAGGGAAGCATTACTAGGGACAAAGCTAGTGGAGGTGATGGAATTCCAGCTGAGCTCTTTAAAAGATGATGCTGTTAAAGTGTTGCCCTCAATATGCCAGCAAATTTGGAAAACTCAGCAGTGGCCACAGGACTGAAAAAGGTCAGTTTTCATTCCAGTCCCAAAGAATGGCAATGTGAAAGAATGTTCAAACTACTGCTCAGTTGCTACTCACATGCTAGCAAAGTAGTACTCAAAGTCCTTCAGGCTAGGCTTCAACAGTTTGTGAACCGAGAACTTCCAGATGTACAAGCTGAATTGAAAAGGCAAAGGAGCCAGAGATCAAATTGCCAACATCCATTGGATCATAGAAAAAAGCAAGAGAATTCTGGAAAAATACCTACTTCTGCTTTATTGACTAGGTTAAAGCCTTTGACTGTGTGGATCGAAACAAACTGGAAAATTCTTAAAGAGATGGGAATACCAGGCTACCTTACCTGCCTTTCAAGAAACCTGTATGCAGGTCAAGAGGCAACAGTTAAAACTGGACATGAACAATGGACTGGGTCAAAATTGGAACATGAGTACGTCAAGGCTGTATATTGTCACCCTAATTTAACTGCTATGCAGTGTACCTCAAGCAAAATGCCAGACTAGGTGACTCACAAGCTGGAATCAAGATTGCCAGGAGAAATATCAACAACCTCAGATATGCAGATGATACCCTGATAATGGCAGAAAGCAAAGAGAAGCTAAAAAGCCTCTTGATGAAGGTGAAAGAGGGGAATGAAAAAGCTGGCTTAAAACTAAACATTAAAAAAACCAAGATCATGACATCTGGTCCCATCACTTCATGGCAAGTGGGGAAAAAATGGAAACAGTGACAGACTTTATTTTCTTAGGCTCCAAAATCATTGCAGATGGTGACTGCAGCCATGAAATTAAAAGACACACCAGAAAGATAAAGACCAATACAGTATACTAACACATATATATGGAATTTAGAAAGATGGTAACGATAACCCTATATGCAAAACAGAAAAAGAGACACAGATGTACAGAACAGAATTTTGGACTCTGTGGGAGAAAGCGAGAGTGGGATGTTTTGAGAGAACAGCATCGAAACATGTATATTATCTAGGGTGAAACAGATCACCAGCCCAGGCTGGATGCATGAGACAAGTGCTCGGGCCTGGTGCACTGGGAAGACCCAGAGGAATCGGTGGAGAGGGAGGTGGGAGGGGGGATTGGGATGGGGAATACATGTAAATCCATGGCTGATTCATGTCAATGTTTGACAAAAACCACTACAATATTGTAATTAGCCTCCAACTAATAAAAATAAATGGAAATAAAAAATAAAAGACACTTGCTCCTTGGAAGAAAAGCTATAACAAACCTAGACAGCATATTAAAAAGCAGACACATCACTCTGCTGACAAAGGTTCGTCTGGTCAAAGCTATGATTTTTCCAGTAGTCGTGTATAGATGTGAAAGTTGGACCATAAAGAAGGCTGAGTGGCGAAGAATTGATGCTTTTGAACTGTGGTGCTGCAGAAGACTCTGGAGAGTTCCTTGGACAGCAAGGAAATCAAACCAGTCATTTCTAAAGGAAATCAACCCTGAATATTCATTGAAAGGACTGATGCTGAAGCTCCGATACTTTGACCACCTAATGTGAAGAGCCCACTCATTGGAAAAGACCCTGATGCTGGGAAAGATGCAGGAGGAGAAGGAGATGACAGAGAATGAGATGGTTGGATGGCATCATCTACTCAATGAACATGAGTTTGAACTCTGGAAGATGGTGAAGGACAGGGAAGCCTGTCCATGGGGTTGCAGAGTTGGACACGACTTAGCGACTGAACAGCAAAAATGGTCTTTAGGTAGCAGGCTGGGTCTTGAAACTTCTTTCTACTCTCTTCACTTTCTGCCTGATTCTAACATCCATTGCAAACTAAGGATTTTACTAGTCCCAGACTTTTCCTGCTCTTGGTTTTCAGTGTCCCTAGGCCAAAAGAAATACCTAACAGTTTCCCTAAGTGGTTTAGTCCAAACAATTTAAGTGTGTCCTAACAACTTTATTTTAAAAAATAATACACAGATTGAAAGAAATAGGGTTTAGTTCTTAGTTACCACAAATGCATAGTAGTGGAATGTGTACATCTGTTGAGTACTGGACTTCTCAAGCCTTGAGATTAGATTTGACACCAACTGCATTTCTTGTTTTACATTGATTTTCTGTGGTACCACCAAAGTCTTAGCTTCACAAGGTTCTGTTGTCATTTAAAGAAAAATATAGTACAAGCTACTCAGTTAAAACTGTGCTCTACTTGATGGTGTATCTGTGATATCTTCCAGGTGTCAGGTATCACTAGGTTTATCTTCCAGGTGTCAGGTATCACTAGGTTTTCATTAAACTTTAAAATACCCTGCTGTGCCCATATGAATTTGTTATCGTGTCCACCACACATTTTGGGACCCAAGGCTGTAGAGTAAGGGTCAGGATAGAAATGGAACTGACTTCATTTACTGTGATGACTTACGTCAGCTTTAATGTCAGTGGTGACTTTTATGGATTAGATTGTGGAAGTGTTGGGGATTATAATTAGTACTTCATTAGCATTTTTAGAAATTCATATGCAATATATATCAGTATTGCTTTCAGTATTCTCTAATGAGTTTTTTAAAATTCTTAGTTGATCACTGAAATTAAATGGCCAACTTCTGATTTAAATTGCTTTTAAAGTCTCAACATTATGTTTACAAGTAATATCAAATTTTTACCATTCCAGTGTCAGTTCATGAAGTTTGACCATCATTTAAGTAATCAAAAATGGAAAATTCTGCAAAAGCAGAAGAACATGAAAAAATCTTTCATAAAGACGTACAAACATCATTAGATTCAGAAACAGAGTCATTCATTATTGATGAAAATACAACCTCTCCTGGGACTGATCTTTCTGCAAAGGCTTCTACTTGTGGGCAAGTAAACACACCAAAAAAGAGAAAAATGGAGTTTGAGGATGATCTTGTAAAGGAAAGTTCTAGTTGTGGGGAAGACACTCCACCCAAGAAAAGAAAACTTGATGTTGAAATTGCCCCAGAGGAAAAAGGTTCTGGTGATGATGAAGGCATTTCAAGGAGAAGAAGAATAGAAACTGATGGTTTTCCAAAAGATGAACCTACTGGAGATGGCACTCAGAAAAGGAGAAAAATAGAACTTGAAGATGTTCCTGAAAAGCAAAAGGTATTTTGAATGCATTTTTTAAGATTCATAATAGAATATGTCAGATTGAAATGTGGAGCAGTTATGAAATACCTTTTTTTAAAAACATTAATAAGGGTTCTGTTTTTTAAATTTTTATTTAAAAAATAAAATTTTTTATTTTTAATTTAAAATAAAAAATTTTTAATTTTTATTTTATATTGGGGTATTGTTGATTTGCAATATTGTGTTTCAGGTGTACAGCAGCGTGATTCAGTTATACATATATCTATTCTTTTCCCGTATAGGTTATTGCAGAATGTTGAGTAGAGTCCCCTGTGTAGCAGGGAACTTGCAAGGTCCTTGTTGATTGACTATTTTATATACAGTAGTGTGTATATGTTAATCCCAGAGTCCTAATTTACCACTTCCCCCGCCTTTCCCCTACCTTTCCCCTTTGGTAACCATAAGTTTGTTTTCAAAGTCTATGAGTTTGTGTCTGTGTTGTAAATGAGTTCAGTTGTATCATTTTTTTTAGATTCCACCTTTAAGTGATATCATATGTTTGTCTTTCTCTGACTGATTTCTCTTAGTATAATAATCTCTAGCTCCATCCACATTACTGTAGATGGCATTATTCAGTCTTTTTGTGGCTGCATAATATTCCATTGTGTACATCTTCTTGACCCATTCTTGTGTCAGTAGACATTTAGGTTGCTTCCCCATCTTTACTATTGTAAAGAGTGCTGCAGTGAACATTGGGGATCATGTATCTTTTCGAATTCTGGTTTTCTTCTGATACATGCCCAGGAGTGGGATTGCTGGATCATATAGGAGCTCTATTTTTAGTTTTTTAAGGAACCTCCATACTGTTCTCCACAGTGGTTGTACCAGTTCACACTCCCACCAACAATGTACAGGGTTCCCTTTTCGCCACACCCTCTCCAGCATTTATATTTGTAGACTTTTTGATAATGGCCATTTTGACCTGTGTGAGGTGATACCTCATTGTACTTTTGATTTTCATTTCTCTTTTATTTAGATAAAACTTCTGCTAATGAGATAATTTTCTTATTTTGGAAATCTTGACTAAACACTAGAAAGAGAGTTTTTATAGTTTGCTTTTTTCTTGGTGTTTTCAAAAAGACCAGTGTAAGTTTCAGATGATTTACCTTTTTCCTTTTTAACTAGGTGTTTATCTCTTTTTTGTGTCTGAAGTATTTGAGATTATCACTTAAAATGATAAATTTCTAGATGATACCCAGTTTTACATTTCTTTCTTAATGTAATTCCTTAAACTGTGTTTTTTCCGCTTCTTATTAGGGTAGTTACGTAAAGCCTGGTATTTAACAAGAGTATTATAAAGCAAGGGATAGCAAATCATTTTCAT
The DNA here is from genome assembly GCF_019320065.1 of Cervus canadensis. NCBI lineage: Eukaryota > Metazoa > Chordata > Mammalia > Artiodactyla > Cervidae > Cervus > Cervus canadensis. Next base: position 57,731,391 of record NC_057408.1, on the reverse strand, counting down.
CCGGGAATACTATTTTGTGATGGGACCTGAGATGGAGTCTGCACTACACAATGAATGAGTAAAATTCTGTTATCACTCCTCAGGAAGAAAGTGGCAGATAAGCCAGGTGTTTGTCATTGGTGGATTGCAAACCTTTGTAATAGAAACTTACAAACATAGTTTTCAAACTTTTACTAGCAGTGGAAACCTTTTTTCAAAGGAAAATCTTCAACCTTTTACCTATTTTACATACCAGATGAAACACTTTGGTTGAACAGCAAGTGGGGGAATCTGAGGCCCTTTACTTATCTGGCATTTTTGCAGAATGCTTAAGGTCTTAGAGAGTACAAGTTGAAATTTGAGTTAGGTTAATAGCAGATAATAGAAATCACTGACACCAAACATAGACTGTTGCGTTCCCATCTCTCTGTGAATATTAGTTCATGTAATGCCCACAATAATTTTATAATAATATAGTAAGTATATTATTTCCATTCTATTTTCTTGTAGGAACTTCATTCACTACTGACATTTACTGAACTGAATAAATCAGAACTCTGGAAATATACTGGTTTTATTAACACATTAACACCAAAATTCTATAGATGAAAATTTCTTAAGAGATGTTTTTTAAAATAGGGAGCAGGGGAAAATCTTTCATGTGATTATAATTAGTGGAATTTCTGTGATTCTACTCCAGCTTAATGAAATATACCAATCTCAGTAGTATTTTATCCATATATAGGTCAGATGCTCTTTTAGATTTATTTGTTTCATGTTCAGCTTCTTAATTTTGTGCCATTCTTATATTTTCAGAACTTGGAAGAAGGACACAGCTCAGCAGTGGCTGCTCACTACAATGAACTCCAGGAAGTTGGTTTGGAGAAGCGTAGCCAAAGTAGAATTTTTTACCTAAGAAATTTTAATAATTGGATGAAAAGTGTCCTGATTGGTGTGTTTGTTTTTTGATTTACAGTTTTGAATTTTTAATTTCAGCTTATGTTTCATTTTTTTCTCCCTAAGTGATTAATCATACACAAAGTGACAAAGTCTTTAGTTACTGTTCATTTAATCATCAAACCTTGGCTTTATAAAACTGGAGCCAAAACTGAAATTAGGCCTTTGAGATAAATTGTTTTCATATTTACTAATGGTTGACTATATAAGATATTAATTTTGAGTTATTTAGGTTTTCAGAAGGCAGTGTGCTTTTATATTTAGAATTAAGGTTACCTAGTGCTATTAAATAATCTGTTTTACTGTAGTAGTTTTGGAGCAATCCTATATTATTGAATGAAACATTTGGGTTCCATTAAGTTAAGAAGATGGGCAGTGGCATGATATTTTATCTCTGGGCCTTTAATGAGTTGGTAAAGGTCATCATTTGTATTGATTGTCCATTGAACTTGTTCTTTTCTTCTGGGGAGAAATAAAGTTTATTTTGAGGATTGATGAAGACATTCAGCTTTTTGGACATCATTTTTGTCTATGAAAACTCATTTTTGAATTTAAAATGGAAGTCAGTAGAGGAAATTTAATTCTGAAAATATTTATTGCTTTCTGTATCAAATATATTAGTGAGCCACTTACCTGAGATTAGAGGATTTATAAAAGCCAGTAAATGTTGAAGTTTTTCCCAAAAAGCTTTTTCAGTTTTGGTTTCTGTTTTGTTTTTTTAAAAGCCAGCCTCAGAAAAAGTGAGAATGCTTTCATAGTTAAACTGAAAAGAGTAAAGTGCCGTTTATGACTACTTTCTACTCGTTTTGACAATATTTTAGTAATTTTAAAAAATAAATTCTCCATCCTGAAAAGTGTTAGGAATGGGAACTAGACTCATTTCAGATACATTTTAATATTCTTCTTTCTCACTTTTGTTTTTAATGTTCGTGTTTTATTACAGAAATAAGGCTTATTTGACTGTGTTACTTGTCATCTAGGGTAAATGAATAAACTCTTTAAAAAAAGATTTTTTTTAGGGTTACTATTATGGCATTTTAAAATCTGTACTCATTAAGTAATCTTTGGACCCTATTCCTAATTTCTCAATTTTTTTCTTCCTTTCTTCATCATCCTTAGTAATGTAGATGACTTATTGAGTATTTTTCCTTAGGTGTCACTTACTCATTATTTATTCATTGAATAAATATTTTAACATTCAGTCGTATTTTTCACATCATTAGTTGTATTATTTTTATAAACAGGGAAATAGGTAGTTTTTATTATAAAAACACTATGTCAGGCAAAAATGTATCTCTCAGCATATTCCTGATGGTGGTTTCTTCTTCAGCTATTCCAGCAGCTTTCTCAATGGGCGCTTTGCTGTCTGTACCTGTCTTTCTGGTCTTGCTGTAATCGATGTGCTCTATGCCAGATTCCTTTGCTGTCTTTTTTTTTTGGTCTTCTCAGCACCCATTTTTTGCCATTCATTTTCTCTTCCTTGCTGTTTATAGCTAGTGATAGTTGAGTGTGATGCTTGAATGTGATAAAGGTAACTTAAATAATGTTTCATGAAGATTTCCCCTCATTAATCTTATTTTGTGGAAATAAAGAGGTTTTATCATTCTTGCTGTTTTCTACTCTTTGCATATTACATATTATGCTTTTTTTTTAAGATTCAGAGCAGATAGGTAAATATTGAACACTTGTACATCTGTTGAAATCACTTAAAAATCCCATGGACGGTGAAAGCAGAAGTATTTATATAGAATATTCTAGCAGGCAAAATATTACATAGGAAGTAAAAAGCATTAAGCTCAGAATGTTAAAGATAGAGTAGATCTAGGATTCAGTATTTTATCCAGTGTTAGAATTGCTGAGTATTTCATTGTCTTAAGAATATTAATATGCCTTTAACCGATATTTGAACCATTTGGCTATTGATGTAGGGGACCTACTAATATCATCCATTGATTATTAATGTGATTTGGTAGATTGAGATAAAAGATTCCATTTTTACTTCAGAGTTTTAAGAATTCTGATGACAGTAAAGAGGTTTATATAGTTTTTTGACTAGTTCTTGTGTTTCTTTTGGAGGTAAGCTTGGCATCTTTTATCAAAGTCACGCTCTCATGATTCCATAATTATTTTCATCTTATTAAGTGTATAAGAAGCCAAACACTTAGCTTTGGAAAGAGAACTACAACAAATTATGAATTAATTTTTCTCTTACCGGGAACAAGTGTTGGGTATTCTTGTATTAATTAGAATTTAAAATGTTTGCTATCGACCTGCCAAGATCATGCAGCTTTTCTATACTGTTAAACTTCTGTTTAATCAAATGAGAGAGACAAAATGTTTGCTATATAATGTTGAATCAAATTCTGAAAATAACCTTCAAAAACCTGTCTTAGTTTCTAACATAACAGAGACATATTCTTTCTTCTTTAATGCTGAAGAAGAGTCAAGTTAATTCTTAGTCAAATTTGAAATATTTCCCAAAGGTTATGAATTAATTACGTAAATGAATGTGTTTATATTACACATCATGCAGAAGTTAGTAGATTATTAAGGGTAACAGTTTATGCTTTAGTGAAAATGGAGAAGAGCATTAATTATAACTTATTTCTCTCTTTTAGGGGAATTTTTAGAAAAGGTGAGACAGAAAAAGAAACGTGACATCACTGTTTTGGACCTAGGATGTGGTAAAGGTGGAGATTTGCTCAAGTGGAAAAAAGGAAGAATTGACAAGCTAGTTTGTACTGGTAAGAGAGATAATGACATGGGAAAGAATGCTTTGTGGTCATCCAGGTAAATGGAAATGAGAAAGATCTATTATGGGCATAACACTGAAATACCGTGCCACGAGATGTCTGGGGGCTGCACATGAGACAGGTGTTTTTTAAACGAGGAATGCGAATTCACTGATGGTGTTAAGACCACAGATGATTGAAGTCATGTTGGACTCCATGTTTGAAGCACAAACTTGGAAAGGCTTCACTGGTCACAGATAGGACAGTTTCTTAAATTAAAAAAACAGTAATTATAGTGGATTGAAACACATGAAATAAAAGGGAAAAATCTCATTGTTCAGACTTGGAGGGAGCAAGGAAACTTACTCAGTTATTCTGAAATGTATAAACAAAGGCAGAGGGTATTTATCTTTTCTAACCCTATATGAACCATGCATAACCAAATGGTTGAAAAGACCAATTCCTGTTTATTGAAAAATCATGATGAATAAATTTTTCCACCCTTGATGAAATAATGGCTCTAAGCTGCAGTCATTAATAGCTGAAGCTATTAGGAGAAAAGATGAAAGGAACTTAACTGGATTAATCAAGCATCTGAACCTCCCAGTCAGTCTTAACCCGGATGAGGGGCAGGCAGACGACATGTTCCTTCCCGTCTGGAGTCATGGACACGCATGGCACTGCCTGTGGAGTCATGTTGCCTAAATCGGCACTTCTCACAGTTTCTGGTTTATGACCTCAGTACACTCTTAAAAATGATTAAGGACCTCAGAAAGCTTTTGTGCATGTAGTTAAAGCTATTGATTATGGAAATTAAAACCAACAATTTTAAAAATAGCTTTAATTTATTACAAATAAAATTTAGTGAGAAAACTAGCATTTTAAAAATATTTTTGCAATTTCTTTTAAAGTCTGTAATAATAAAAGACAGCTGAATTTGCACCCCTGTTTCTGCATCAGTATGTTGTGATGTGTTATTTGATGAGCAGTGAAATGGAATTATTTGATGGGAAGCTCCATTAAATCTATCTTGCACTTTGCCCTGTGAGGTTTTGTTCACTAAAATTATGCAAATCTTCTAAAAGTTGGCATCAAGAAATCACATTGGTTTAATATCACCATCAATCAGAAAAGTTTTTAATATTGGGACAATACCCAGCCCATCGTGATAGAAGCAGTCTTTTCAGAGCTGTAGTTTTCAGTTGAAAGCTCAGGTTTATCATTGGTAAGAAATACCATCTGTGGTTTTCACTTTTTTCATTTTGAAGAAAAGGTCTGCCAGATTACCAGGTCTGAATAACCAGTTTGTCTCTCTGTGGTTCTTCAAGTGAAAACAATTTTTGTATGAAACAATTGGCCAGTACAGCTCGCAAACAGTCACACCAGTCCTGTTCAGATAGACTTCGTTATGTAGCAGAAATGTTTTGAAGATTTTATAAGATTAATTTTTACTGCTTTATCACGAACATTCCTAAATGAAATTGGCTTCCCCCTTTCCCCTTTTTTTCTTTCTGAGCTGGTTTATAGCAGTGAAAAATATATCAAGAATTACCAGTATCATTGGTGCTCCTACCTTATATTCATGACACGGTATCAACTGTTATTTCTTTGTGTTAGTCACTCAGTCATGTCCGACTCTGCAACTCCATGGATTGCACCCCACCAGACCCCTCTTTCCATGGAATTCTCCAGACAAGAATATGGGAGTGGGTAACTATTCTCTTCTCCAGGGGATCTTCCTGACCCAGGGTTTGAATCTGGGTCTCCTGCACTGTAGCCAGATTCTTTACCACTGAACCACCAGACTAGTACTTAGACTGCAAGGAGATCAAACCAGTGAATTCTAAAGGAAGTCAACCCTGAATATTCATTGGAAGGACTGATGCTGAAGCTGAAGCTCCAACATTTTGGCCACCTGATGCAAAGAGCTGACTCATTGGAAAAGACTCTGATGCTGGGAAAGATTGAGGGCAAGAGGGGAAGGGGGCGACAGAGGATGAGATGGTTGGATAGCATCACTGACTCAGTGGATATGAATTTGAGCAAACTCCAGGAGATGGTGAAGGACAGGGAAGCCTGGTGTGTTGCAGTCCATGGGGTCGCAAACAGACAGGACTGAGCGACTGAACAGCAGCATCCACTGGTGCTTCTGTACCTGCAGTGCAAGTCTCAACACGGAAAAAAAGAAATAGCATTGAATTAGGAAAATATAAAGAGCTGAGTGTACAGAGTTAGGTTTTATAATTCAAATTGGAATCTAAACTTTCTGCTTTAAACTTTGAATAAGCATTTAAAAATCGTGATAGAACTTCTCTGTTGTCAGTACTTATTGAGAAAGTGTTTAATTCATTCTGAAAAATAGTGGTCATTTGCATTGGTACAGAAGACTTTCTTCTCCCTTGTTTTGAAGGAAATAGAACCTTTTTGCTTTTCTAAGGCTAGATTTCTTGCCAGAGTTTAACAGTTGAGATGAAATCTAAATTGTGCCAGTTTTGTGTTTCTTATGTAACTCTGTGGACCTCTGCTGACGTCACTGATGCCCCTTCCCCTTCCAGATATCGCTGATGTTTCTGTCAGACAGTGTCAGCAGCGGTATGAGGACATGAAAAATCGTTGTCGTGATAATGAGTATATTTTCAGTGCAGAATTTATAACTGCTGATTGTTCAAAGGTATGTGTTTTTTTAGAAGTATGTCTTTTTATATTTTTAGTTTTAATAAGTGATTTGTTTTAAAAATCAGCTCATTTTTTAAAAATGTGCTTTGAAACATTAAAATTCTTAGGACATGCATTTTTTATTTCAGCTAGAAATTCCATTAATGATACATTTCCTTAAATGACCCACCGAAAATTCTTCTGGTAATTTTTAGCTTTTAATACTTTTACTTTGGAAATAGTTTGTTGCTTTTCTGTTTGGACACTGTTTTCTCATATTTTGAAATAGATCTGCGCTTAGGTTTTGTTTACCCTGTAATTTGTTTGGCCAGCTTCTCAGCATGTCACAGTCTGGTGACACCTATTTCTGGATCTCTTTGACAGCTGAAGTTCAAGACTACAGAGGCACTTGAAATGCTGAAAATCTCCCCCTTGAACTTTATCTCTCTTTTCTGACTTGTTAGCTCTTTAAATTATTATAGATACCTTTAACTACACATTTTGTTGGCAGTTGTGAAGGTGGAAAGAGGTAATAGTATACTGCTAGAAAGTTAGAAACCTTTAAAAAACATTTTGCATTTTTCAGAATTTCCCAGGGAGTTCTCTGGCAGTCCGGTGATTAGGATTTGGCACTTTCACTGCTGTAGCCCAGGTTCAATCCCTGATTGGGGAATTAAGAGCCTGTTAGCTGCATGGCAAAACCTAAAAAATAAAAAAATGTCTCAAAGGCTGGCTTTGTGTTTTCATAAACCCAAGTATATAGGTCAACATCATTTTACTTTAGTTTTCCAGTAAAGCCAATTAAAGAATCAATTCCTTTAAATGTCATGTTTGTTTGATGTATTTTTAGTATGATTCCAGAATCTCTAGTTTTTGAAATTACTCTGAAAGTGGGAATCAAATTCTCTTGAACCAGAAAGAACATTTTTATTATGATCCTTAAGATACATAATGATAGAGGACAGGTTGGTTGGAGGGCATGTCAACTTTTATTTTAGGGATCCTAATATTAGAAATTCACTAATTATGTTGCAGCCAACTTCAAAATCTTGACCCATTATAATTTGTCTCAGGAACTCCTGACTGATAAGTTTCGTGACCGAGAAATGTGCTTTGACATCTGCAGTTGTCAGTTTGTCTGTCATTACTCATTTGAGTCCTATGAGCAGGCTGACGTCATGCTCAGAAATGCGTGTGAAAGACTGAGCCCTGGAGGCTATTTTATTGGTACCACTCCCAATAGCTTTGAATTGATGTAAGTACTTTCATATATTGTGGTTTATAAAATATTAAAAATTAAGCTTATTTTAGAGCAGCAGATGTTTATCAGAAATAGAGTTCATAGAAGGGCTGAGCACTTTGATGATGTATTTATGTAGTTAATTCGGTTTTAAGTTAAAAACTCAAACTTACAGATGAACCTTTAAAACATTTTTGTGTATTAGTTGGGGAGTGATGTTGCATTGAGCCAAAAAGCCAGAGGTGGTATTGCTAGATAAACTCCAGATCAGATGAGACTTAACCAGCTGTCATGATAATGAAGCCTACTTCTAGCATAATTTTGTTAGTGATATTGTTAATGATATTTTAGCATATTGCTTCTTAAAAGTAGCTCAGACCCACTTCACAGCTACAAATTGCATCATGTGTGTTCCTCCCCATATTTAATCTGATCAAAATAAATTTGACCTAATAATAGACTTGATTTTTTTGGGGTGGGGGGATAACTTACAGAAGACGCCTTGAAGCTTCAGAAACAGAATCATTTGGAAATGAAATATATACTGTGAAATTTCAGAAGAAAGGAGATTATCCTTTATTTGGCTGCAAATATGACTTCAACTTGGAAGGTGTTGTGGATGTCCCTGAATTCTTGGTCTATTTTCCATTGCTAAATGAGTAAGAATGTCATTCATCTGTTACTGTTCTCATTTGGGGGCTTCCCAGGTGGGTCTAGTGGTAAAGAACTCACCTGCCAATGCAGTAGATGTTAAAGTTGAGGGTTTGATCTCTGGGTCAGGAAGATTCCCCTGGAAGAGAGCATGGTAAGCTACTCCAGTGTTCTTGCCTGGAGAATCCCATGGACAGAGGAGCCTGGCAGACTACAGTCCATGGGGTCACAAAGAGTCAGACACGACTGAAGTGAGTTAGCACATAGCACATTCTCTTTTTGCGTAAGAATGAAGGTAAAGGGGGAAAAATCAGTATTTCTATTTGTCTCTTATTTTAAGTGGGATCTTAAGAAGTATAGCCTGAATAATGACAAAACTAAGACTCAACGGTTGGTGCCATAGGTCACTTACAGGCTTATTCATTTAGTTTCTTTTATTCCTGAAACTGTTTTATCCTGTAGGCAAGAAAAGGGGCCTGTTGCGTACAACTTGTGGCATGAAATAACTGACAACTAGAAATAGCAAAGATTTGTTTTTTGTTTTTTTTTTTTATACTCAGCTTCTTCCCAAGGGCCTCAACTGGGCAGACTTGTTTTTGGTATTTTGTGATAAGAAATAGTAAAATGCTTAAGAGCATGTACTTGGAGTCAGACGTCTGGGTCAGAATCAAGACTCTGAAATGTTCCTAAGTGATGTGACTTAGGCAGGTTACATAACCGCTTGTGCCTCAGTCTCCTCACCTGGACCGTGAAATGATCATACTACCTACCTCACTACATTCTATGAGGACTAAACGAATTACTGTGTGAAAAGTGTTTAGAATGGAGCCTGGCACTTATTAATTACTATGTAGTTTTAGCTAGCATGATTAAAATAGCATTTTTTTTTCCCTTTTTTTTTTAGTTCTACCACTTTATTGCTACCAACCCATCTCCCTCCACCCTTGTGTACACATGCTCAGTCATGTAACCCCATGGACTGCAGCCCGCCAGGCTCCTCTGTCCATCGACTTTTCCAGGCAAGAATACTGGAGTGGGTTGCCATTTCCTTCTCCACAAAGATTTGTTTTTAAGTAACTACTGGTACTTGGGTAACTGAAATTAGTCGTCTCAAAGTAGGGATCCCCCTTTTGACACGAATAGGTATATTAAAAGTTGTTTTATATTTCACTATAGCTTATGAAACTATGACTCATAGCAGTGGTGATAGTAAAATCCTGATTCAGGAATGTATTCATGAACCTGAATTCCTGGGAGTCCTGGCAAACCATAGGCCCAGGGAAAGCTGAGGTTTCAGGCTATACAGGTAGGGCACCAAGGCATAATGAGACACCTTGGTCTTGGGGGTTTCCCGGAGAGGAGGTATGGATGAGTCAAGTTATATGTGGGCCATGTCACAGCTGACCAAAGTGTATTTCCTTCTTTTTATTTTTTCTTCTTTTTAAAACAAAGCCTTCATTAACTGAGGAAAAGGATGAGCTTTATTCTTTTGCTTATTTTTAGATGGTGATTATTTATTTGAATTGTGTCTCAGTCAGCTTGTAAAATTATGGGTGTAGGAGTTTCAGGAGTTCTACAGTGTATAAAACTTTTAAAGAAAATGAAAATGAAGAAAATGAAAGAAAATAAGAAAATGAAGTAGCATGTGATTAAACATGGAAAATAGTATGCACAATTTATAAAATGAAAGTTAAAAAATTTGTATCACATTTTCCTTATAATTAGCAAACTTTGGGGAAATTAAAACGTTTTTAGTATGTTATTTTATATGTTTGGTATGTTAGCTTGGTGCTTTTGGTTGAGAGTTGGTGATTTGAGTATACCCCAAAAGATAAAGAATGAAACAAAAGTGTTTGTTTTTTTTTTAAATGGCTAAGCAAACATTAGCAATCTTTTCTGTTTGTATTGTTAATGATGATAAACATATCAAGTAGTAAATTGTCACTTTAATTTTCAAATTTTTATAAATTATTTATTGAGATAGGTATTCGTTCAGAGAGATGATCTGAAAATGCATAGGGATCCAAGCTGCCTTTGCTGTCTTGTTAGCTTTCATATGCAGACCTATTCAAATCGGTCAGATTGAGTCTCTGTTCTTTGTAATTATATTTGTAGATGTAAAGCTCGGTTTCCCTTGTAAAGGTTTATTTTGGATATTTTTTGATAGAAAATGAATGCCTGGAATAGAAGAGGCTTTATATTGACTTGTGTTGTCTTCTCAAGGGGTCTGATGCAAGTGGCAGGGACTCCTGCTGTACACGCGGCCCTTGCGTGCAAAGCTGAACAGCCCTCTGATGTTCCCTTCACTCTGTCCCCTCATCCGTCACCTCAGGGGTCCCCTTTCAGGGTTTTTCCTCTTCCTCCTGTCCTCTTTTATCTGCTGCTTGAAACCATCCTCAGGTTCCCTTTTGTTGTCTACAGATGTGTAGTAATCTGCTTTGGCAATTGAGTTGGGAAAGATAGACCTAATTAGACTTGAGGAAGCCACTGGGAGAAAGTGACATCTAAGGGAGAAAGTGATATCTAACTCAACATCTAAAGGGTGTCTAGTTGGCCAGTTTTGCCCTAAGTGTGCTGGGGAGCCATCGAGGGTTTTAAAAGGACATGACCTGTGTGCTTATGAAGCATCATCTGACTGCAGTTGGAAAATTGGTTGAGGGAGAGTAAGAATAAAAGCAGGGAAACAAGCAAACGAAGTGGTACCACATTGAATGGTGGTGGTGAAAGAGCAGGCTGGTGGCCAGTGTCGGGACTGGAAGTGGGCCTGTTCCAAGTACGTTTTGCAGGTTAATGGAGAGGATGCAGTGGCGTGCTGAACGCTGGGCACAGGGTGGGCTGGCAAGGAGCATTAGATGGTTTACTGAAATGGCAAAGACTGGCAGGAGAACAGGCTGGTGGGATTCAGCCCTGCACGCCTGGGATCATCCTGGTGGAGATTTCTAGAGAACATGGAGTGAATGTGACAAAAGCCAGGACTGAGCTGCCACCGCTGCTGGCAAGCTGTGTACATCAGGGAGTGACATTGAGCAAGGATCTGGGCCACTGTCTTCAGAACCGTGACATCCAGAATTTGGGAAGAGACCTGTAGAAAACATACTGTGGAGACGCAGTTCAAGATGTAGGATAAAAATTAATAGTTTGTCTTGCCAGGGAATCCAGTAGATGAAAGGGAATATTTTCATTTCACTTCCTGGCCTGTTTGTTAGGTTACTGGAGTTCCCTGTGACCCAGGGAGATCTAACTGCATGTTTCCTTCAGGTCACTAGGGTGTTGCCCTTCACTTATTTTGCATGGTCCTCTTGTGAATTTGTAAGGTTTTTAGTTAAGCCCAGAAGATGTTACTGTTGCGTAAAGAATTACAAATATTTTGGAAGCCTTTTCATGAAAGAATCTTTTTTGGACAGAATGGCAAAGAAGTACAATATGAAATTAGTCTACAAAAAAACATTTCTGGAGTTCTATGAGGAAAAGATTAAGAACAATGAAAATAAAATGCTGTTAAAACGAATGCAGGCCCTGGAGGTGAGTATTTAGAAATTGTATAAAAATCCCAGGTTATCACAGACTTGTTTGGTTGTTTCTGAGATTCCTTTCAAGGCCATGGACACACTCAGTATTTATATAAATTGCACAGATAACTGGTGCCAGTGCTAGACTGTTCAGCACCTAGGACAGAGCTTTAACACTGGCTGTCAGGACTGTCGGCATTTGGGGCTGCTCTGTATCTGAAGCATGAATTTTTTTTTTTATTTTTTATTTTTTTTTTATTAGTTGGAGGCTAATTACTTCACAACATTTCAGTGGGTTTTGTCATACATTGATATGAATCAGCCATAGATTTACACGTATTCCCCATCCCGATCCCCCCTCCCACCTCCCTCTCCACCCGATTCCTCTGGGTCTTCCCAGTGCACCAGGCCCGAGCACTTGTCTCATGAAGCATGAATTTTTACACTACAGGAATAAGCAAATTTATTTTTCATTGGCAAAAATGTGTTGATTGTAATGGTTCCAAAATGGTTTTTTGATTAATAAAGATGTGTTTGAGCCTAGTTATAATGATTTAAAATTCACGGTCTGAAACTGCAATTACGTTTGCACCAACCTAATACTTAAAATGGATTAAAAATAATGCTTGAAGTAATTTGAATATCAGAAATTTGGTCACCATATCTTTAAAAACACAGCATTTTTTTGAGACCCTTCTTCATATTCTTTGTAATTGTGGAGACGATCTATATTGGAGGCTGGATGTTTTCCTTCTCTTCTGAAACTCCCAAGGTTCTGTTGACTGAACATTTTATTTGTATTATTTCCAGTTGCCGTTCGTACTTCCGTGGCAGTTAAGTCACTGTAACATTCAGATGAATGTTTAACTCTTCTGTTGATAACTTCCTTCAGAGTTGAGTTGTGGCAGGAAAAACCTTTGCCCGGGAGTCACGGAGATACAGGTGTTTGCTGCCAAGTGGTCTTGGTGGCAGTTCAGGACACATTCAGTCCCTCTGTGACACTCTGTAATTGTAGGTGCTCCGGCCGTGCTCGTTGTTGACCACAGCAGCTGCTTTGTTCAGAGAGGATTCCCTCCATTCCTTTTTTTTATATTTCAAAAGTATGTGTAGTTTTTATTTCTGAAGTAATACTTAAAGATTATTATCTCATTTCAGTGATTTAGGGTGTATCATTCTGAATTGTAAATTTCAATGTAACGACTCAACTAGGAATTTCCCTTGATTCCTTAGCCATATCCTGCAAACGAGAATTCCAGACTTGCCTCTGAGAAGGTGGGTGACTATGAACATGCCGTGAAGTACATGAAGAACGGTCAAGTGAAGCTACCTTTGGTAAGGTTTCATTCTTTAACAAGTCTTATAGAAAAATGGAAACTTAAATTATTTCACTGGTTTACAATACTTGGGTTCACTGACTTATAAATCAGATATACTTTAGCCTGTTTCTCCTAAGTTATGACTTTATAATTGTAGAATACTGAATAAAATGTACTTTAATGCTGAGAAATGTGGTGCAGTATTTGAGAGAGTAAGGATGGGAGGAATGTTCTTGGCTTGGCTTGAGAGTTCTCTTGCTGTATCATTGTATCTTAGCCTGGACACTTCTGACTAGCAGTGTTCCATAGATATAATTCAGGGGCTTGAACTTAGATGGGGAAAAATTACATCTTCACAGACTTCTATGTGGAAGTTCACATTTTCCTTAATTATGAATGCTCCACAACCATAGTGGTATTACTAGTTGTAGCTGTGACTTTGTTATCAATAGAAATTATAGATATTTGTGTAACACATTTTTGCTGACATCTTATAGTATTGATGTTTATTTATCACTTCTTCAATATTTATCACTTCTTCATTTCCTTAGTTATTAGACTTGTCACTGTATCTTGTTACTCAGTGTCTTTGCAAAATAGCAAGTATGTTACTAAATGCAGTTTATTTCCTTTGTATGGTAGATACTTTGTGATTTCCTTTGTAAAAACACAAAAGTCCTATTCCCTCCTGCAGTATTATTTGATGTTTCAAGATAGGCCTTTTATCTCCCAAGTTAAAAATGTAAGCTCAGTACTTTTTCCAGTTACAAATGAATACCCTGTTTATGCAGATTCACCCTTTGATTGAGAATCAGTGGTTTAGAGAATTGGCAGGAGCACAAAAGTGATAAGAAGATGGCATTAAGAGTTAATCTCATTGATTTATTTTATATTCAGATCACAGAAATATTAACAGTAAATTGTATGTATATTTACAATGAAGTTAGGGTTTTGGGGCACCTCTGACCATTATTGAAAAATAAGTAGACGTGTACTTCTATATTCAATCTGAAATTTTCTTCCTTATTTTTTTAAATTTTAGGGGACCTTAAGTAAATCAGAATGGGAAGCTACAAGTGAGTATATCGTCAGTGTAGATTTACTGACATTTGCAAAGATTGCTTCAAAGTGATTGTTAAAATTGGAAGACTTTAGAAATTTTTCTGACACAGATTGTGAGGGGATGATTGTGTTCACACAAAATTCCTATAAATGTTTAGTTCCCCTTGTCTTGCAAGGCTGTTCAGTGCCAAAAGAAAGCATATGCAGGGTGTTCCTTAACGTAAACTTTGAGCGTTCTTAAATATTTCCATTGTCTGCTCGTTACTGCAAAGCCATCTGTATTTTACATCTTTACCTCACATTTCTGTTGGGAATTTTGGCTTATGGACCACTTCCTTGTGTTTCACTTTTTTGTGGCCTCTCTGATGTTGACAGTGAAGGCTTAGTAAATGCTAAGATGTTCAGTTAAGCAGCACTGAGCAGGATGTCTCGGAGGATGTGCGGTTGGGAACAACCATGATGTGGAGGCATTCTGGAGTGAGGCACTCGTCTCTGGATGAGCAGTTAGAGCCCAGCCAGTTCTCAAGGTCCCAGAGCCTCCCTGCCGGAGTGATGGTGGTGCTGCATATGGTCACCCTGAGGACTTAGAAGGTAGTTCCCATTCTTCGCTTATGTATTTGTTGATTATATTGAAGAGAAAATCAGAGGTAATCAGAGATGAATACTTTGAATATTGAGTTACATAAAGATCTATGAAAGGGCTTTGGGGGATACAAAAAAAATTACTACCTCTCTGCTGCACAGTGGAAGAAACATAAATAAGTGACTTCTAGGCAAATTGTTCCACACACTGAAGTTCCTATAATGAGGAAAACAGATGAAGGAGTGCTCAGTGAAAACTATAGAAATTGGAAAATAATAACAGATGGTGTTATGGAATGTTTAGCCTGGGCCTGGTCGCTGTTGGAAGCTTTCATGTGTTATGCCTCATTCCATCCTCACAGCTTCATGAGTAGACTACTGTTAATCATGTCTTCTTTTCACAGATAATCAGGCAGATAGCTTGGCTAAGGTCAGAGAGCTAATCCAGGTGCTTCACACTCGCAGCCTTCGCCTCACAGAAGCCCACGTGAAAGGAAGAGTGTTGAGACTTGCTGAATGGAAAGAAAGGAAAAGGGAAGACAAGGGCTAACACTTTGAGCTTGTTTGTCTCAGAATATTGTTTCCTGTAGTAGAAATGGGATTGGAAGACATTAGAGACATCATCTCTGTTGAATGTGGGAATGTGTGCAGAAACGGACACATTTCTTTGGCTTCCCTGGAGTGCAGATTCGCAGCTGCCTTAGCTGGCCTGTCACTGCCAAAGGGCGGTACAGCAGGATAACCTTGGGCAAAGGTCGTGGTGGTGGTGCTGGCTGCAGATCAGGACTGTTTTTTTATACTAAATGTGGACTTTAGTGATACTATGCAGATGAATTAGATGCCTCCAGACAGTTGAAGAAGATGGGGGTTAGAGATGAGAAGAGCAATAAGAAAGGAGCAGTGGCCACAGGGCAGCCAGGATCAGCGTGTCAGGGCCGTCCTGTCTGTAACGAGTTACACTCTTACAACCTAGAGGGCTTTGGGTTGTGCCACAGTCTGAGAAGCTGTGTTTTAAACTCCTACTGATCTAATCATTGAGCTCGTATTTCCAGAGCTTGCTATTCCTCTAGAAGATGCTTTAAATGTGTTGCTGACAAATCAGAAGTGGTTCAGGTTTTGTTTGTTTAAATCCCAATTGAAATGCTGGCACAGAAGGCATTTTATATATAATTAGTGAGACTTCCAGAATTTTTGAGTTAGAAAAGAGAGAAAGTTACTCATTGCTGATCTGAAATCGGGCATTAGTTTTCAGTGACCCTACGTCAGAGCAGCTCAGGACTGCCAGATTACCTGCAGTAGGTGCAGAAGTGTTTGGGGTGGGTTTGGCAGGGTTGGTTGTAGAGAGAACACTTGGAGTGCAGGGCAGGCTCAGATGCTGAACTGTCCTGAGCCTCAGGACTTGCTCGTGAGAGCTTTAGGTTGCTCCGCTATCTGACCCTCTAGAGGAATTTACAGTGTTGATGATCACTCTGCCTTTTTTCTGCCAGTCTGTCTGCTTTGCTGCCAGCCATCTTTCATTTCTCCTAAAAGGCTCGGGAGGTAGTAGATGAGGAGTAAAGAGCAGCATGGGTCAGAGAGACTGTTATGGGAGACTGCATTGGTGCTTCTGTGCAGACTGGATTGGGGGGCAGAGAGCTTGAGGATTGGGAGGCCCTTACTTGGTCTGCCATCCTTCATCTGTCACCTGTTCCACAGTTGACCCAAGGGGCAAGGCTTCCTTGTCACATGGCTTCTTATCTTGACTTGCTGGTTGAATGTCCTAGTGAACATCCTGAACATTCTTGTGATATCGAGACTTTGTCATCTCTGTTGTTTTCATAACTGTAACGTCTGTCAGTCTCTTAGAAGAAGATATGTTTGAACCTCAGTGATTCAGGATGAGGAGCTACAGGTGCATTTGGATGTCTGAGTGAACGCATGTGGAGCAGGAGGCCTGGTTTCAGGGAGCATGCTCTTGAGGCTGGGTGTGTCTCTTCACGGGTCGCGAGTCATCAGGTAGCCTTGGCCCACTTTTTTTTACCATGCCCTTAGCACTGCAGCTGAGTAATTGGATGAACTTCAACGTACACGTTATATTCCTTTACAGTTTTTTTTAGGGTTCACCTACCCCCAAGTAGCAAACTTAAGAGTACCCCTGCACTCACAGTAGTGTAGTTATTCCAGGTAAAAATAATTAAATCATAAAGTTTCCAGTTTTCATTTTATACTTTTTTCTCCTCAAACTGTCAGTAGGGATTTTAGAGCTGTTAAGTTGGATTGCTCCATGGCTTTGATGTCAGAGTATTACAGTAGGTGGATATTTGTTTTCACATAAATATGATCTTGTATCTACCTAACTATGACTCACAATTATTGAAGAACTCTTAGAAATAAATAATGGAACTTTCTTTCAAAAGCTGCTTGAGAATTTTCACCAAATTATGAATGAGACCAAGACTGTTGCCCTGAGGATATGAGAAACCAACCTCTAATTTTATTTGTTTTCTTTTTAGGTATTTACTTGGTTTTTGCATTTGAGAAGCAGCAATGAGCACATCACACGTGCAGTGGCACCAAAACAACTGTGTTCTGTCTTATACAGATTTGAACGGTCTACCTTCCATAGATCTGACACCCTTATTAAATGTAACTATTCTCAGTGGGCAGGATGCTGCTGGAAACGTCAGTGTATAAATGGAACTTTTGCTGTCTGTGACAGATGAACTTTGTGTGTGTATATAAGAATGAGATGGGACCTTTGTCTTTAAAAATCTATTTTTAACGTTCTAAGAATTCCATTTGCTTCCACTCCCGTAGCTCATAAAAATTATAAAATGACGTGTTAAAGCCTGAGTTCTTTCACCAGTGCTCTGCTTCGTCCAGTGTTTATTTACAGTATTAAACTTTTGCAGTTGTAGAATTGGTGGGAGTGTACTAATTCACAGGGATGTGTGCTCATTTCCAAAGTTTTGTTAGTGTTTTTCAGGATTAAAATAATTGCTGTCTGTACAGCTGAATGTCAGTGTTCAGTATAAGTTTAAAACTAAAATTTACATGGTGATAAAAGTTAATTAACTTTAACTTAGGATTATAGCCAGTTATTAAATTTCATTTTAAATAGCAACTAGTTCATTTGCTAACATGACTGAGTTCTAGAACTGGACAGAACATTTCAGATTCCAGCATAAAATTGTTTTGCATTTGGGGGGGCTTTCTCATAGGAGTTCCCGTTGATAGCAGTTAATGTTTCTAGTTATCAAGGATGTAATTAATTTCTCTACTGAACCAAAATGCCGTGGGTATTTTTCTCAAGATTTAGTGGATGTCTCCCATGTGAACCTGTTTGCACATTTTCCTCAGATTTATATAAGGAACCGGGTTGGGGGGGAGTGGATGGCGGGGCAGGGGCAAGGATCCGCAGGGGTGGAGGTATGGGGGTGGGCCAGTGGGCAGTGTGTGGCTGTGAAGGGAGCTGACAGAGAGGCTTGAGGGATCCACCTGATGGAGGTCTGGGCTGCGGTGCTCCATTCTGTCGATCTGTTCCCCTCTTTGGCCCAGAAAGAACCAGTACATGTTCCTTCATCACAGCGTTGTGCTTGACGCAGTAGGATCTGGTGTCTCATCCCCACTTGGAGTTTTCATTTGCCATTTCAGAACCCTTAAGAGTTGTCGGCCCTGGCTTCTTGCATGACTCTTCTGAAACTGACACCAAAGTGAACTGTTGTCCTTGATTTATCACCATTTACAAAACTAACCAGTTTTGATATATAGAAAAAAATTTAAAGAGCAAAGCAGAGAATTTATACATACTCTTAAAAATCATTTCTTTCATGCATGGTTTTAAAAGACATTTCTTTCTGTAATTATCCAGAGTACTTGTTAAGAAACTGTTGTCTCTTAGTTTGTTTACATGTGTTGATTGTTCATTGTGTTAGAATAGCAGACATTTCAGCTATTAGGTAACACAGATTACCTAATTTCTGTTCCTTCCACAATCTGTGCATCTCCAGCTGTTACCAGTTTATAAAAATGTGGTGATCCACCATAAGTTGTTAGAGGAAATAAATAATAGCACTTCTGACTGGTGGCTGCCATTCACCAGCTGAGGTTTGGTGACGGTGCTGGGAGGTGGGCTTGTGAGCTCTTAGTATTACATCAGTTCTGGGGGAAAGTGCTAGGAAGTACTGTGATAGTTTGGTATAGAATGCAAAGCTTCTATGTTATCACTGTTCTCATGTAGTGATCTTAGTGTATATATTCCAAGCAAGTAATAAGACATATTGTTAGCCTCCTCCTGCTCTTTCCACTCCATGGAAAATTTGGGTGGAATAATTTGTGGTGGCAAAGCCAAGTGGAAAAGGAGGATAAAAAGGAGCAGAGAGAGCTGGGTGGGCTCTAGGATCTGAGTGAGCTGATGTGTGCTCGGAGGTGCTCAGAGCCTCCCCGGAAGGTGTGGCGTCCTGTACGTTGCACTTTGCACATTTATGACGTTGTTGCCTTCCCTGCTCTTCCTCCCTGACGTCTCCTGCTGCAGCTAGTGGTGGGCAGTGACTCAAGAACTCCCATCACCAGGGTAAAAGCTGATGGGACCTCCCACACACATCTGCAGTCTAAATATTTGATGATTTTCCATCCAAGACCTGGGGAGACTTAAGGAGAGTGGGCTTTTCATTATCAGGCCAGTGATGTCAGGCGCTCATGGGAGTGACTGAAGGGCACTTTCAGACCTGCCATTAAGTTTGTCCCCTGAGAATGGAAGTAGAAATGAGGATCAGATACAGCCTCTGTGGGAAAAAGTTGGGAGGAGTGGGCTGGGAACCTGGCTGTTTGTGTGTAACTAAGAGCAATCAAATGGAATTCTTTGGGCCTGGAATCTTAGTAAAGCAAGGGCACTGCATGGCTGGTGTTTAGGGGGAGAAACTGGCCATTTCCCACTGCACCGAAAGGAAAGTGTCCTGACCTGCCGGCCGCAGCAGCCTACAGGTGGCAACTATGCCCTGAGGCCACCAGGCCTCCACTCCAGTGTGACTCCCCAGAGAAATCTGCATCCAGGGAGAGAAGAATTGATTAGAGGCTATGATGACTCTTGAGAGGTAGATTGTCAGTGCAGGGTTTCCTACTCACCCCTCACCAAACTTGGAATTCTGAGAAGTACGATTGCCATCTACGTTCATGTTAATGGTGTTTTTAGAGCATCCGAACAAAGAGATACAAGTGAGAAGGGCCTGGAGGCAGGGGTGTGATAACGGGTCAGCACAGGAGAGATCACAGGAGCATTGTTGGCTGACCAGCTCTGCAGTCCCTTTAGCTCTTCTGGGAACTGATTCGGCCTGTCTTAGCTCATTGTCATTGTGTTGTTTGGTAAGTCTTCCAAGTATCCTTCTAATGAGTATTTGGCTTCCTGTGCAAATCTTTGCATGGGGAAGAACTGCCAGTGTAAATATTCAAGCTACTGAACATGACTTTTATGAACTGACTTTCTGTTGTCTACCTCCACCTGAGGCCAGACCCAGGGACCATGGCCCTGTAATCACAGTACCATAATGCTTGTGACACCTATTGGCCCTTTGATCAAACAGGAAGCATGGGTGTATAATATCACTACCTCCCTGGTCAACATCAAATGCTGCACATCTGATAGGAAGCTTCTTCGTTTCCCGCCCTCTGACAACATTATTCCTGATTCTTTGAAGGTAGCTGATACAGTGGCTGCTGCACTCATTTATTTAGTGATAGACTTATTTCAGCAGATATACACGGGACTGGAGCTGGGTAACAGCCAGCTCTTCACCTCACATCCATCTCTGTTCCCGTTTAGCCTGGGGCATGTGTGCCTGCTTCTCACTGCACTACTGAACAAGTATGGGGCACCCAGCAGTACTCTCCCAAGCTGGCCTGGCAAGCCCCAGATTGAAAACATGCATACAGTCAGGACCCATATCAAACAATGTTCCCAGCACCCCAGAAGTCCCTCTTTCTCCCTTTTAGTTGCTGCCTCCCATGGGTAACCACTGTCTGGACTTCCAAGAGCATGGGATAGTTTTGTCTGTTTTGGGACATTTTATGAATAGAATCAAACAATATGTTTTCCTTTGTATTGGCTTACTTGCTCAACAGTATGTGAGATTTCTCACATGTATTTGTTGCATGTATTTGTACATGGTTGGTTTTCATGACTGCGTAGTATTCCGTCATGTGAATAAACCACATGTTATTTATCTAATGGATGTTTGGTTCATTTGGTTCATTCCCAGTTTGGAAATACTATTAACTCATTATTGACTGGGGGATTTTTGCAGAAGCTAATGCCTGTGGCTGGCCAAAAATTAATTCTGTTATTTGACTAACACTTTATGGGTTATCACATTCAATAGTTAAGCCTGACGTACCTGTAAAGCCTTCTCCAGTATGGTGAGTTTTTTTTTTTCCACTTTCTGTATCAGAGTCAGTCACTAAGGTTTTTTGTCTTTTTGTTGGTATAATAATCACATCATGTAAGTCAGAACTATATTCTGAAGAACTGTTATCTTCTGAGATACCAGTGTATATGTCTCTTGAATAATCAAGCAAAGTATCTGCATAAACTTCACCAAAAAATTCTTCACTCAAAATTTAGCCACATGTCATTTTTTAAAATTTTCCCGGTAATAAACTTACATTTATAGTACAAGGTTGAAACAAAAACCTGATGGAGCAAAATGTGAATGATAATGACAATCATAAGTTGTATGATGAACCCTTGATCAATTTTGAGCTCTGAAACTTTGCATGGTGATGTTAATTGTATCATTGTCTTAAAAACTTACTGATACGTCCAAGTGAAAAGCTCTGGGTCAATAATGTTCGGGTAACAAAAGACATATTAATAAGTTCTGGTCATTAATGTGTTAATAGTACTGCTTCAGGTATTCTAGTCTGTGAACTTTAGAGCATGGGTACTCTTCGTTGCCTCGGAGTGGAATTGCAGGGTCACTGTACAGACATTGTGCTCAGCTTTATTGGACTTGCCCCAGCAGGTTTTCTGAGTTCCAGTTGTTCCACTTTTTCACCAACACTCAGTAGTGTCAGTCTTTTTCATTTTATTCTGGCAGGCACATAGTGGTATGTTACTGGCTTTAGGTTTCATTTTAATGCTTCTTAATGAGATTGTGTATGGATTCATTACATATTCTAATGTATTGTCTATAGATCAAGCAAAAGGTAGATCTATAGATCAGCTAAGATAAAGTCAAGCATGTATCTGCTGATACTTTCTTAAGTCGACCTGTCTTTATACTTAGAAATGTCTGTTTTAATAAGCTTCCCTGGTGGCTCAAATGGTAAAGAATCTGCCTGCAATACAGGAGACCTGTGTTCGATCCCTGTGTTGGGAGGATCCCCTGGTGAAGGAAATGGCAACCGACTCCAGTATTCTTGGCTGGAAAACTTCATGGACAGAGGAGCCTGGCAGGCTACAGTCCATGGAGTCACAAAGAGTTGGACACAGCTGAGCGACTATCACTCACACCACACACTCAATGAGACTGAGCACTTTTCATATGCTTATTGGCCTTTGTCCTCTTGTGAAATGTCTGTTCAAGTTTTGCCTGTTTTTCTATTGGGTGGACTGTCTTTTTGTATATTCTGGATACAAGTTATTTGTTGAGTGTATTGTGAGAACATATTTGGCGAAAATATTTTTTGTTTTTGAATTGTGATATATACCTTTACATCGAACACCACTTTCAGAGCTCATGTAGTATTTCATTTTATTCATCCATTTCATAATTGTTCATTTGTCTATTTTATGTATATTCTTTCACTATCCAGGTTACAGGCAAGGGGCTGGAGGTGCAGCACAGATTAAGGTAGACCATCACTGCTTGCATGGAGTGGACACTCAGGCCAGCTTCACGCTCCCCATGACATTCCTTGATCTCGCTTGTGGATGCTACTTCCACTTCTGCTGGTGCCTCCCACTGACCAAACTAACTAGCAGTCCAAGTGCATGAGAGCCCATCAGTGTGATTCACACGTGTCTACCTCCTGATAGAGCAGCTGGAGCAGGGGCTGAGTGGATCTGCTCGTGTTGGAAGGTCTCATGTGGGGGTGTGAATCGGCGGTGGCTCAACACAGGGACAGTGCCACTGGCAGAAGCAGTCCTGGGAGACACCCCTTGGCAAGTAAGCCCTGGAGGTCGCCATTAACCCCACCGCAGAGCCTGTATATTCCAAGTGAAAAGCTCTGAGTTTTAATATACAATTTACTGATGTTCTTTATAGTTGGCATCTTTTAAGAAATCTTTGTCTCCTCCAAGATGGTGAAGATGTCTACTCCATGATGTTCTGTGTTTTCACCTAGTCTTTTTTGTTTTACCTTTCACTTTTAAATCAGAAATCTTATTGAGTTGATTTTTGCTAATAGTGTGAATTAGGATTTAGAGTATAAGTTTTCTCTCAGATTTCTGGCTGACCCAGCATCATTGATTGAGAAAAACCATCCTTATGACACCAGTTTTCCACCTTTTTTATGTAATAGGTGATCATATATGTGTGAGTTTGTTTTTGGACTCTCTTCTGTTTCACTGGTCAGTTTATATCTTTATAATGGTCTTAATAACAGGATAGGAGTTTGCTGGTGGCACAGTGGATAAGAATCTGCCTGCTGATGCAGGGGACATGGGCCAGGAAGATTCCACATGCCATGGAGCAACTTAGCCCATGAGCCGCAGCTCTTGAGCTCATGAGCTGCAACTAAGTGTGGGTGCCACATTTCCAGGAGGCTGACTCTGGTGCTCCAAGGAGTTGGCTAGGCCCTGAGTTGCCTCAAGGGCACCTCCCCTAGCATGCTTGTACCAAGTCACTTCAGTTGTAACCAACTCTTTGCAACCCCATGAACTGTACCCAACCTGCTCCTCTGTCCATGGGATTCTCCAGGCATGAATACTGGAATAGGTTGCCATTTTAGGGACCAAACCCAGATCTGCATTGTAGGCAGATTCTTTACCATCTGAGCTACCAGGAAAGCCCTAGCCCTAGCCCTAACCCCTAGTCTCCCCAGCCTGCAGCCCAGACTCCTGCAGCCTCCACCCTGCAATGATGCCTCTTGTGGGGCCCGGGGTTTGCAGTGTGCAACACAGAAGAATCCCACGAGCCTGACTCACACTCCCCAGGGACGTGGTGGGGCTTCCTCATCCCTGTGCCCCTCCTACAGCCCAGCACCAGGCTTTGGGCAGGACCTCCCATTTGCTGAGAAAGTGAAGATCTTGAAATAGAGGATAAGACATAGATGTCTGTACTTTTATGGATCGCCCATGAGACATACTCTACTCCAGGGATGCAGAGGTTTTAACATGAGGGAACGTTTGCTAAATGGTATGCTTTTCTTCTTTCCTCCACTTCATCTCTATTTTCTGAAAATAGAAATTCATGTCAAGATGCTTCCTTGTTTAATTGTTTTATCTCAAGGTCATTTTACTCCACTAAAGGCTCAGTCACTTCATTTCAGTGGAGAAGGGCTGTCATTTTAAATCCCATTCACATGAATTAGAAGCTATTTATACACAGAGGTCGCTGCCTCTGCTTCTTAGAAACACGGAATTCCATTGAAAACAGATTGTTCAGAATAGCATAAATAAAACATTTGAAGGAGAGAAGGAAGATCTCAGTTCATCCCATTTACCTTTTCGTTACTAGAACCGAGTTTCTTCCATAAGCGACTTTGGAGTTAGACTTCGAGAATTCTAGTGCCACCACTTGCTAGTTGTGTGACCTTGGCCTATGAGTGGATCATACTGAACCTCAGCTTCCACACCTGTAAAATGAGGTAACACCTGTCTTACAGATATTACACATAAGAACACATACATGGCAAATAACATGTATTCAATACACAGTTATTCCCAAATTTGACTGAGCCTAAGGCTAGAAGCTAATTAAAACTACAAAATCCTTCTCCCAGAAGTTCTGATTCAGGTGCCTGCAACCTGTCCATAAGAAACTCCATGGTAAATCTGATGCCGATGGTTCATAGACTGCTCTTTAGAAATTCTGTTGTAGATCCTAAGTTCCTTGAATAATAAGTCTTCAACTCCTCTTCTCCACTTGGCTAGACTCCCTACCCTGTGCCCTCATCATATCCTATTTCTAAGGACTGTTTCTTTATATATAAAAAATTTTCATTTCCCTCCCTACATCCTTAACTAAATTTCTTCAGGTTTAGAAAGGGGATAAGGAAGAAATGTCAGCATGGTGTCTTCAGCATCCAGGTTATAAATAGGAGGATTTTACTACTTTTATTTGGCAGCTGATTTCAGACCTCATTTTCTGAAACTGGACTTTTCTGAGAAGGAACTTACACAATGGCAGAGATTACTATGAAACATTTAAAGAATTAGCTTCTTATTAGTGATTGAGCAGGATTCTGAAGTACTCATGGCCCACAGGGGATACCTGCGCCAGGCAGTTCACAGTCAACCAGGAAAGTGTCAGGCAGACATCACATAGGTTGGAGGGCACAGCACCTGGTCCCAAAGGTTCCCAGCAAGAGGTGCTGGCCTGGATCTAAAAGGATGAATAGGCGTTGAGTGGCCATGGAGGAGAGAAGGGAGGAATTTGGGGTAGCTGCTGCTTAGTTGCTTCAGTCGTGTCTGACTGTGTGACCCTATGGACTGTAGCCTGCCAGGCTCCTCTGTCAATGGAATTCTCCAGGCAACAGTACTAGAGTGGGTTGCCATGCCCTCCTACTCCAATACTGTTGCCTGCATCTAAACGGATGAATAAGAGTTCAGTGGCCACAGGAGGAGAAAAGGGAGGAATTTGGGGTAGTTCAGTTCAGTCGCTCAGTCCTGTCCGACTCTGCAACCCCATGAATCGCAGCATGCCAGGCCTTCCTGTCCATCACCAACTCCCGGAGTTTACTCAACCTCATGTCCATTGAGTCGGTGATGCCATCCAGACATCTCATCCTTTGTCGTCCCCTTCTCCTCTTGCCCCCAATCCCTCCCAGCATCAGGGTCTTTTCGAATGAGTCAACTTTTCGCATGAGGTGGTCAAAGTACTGGAGTTTCAGCTTCAGCATCAGTCCTTCCAATGAACACCCAAGACTGATCTCCTTTAGGATGGACTGGTTGGATCTCCTTGCAGTCCAAGGGACTCTCAAGAGTGTTCTCCAACACCACAGTTCAAAAGCATCAATTTTTCGGTGCTCAGCTTTCTTCACAGTCCAACTCTCACATCCATACATGACCACTGGAAAAACCATAGCCTTAACCAGATGGACCTTTGTTGGCAAAGTAGAGGGAACCCCAAATTTCGTGTTAATGAAACAGTAATCCTATTGTGAAACCTGAAGTAGCAGGCAGTGAAGAAGACCTTCCTGAACAAAGCTGGTGGGGCAACCACATGAACAGGAAGGCAAGATTTAAAACCTGCAGAGACCCCCTCCTAGAGCTTGTGGCTAATGTCCCAACAATCATCCAAGTGCCAGGCTGAGAATATTGGAGAGATGTAACTAATGCCTCTGATAGGAACACAGTGAGTTCAACCTGCTTATGAGGCTTTATACACTTCTAGAAGGAAAGGACTGTCTCAATTCAGATTTCTGCTAAGATTCTTAGCTTTATACTGAATCAAAGGATGATTATTGAGTCCTTTTCAAAGAAGAAAAGTGCATAGGATTTGAAAAATAAGCTTCCCAAGAACTAACAGAACCTCGACTCACACGCGGAATGTGAGAACTCACAGACCCTGTCCTGGCAGCCCAAACAAACCTGAGACACAACAAATAAAATTACCCCCCAACCCCAGCCCCATGTTGAATCCCTGAGCCCCAAGCTATCCCTTTCTTAACTGTGGACACACATGGGTGGGTGTGGCATTTTAAGTGTCTGGGCTTTGTAAGCTGTTGGCTCAGGGCTGCCTTGGTCTTCAGGCTTGATATTCAGGGGAGCTTGAGCATGAATCAACCAGATCACAGGATCCTGGGTGATAAAACAAATTCCGCCCAGGGATTTAAACACCTCACCATGAGGCACTGCTGTCAACTCGCAGCGCTCTCACCTCCTGACTCCTATTTCCTCACTGCGGCTGCTTCCATCTTCTGCTTAAACCCTGCAGGCCTTCCCACTGCTCTTAGAACCAGGCCCAAACCTTCCAGCCAACCACAGGGCATGTTGTGACTGGCCCATGCTGGCCCTGGGGCTGGGGATCACCCCTCAAGTAACAGCCTGCAGACCTTAGCACCCCAGCCAAGGGTTCCCCCGTGGCCCCATGGCTGGGCCCTGCCCCCCGCCCTCAGTGCCCCCTCTGCCCCTTGGCTTCATGTTCTCCCTGCTCCTCTCCCATGGCCTCTGCAGTTCTGTCGCACCCCAGTTTCCACCTATGGCATGTGACTGAGTCACGAGAAGACACCAGACTCTGTATGAAGCATAGATGCGGCGAAAAGCCTGAATTCGGGTCCTGCTTTCATCAATAACTAAGTCACAGTCTCCTCTGAGCCTCGGTTTTGTTGTATGGAAGCCTGTGCTAAAGGTTTTGACTCTATATGTTGCTGGAGGATTTGCTGAGATTCTAGACCTGTGGACCAGTCGCAGGCATTGTAGGCTCTCAACAAATGTTCATAGGCGATTTGGTGCTTGTTTAGGACTCCACTGTCTAGTGCTCAGACCTAGTGTACAGGGCTTGTATGTATTTATAAACCTGGACTTCAGAATAAGAAGATCTGGGCTTAACAACTGGTGGCATCACTTCTCAGCCCAGCAGTGTCAGAAAATCCACTCAGCTTCTCGGAGCCTCCAAGTCTGCATCTTGCAGAGAGGGTGACACACAAACTGTTTCCCAGGGCTGCTGGGAGGATCAGGTGAGTTGATATACGAAAATGTTTTATACACCTTGGAGTTAAAAAAAAAAATCTGTAACCAAACTTCTGTGAATACATGCTGCTGTCTCTTGTTTCTCACCCAGGTAAGCTGCCTCTATGGCTGGACCCACAATGGCATCTAGGGAGCCTCAGCACAGAGATGGCACGAAGAAGAGTTTGCTGAAAATCAAACCCACAGTGAGCTATCCCTTCACACCTGTTAGGGTGACTGTCATCAAAAAGAAGATAAATGCTGGCAAGGGTGTGGAGAAAAGGAACCCTTTGTTCACACTTGGTGGGAATATAAATTGAGGTAGCCATTGGGGAAAACAATGGAGATTCCTCAAAATATTGAAAAACAGAACTACCATCTGATCCAGCTTGCGAACTGTGGTGCTGAAGCCTCCTGAGAGTCCCTTGGACTGCAAGGATATCAAATCAGTCAATTCTAAAGGAAATCAAACCTGAATATTCACTGGAAGGAATGTAGACTAAGCTCTTGCCTCCTGGCTCCTCCCTCATAACAGCATACAGACCACAGACAGGGCACCCCGAGAGCACCAACTCCACCTGGGTGGGGGGAGCTCCTCTGTGAAGGATCCTGTGTCCTTCTGTTTTGTTGCCCAAGCAGGGACGACGCAACAACTGTCAATTCAAAGGCACAGGGGAGACGCTTGGGTGGTCCGTGAGGCCCAAGGGTGGGACCTGCTGGACCCCCTGCTGCACAGCTGGTTACCAGATGCTGACTCGGGGTTTACTCCACAGGGTCCATCAGGAAGCACCTGGGCTCAGAACCTGGGGGAATGGGAGCACTGGGGCAGGTGGGCAACAGAGCGGGCCCACAGCTCAGTCAACCCTACTCAGAGCTCTGAGAGGTGAGTGAGACAGCCTTTCTGCTCTGCCTGGAGGGGTCATCAGAAGCCTCCCCCCGCCCCAGGGAGGTATGAGGTCTGGCAGGCACAATGGAGGGAACGACACAGCACAGGCTGTTGACCACCCCTGCAGCTGGGCAGCATGGCCTCCCTTGAAGGGGTCTAGGCAGCATGCATCCATCTTCATGGCTCTCAGCATCAGTCTTTGCTTCCCCAGCTTTACTGAAATATTGTCACATGACTTACGTAGACTTAAAGCATACAAGGTGATGATTTGATACGTGTAGATATTGCAAAATGATGACCATAGAAATATTAACACATCCATCAAGTCATTTAATTGCCTTTTGATAACACTGAAGATCTTATCCTCTTAACAACTTTCAAGTATACAGTACAGTGTTGTAAACAACAGCCACGCTCAGCCCTGTTGGCATCGATGGGATCTCTCTCCTGCAAGAAAATGATAAGTCCCACCTCATTCAAACTGGCTCAGAATAGGAAATAATTGAAATCTGTTCCCAGTTTACTTAACCAAGCCAGGGTAACCTGAATACCGAAACCTGATAAAGACGGAACAAAACAAGAATGCCACATACCAAATTTAGCAGCATTAAAACAGTAGGAAACCAGTGACCACTGGGGCTGGTGCAGAGTGAGTCCCATGACTACAAGGGCCCCTCTGGTGGCAGTTTCATGCCCAGTCAGTTTGAGCCCCAACTGTGCTCCTTTCCAGCCCTGGGACCTTGGGTTTGCTGCTTTGTGAAATGGGGTGATGGGAGCACCCACTTCCTAAGGCTCCTGTTATGATGAAGGTAATTCATGTATGTGTGTTATTTGCTCAGTCATGTCTGACCCATTGTGACCTATGGACTGTAGCCTGCCAGGATCCTCTGTCCATGGGATTTTCCAGGCAAGAATACTGAAATGGGTTGCCATTTCCTTCTCCAGGGGATCTTCCCAACCCAGGGATCAAACCCACATCTCCTGTGTTTCCTGCATTGCAGGCAGACTCTTTACCCCCTGAGACATCGGGGAAGCCAATTCATGTACAGCACACACAGAGTCACCAGCCTGCAAGCTGGGAGGGCTGCACCCATGGCGGCTGTGCTGTGTCATCTGGATGGTTAATGATCTTTAACAGAAGTCTCCACTTTTACCACTTTACTGGGAAACCAGATTCTCCTGTAGAGCCCAAGCTGATGGAGCATGTAAGGGAGGTTTGAATCATCCGTTTTCTGTCAACCGTCCCTTTGTGTGTACATAGCACCATTCTTACCATTCCATCCTGCAACCCTTGGCACAGCCCTAGGACACCAGTGTGTTGGTTCCAATGACTTGGTTGGAAAGGCCATCTGGTCACATCTCTGACAGCAAAGCAGCCCTGGGTATTTCTATCAGGCCTGGTCCAGCAGGGCTGCAGGTCAGTGTTCTAAGTCCCAGAGAAATGGGAGATCCAGAAGTTCTTGCCCAAGGCCAGGGTGTTCAGCCAAAGGAAACTCTCTTTTCCCTTTTTACTTGAGTAACAAAGAGGATGAGATGGTTGGATGGTGTCACCAATGCAATGGACATGAACTTGGGCAAACTTCAGGATATGGTGAGGAACAGGGAAGCCTGGTGTGCTACAGTCCATGGGGTTGTGAAGAGTCGGTCACAACTTGGTGACTGAACAACAACAAAATTACATTTGTTGTCTTGGACCTGACCTGGCAGAGTCCTTGCCAAAGGGCTAATCGGTCCCACAAGGGGTGGATCAGGCTCACAGCTGAGGGTCGCCACCGTCAGTTCCAGAGAACAGCCATCAGGGAACCAGTGACTGGTGTCCTGGGCTGTCACAGGATCCCATAGTATTTCCATAGTTCAAAGAGGAAGAGACAAGAAGCAGAGTCAGAAAGAACAACCTGCTGGAGAATACGTTTGAACACACTTTGGGGGAAGGATTTTCTACAAACAGAAGGTGCAGGTGTCGGCCAGGAGAGGAAGGGCCCTGCTCTGACCACTAGGTGGTACCTCAGGCCGTGACTGGAGAGCGGGGACAGAAGGAGTGGCGGCGGGCAGGAGGCGGTCCTGCGAAGCTGCATAAAGGACGAGCCGCAGGGAGGCTGCAGCGCCTCTGCCACCCAGTCCTCATCCTGCGGGGATGGCACTTCCCCCAGGTGCCCAGGCCAAGCTCCGGTCCCGAGTGCAGCCTGACAGCTGCTGTGCAAGAGGAGCCGCGCCAGGGCGACAAGGGAGACGGGTAAATAGCCACGCTTTCTATTCGCTTCAAGTTGGCTTGAATGGATGCAAACTGTGCCTGACCTGCGTGTGGAAAAGAGCTGGCTGGGGATGTCAGTGTGGTGGCCGTTATCCCTGAAACCGAACTAGACAAATCACACACAGTGACTCTTGACGATGGAGGTGATGACAGAAATTGTGACCCTCTCCCTAAATATGCTCTGAGTTTGAGGGCAAAGAGAGTTTTGAACATAAATCACGGGAGAGGAATTGGGCAACAGAGGAGGAAAGTATCTTGCTCTAGTTCTTGGTAAATCTAAATGCCTCATTTGTTTGTACTTCATTTCTGTGAAACTTATACAACTGTCTGTTAATCTGACTCCATGGAATTTCAAACATAGAATTTAGGGAAATTTTAATTGAGGGCTTCAATTTTAGTGTGTATGTGAAACCTAAACTTATGAATTGAAGGCGATAAGTTTTATTTGTGATTATGCTCAAGTTAGTCGATCACCTTGGTTACAATCTTAGTGACAACTGTAGGGATGAATCCTTGGGGCTTCAGGATGAACAGAAGGCACCTGTCTCCCTCTCTTGAGACCTGCAGGTCCTTCGGGACTCAGAGTCCACTCAGGAAAAGTGGGGCAGTCACCATGTGTATGGAACCAGGAGACTGGAGAGGTTCTGCAGGTTGTGAGCTGGGGCACTTTTGAGAGTAAGCATGGACACCAAGATGACAAGAATAAGACTGAAAGTGTCTTGTGCATGCTGAGGTGTCTGATGACTGTGCTAGGAGGTCTGTGGAAGGAGGGGAGAAGGGCAGAGGGGCCTTCACATCAGAGGAACTCTATTCCGGGATCCAGGACCCAGGCACACAGGGCACGTTGCTCACAGTGTGGTTGCTCTCCACACGCATGTACTTCTATAGACTGCTAACCCCTCTGGATCATGAATTAAAACCTGTTTTACAGTGATCTGCTGCTCAGAAGAGGAGCGATGAACTCCTCATTCCACCTGCACTTCTTGGATCTTGGGCTGAATGCCACGGAAGGCAACCTCTCAGGACTGAGTGTCCGGAATGCATCCTCACCATGTGAGGACATGGGCATCGCGGTGGAGGTGTTCCTGGCCCTGGGCCTCATCAGCCTGCTGGAGAACATCCTGGTCATTGGGGCCATCGTGAGGAACCGGAACCTGCATACCCCCATGTACTTCTTCGTGGGCAGTTTGGCAGTGGCCGACATGCTGGTGAGTTTGTCCAACTCCTGGGAGACCATCACCATCTATCTGCTCACCAACAAGCATCTGGTGATGGCCGATGCCTCTGTGCGGCACCTGGACAACGTGTTCGACTCCATGATCTGCATCTCCGTGGTGGCCTCCATGTGCAGCCTGCTGGCGATCGCTGTGGACCGCTATGTCACCATCTTCTACGCCCTGCGCTACCAGCGCATCATGACGGGGCGGCGCTCGGGGGCCATCATCGCTGGCATCTGGGCCTTCTGCACCAGCTGCGGCACCGTCTTCATCGTGTACTACGAGTCCACGTATGTGGTCATCTGCCTCATCGCCATGTTCCTCACTATGCTGCTCCTCATGGCGTCTCTGTACACCCACATGTTCCTCCTGGCTCGAACCCACGTCCGGCGCATCGCCGCCCTGCCAGGGCACAGCTCCGTGCGGCAGAGGACTGGCGTGAAGGGCGCCGTCACCCTGGCCATGCTGCTGGGCGTCTTCATCGTGTGCTGGGCCCCCTTCTTCCTCCACCTCATCCTGATGATTTCGTGTCCTCAGAACCTCTACTGCTCTTGCTTCATGTCTCACTTCAACATGTACCTCATCCTCATCATGTGCAACTCTGTGATTGACCCTCTGATATACGCCTTCCGCAGCCAAGAGATGCGGAAGACCTTTAAGGAGATTATTTGTTTTCAGGGCTTCAGAACCCCCTGTAGGTTCCCGAGTAGGTACTAAACTAAAAGTCCTTCTCTCTGCAGCTCTTCTCTCCATCGCTCTTATGACAAGGTGGGTTAGGAAGAGTCAGAACTGGAAATTACGCCATGCATTCCCTTCATCTTTTCTCCACCTCGAATCTGTGTCTAAGAGGCAGCTTTTCCCCGACCGGCAGTTGATGGGTCAAAGGTGCACGTGCCATTTCTCTGCCTTGAGAATGCCCATGACAGTTTCTTACTGACTGCTTTCCTCCTGCATTTTCTCCCGCTCCCACCCAGTTCTGGGGTCCCCAGCACCCTCCATCTTCTGAGTGTGTGCTCAGGGGAGGTGACACTCAGTGAGCAAGTCTAAGCATGATGAGCGTGGCTGGACCTGGGAGAAAAGCTGTGAACACACCACAGTGCGTGATCACTTTCTGCCCCAGAAGCAGTTCCCTAACTTTCTGTGATGCCCCTGGGAGTTTGGCATGCTTTTTGGGGCAGAGTAGAGCGATTAGATTCTTTCCATTTGAAATCTCCTGTCTATTTGCTATGGGAATTTTCCACAGCTCTCCTTTCCTGAACTCCTGGTTTCATGGCTTGTGTCCATGATTGTACAGGGATGACATTTCTTTAATTATATTTCTGTCAGTCATGTTTTTGCACTAATGCAAAACATTTCTGTCTGGACAGAAAACCTCTTGCCACAAACTTTCCCTTACATGGCATGAACATCTTTGTGACTGTTTCTTACTGTCTTATTCTGACTCGGTCCAGAGTTTCCAAGTGAGCGTTTTGGGGGCATGGGGGGCCCCCCAAGTACCTGCCATGAACACAACCTGCAGGCAAGCTATCTTTGACCTTCTCTGACGGGGTCTGTCTTGGAGTCTGAAGCTCTGTCACTGTACAGTCTGCAGTTTGCAGTCTGACTCCAGAAGTCAAGGTACCCGGCGCTAGCCCCCTGAGTCAAATCTTTTCCAGTGCAGAATGGACTGGGAAAGTAGAGTTCAGTCCTAACTCTTCCCCTAATGGGCAGTGTTTCCTTAATCATCTCATTTCAGGTTGCGTCTGTGCTGACCCCACAGGGCAAGGCATGGGAAAGCATGAGAACACTTGAAACTTGGAAAGCACCCTAGAGATTGTCTATTTATTTTAAAGGAAGGTTGCAGATGGGTGGTGCTAGGAGAGGATGCAGAGGGCTGTCAAAGCAGTGGCGTGGAAGCCAGGAGGCCTGCCTGGCCATGGAGCAGGTATGGGCCTTGGGCATGGCTCTAACCTCTGTGTCCCAGGGCTCTCATCTGAAGGGCTTGGTTCTTATGGCTCTGAATTCCATTCTCTTGTCTTTGATGTTAACAGCTTCTCTTTTGTTGTGAATATTCATGTCTAGACTGCCCCTAATGAAGGAATATATGTAAACAAGCAGTGGCCCACTAGGGTCACTAGATGGTGAGTGTGAGGGTCTATTGACCAGAAGACCTCCCTGGGCGCCAGGCACAAGCAAAACCTATAGACATGACCCCCACTCAGCAGCTCAGAGTCCAGAGAAAAATGGTGCTGGCTCAAGCAGGAAAGTGCATAAAACATACAAATCTTCTGGAAAGGGCAAATTAGCAGGTTATTGACAGTTGAGGTTTGAGGAGGCAACTAACCCTTCAAATGCATCCTGTCCTTTTAGCTGACATTCCCATGTGTACCCATGGGCATGAGTGAGTTCTACATGACTGTGCTGGGAACCACCAGTCCGAGTTATGTGGGTCGTGTCAGGATCCCTGGCTCCAGGAGCATGGGCTTCTCGCTGCCCAACTCGCCTCGGGGGCCCTGTTGCCACAGCAGTTTCTGGTGCTCGGCTGTTGTTTGTCGTCGTTGCTAACCAAATGTGTACTTAGCCCGCTGCCCGCCAGCACTCTCGGAGTGCTAACCGAGGTCATCAGGGCCGCGATCCCATAGGCAGATCACACTTCAGCCCTCGTGGTTTGCCCTGTGGCTCTTCTGGGGACTCACTCTCATCAGGCTGATTTACTGCTCCGGGTGGATACTGGCTGCAGACAAGGTCTGATCTTCTCTACAAAGGTCCTTGAGGAAATGCTCAAAGGTCTTATAATCTCTGTATAAGTAGTGCAGAAATAGCCGAATGTTCTGATGAGTCTTCACTTGGAAGAAGTAACCGGAATGCAGAGACTCAGTAAATATCTGTAAATGAGCCTGGAATCCCAGCCCACAGCCCCCAGACCAAAAAAAAAATCCACAGAACTGTTGTACGCTATTGTATATTAACTATTTCTGCCTTTGTAGCAATTTTTTTGGTGTAAAAACATGTGTTCAAAAAAAGGTTAATAAAACAGAAGGACCAGACCACCCGTTTTAACTGGCCATTCTAACTTCTGATAATCAGAGGGTTTTGGGTCTTCTGTTTGTCAGCAGCTGCTGCAAAATGAGGAGGGACGTTCACTGATGAGGTGTGATGGTATTTTCTTGATGGTATTTATCACCTATAGGATGGTCATTTATCAGTTCAAAATGATTTAACTCCTGGTAATAAAATTGTACACGTAAAAAAAAAAAAGAAAAAAAATTGTACACGTGACATTATATGCTGTCCAGAATTCTGTCTTTCAGGAAGTATTTTGGTGTTATTATCTGTTCTCAGTAGGGGGGTAGAGAAAGTGCCATTCAGGGATCTCTGCCATTACAGTTTGGGGGACATGACTTATCTCAAGACGTGTGGAAGAAGTGTGCAAAGCCCAAGGTGCTACCTACAACTAAATGTGAATTCAGGAGGCATGGATTGTGTGCGCTGTGGAACGAGGGCTGTGGCTGAGTTCTCACAGGTGGGTAGCGGGTGTGTGTTGAGACTTCCAGGGAGGGAATCTCCCTGGAATTTCCAGTAGGTAGTCTCTACATCAGGCTCAGATGTGGCTCCTCTTGATCTGGAGACCAATAAACTGAAAGGCCACCTTATCTGATATTTTTCCCAATGTAATGATGGTGGCAGAGGGGCCACACAGACATGAACCCCTTCCAGGAGCAGTGAGTAGGAGACTTGGCCTCACCCACCCAGGGCTCAGCGGCAGCCTGTGGCCAGTGCAACCCTGTTGTTCAGGACCCACCTTGGCCTGTTTATTTCCCAGGCTTGCTGTACATCTCTCCTTTTTGCTCCCAAGACTTGTTCTTGCTCTCATCTTAAATATGTATGCTTGAGTCTCTCCGACTCAGAGGGAGTCATGCTTTTAATTTCTTTTTCCTGAACCATTTTGCCCAGCTGAAAGACTTACTGGATCTTTCTGACAAACTCTGAGGACTTTACACTGACAGCTTCCTTGGAACCACTCAGAGGATTTGTGATGGTGGTGAAAGCCACCCCCTTGATTTAATCCTGTGCCATATCTGAGATTTAACTGATCTACTTATTCAACTTGCTTACTTTTACTTATTGAGTCCAAAGACTTTTATCTCCAAAGAGCTTTATCTCCCCATTCTCAAGCCCCTGACTCCAGATTCTCATGAAAAAAATTTTTTTAAAGATGGTTTTAGATGCATCATTGATGAGTCATATTTGTTTATTTATACACTTGTGGTAAAATACACATGACATAAAACCTATCATCTTAACTATTTTTAGGTCGGCAGTTATGGGATGTTAGGTGCAATCACATTGTTGTGCTCCCATCTTGAGTCCCTTTCACTCCTGCTGGTATTCAGGTCACTGTCTCCATAGCTCATTTCCTTGGAGGATCTCATCAAATGCAGCCAACTGTAGTAGATTATCCATCAGCCAAGCTCTCTTCTTCTACATCACAGGTACTGTCCTCCATGCTCTCTGAGCATCCATTTTTGGTTTTCATTCAGCTACTTTGAAGTAACAATTTCCATACTTATCTGGTGGGCCTGGAGCAGGAACTGAGATTTCACCTTTTGAATAACCTCTTAGATGCTGTTGGTCAAAGATTCCCACTTAGAGAACCAAGGTTATTCTGTAGAAGAAACAACTCCCAAGTCTCAGCATCTTAACAAAGGTTTAATTTTCATCATGTCATGTATTAAGCACAAATTAGCAAGGAGTCTCCTAGCTTCTTGGGACACAGGACCGATAGAAGCCCCGTCCTGATACACACATGTGAGTTCCTATTTCCGATCACATGTTCACCATGACCCAACATCAAAGTGAGCTGGAGAAATCAACCCTACTATGGCCCTGGAAGGGGTGAGCTGAACGGAGGTAAGCGGTACTTCTCATGAGGCCAGGAGTGTGGCTGATCAGTGCCTTGTCCTCCAGAAGCTGACAGGGCAAGAACCACTCTAACAGGCACTTGCGAGGGCAAGTGCACTCTGTGTAACTACAAATGAACTTGTGTAGCACAAAGTTACACTGTGATGTATAACAGGAAATATGTATCTGGTTTTTTGTCACCATCCCAGGCACAGGGCTCTTGGAACTCTCGGAATTTACTAAGCCTTGAGATCAATTAAGGTGTCTTTTGTTATGTTGATGGGGGACCTTTGAAATGCCCTCTAAAGGAGCTGGAATCACTTAAGAGGAATCAGTCACAGGTTAGAAGTTAGGACTTTCAGTCCCATCCCTACCCCCTCTCCCACCGTCAGGGAGGGGAAATCAGCGGCTGAGGGCCAAGGTTTAAATCAGTCACTCCTGTGTCGGGAGCCTCTATAAGCCCCCTAACGGACAGGGTTCCGAGAGCTTCTGGGATGGAGAACACCTGGAGACCTGGCGGCACCTGGAGGGCATGGGAGCTCCACCCGCCTCCCACACACCTTGCCCTCCTCATCTCTTCCAGCTGCTGCTCCTGAGTCGTAAGTGCACACTCTAGTATGTAAAATGTGTCTGAGTTCTGTGTGACTTTCTAGAAAGGACAGCTGGAGTTCCAGCTAGTGTGTGACACGGGAGGGGTGCCATCTCGGCTCAGAGGCTGCCCCCAGGCCTGTTGTGTCAGAAGTGGGCTGGCACCCGGGATCCGCAGGGTGCTGTGTGGAAACACATCCATCTGTGGGGCCAGGCTGTGCTCTCCTCTTGGCAGGACTGACTCCCACAGGTAGGTGTGGGGCCTTCGGGCACGCGAGGGCCGAGGCTGGAAGAGCCCCCGAGGGTTAGCGTCCTTCCACCTTCTGTTGTGTAACAATTGAGGGAGGAAACACGAGAGCTGGTAAAGTCAGGGAAGGTGATCTGTGCGCAGGCATGTTCTGTAAGGCCTTGCAGGATGGGGCGGGTCTGCACCGCTGTGGAGGAGAGGGGACAAGGGATCGGGAGCTACTTGGGTTTGTGGTGAAACAGCCTGACTAGAGCCGAGGGGCTTCCCTGGTGGCTCAGGTGATAAAGAGTCTGCCTGCCATGCGGGAGACCCAGGTTCGATCCCTGTTGGGAAGATCCTATGGAGAAGGAAATGGCAACCCACTCCAGTATTCTTGCCTGGGAAATCCCATGGATAGAGGAGCCTGATGGCTTACAATCCATGGGGTTGAAAAGAGTCGGACACCACTGAGCGACTAAGAAGAAGAAAAAAGAGCCGAGGGAATAAGTTGGGGTAGAAGTGGAAAGCCACTCAAGTGTGCTGGAAATTATAGAGGGGGGATTATGTGGGGCTTGAGGACCAGGAAGAATCTGTTTTACACTTGTCTTCCTAGGGAGACACTGAAAGTTGTTCTTTCTTTTCTCTCTTTAAAAACACATGGCTTGTCAATGAGTTTGACGGCAAATTCAAGTGACAGCCAGGGGCAGCGGGGCGGAGGGGAGGAGGCTGTCACAGTTGGGTGGGTGCAGGCCCGAGGGCCTGAACTAGGTGTGAGCAGGAAGTCAGGCTGAAGGAGGGGGCTCTTTGTCTACCAACTAACTACCAAGATTTACATAGAGTTCCATACATCGAATACATACATCGAATTCCAGTTTGCCATTATTGCTCCTATTGCCCACCATAGGTTCCTTGAGATTTTGGCAAGGTTTATGGCTTCTGGGCTTCCCTGGGGGCTCAGACAGTAAAGAATCCACCTGCAGTGCAGGAGACCTGGGTTTGATCACTAGTTTGGAAGATCCCCTGGAGAAGGGAACGGCTACCCACTCCAGTATTCTGGCCTGGAGAATTCCATGGACTGTATAGCCCATGGGCTTAGAAAGAGTTGGACACGACTGAGCGACTTTCACTGTCTGGCCTCTGAGTGGGAGCAACTCTTAACTGTCCTTTTCCGGAGACCTTTCAGATTCCAGCGTCCTGCATCTGTCCCTTCCCTTCTTATTCACCCTCCCTTCCTTTTTTCCTTGCATCCTGGGCTCACTTGGAGAACAAATGAACTTTCTAGTTAAAAGGAAAAGACAACTGTGTTTCCCACATGTGGGCTTTGTCCTTGGTAGTCATGTGTGCATTGAAGTGGAGGGTGTGATTCATGGAGGGAGCCTTGTCCACAAGGGGCTTCTTTGCTTCACTCTACAGCAGCCCTGACCACGTGGGCAGAGCTGGACACAATCACTGGAAATGACAGGGTAGAAAGCAGACCTTACAGAAACATCCTCTCCCAACCGGTTCTCAGTACCTTTGTGAATTCCTTCCCCTCTATACTTTTGGTGGTCATTTCCATGGATTTTCAGGAAGAAATGGAGATAGATACTTGAATGAGAAATTGATTCGAGCTGCATTTGGGGCTAGCAGGACTAGCTTCCTGTGCAAAGCAGAAAGGCATGACATTGCCCAACTGTGATTCTAGCACAAGCGCATGGCCATTCCCTGGATGAGAGTTTTGCCACCATGAGGGGGGGCAGGAACCTTGCCTCACCCTGGCACCTTGATCATGGTTCTGTTTTTACTGTCTTTTTCTTGTCTTTACTCCTGACTAGAGTGAGCAAAACCATGGTCAGTTCAAAGACCATAGCCCAGGGCAGAGGAGAGGGCAGGGTCCCTGAGGTGTCCCCCCTCACATAGGTTCAGCGGTTAGTGGCCCTTCGAAAGTCAGACTTTTCTTTCTGCCAGCAGGTGGCAGTGAACATGTCTCAGAATTACAGTTCCACTTTCCATCCCACCCTCTGACCAGCCGGTCAAGGAGCTAAAGTAAACCCCAGCGGAGTTCTTTGGAGGCCTCAGTGCTCCAAAGATGCTCAAAAATACTTTGAGTGCAAATGGCAGTGCTGTTTGTATTTTAAAGGATTGTCTTTTTTTAAATCCCCAATCACCTTAAATAAGAGTTAAACATTACCATTCTTACCCAAAAGGAGGCAGAAGCCCAGAGAGAGATATAAAAGCTGAAGCAGGAGTGGGATAGGTGACGGCCAAGGGCAGAGCCAGGCAGCAGGTACGCTAGGAAGGGGGAGGGCTGCCCTGGGACCCTGGGTTGGAAGCTGACGAAGGAGCTCCTGGTCTCCTCTGACAAATGCTTGCCCTCTTCTCTTGCACTTGTGTCTCTCCTCCTTCTTCCTTAGAGCTTGAGGCTGAGTGTGGGAGAGGGGGTCCGTGGTGCGCGTCCTGGTGGCCCCCTTGGGGATACTTGGGGTTGGGGGGGGTGCTTCGGGAAATTCACAGCCACCCACCAACTGGACGCAGGGGACTGGCTGGCTGCAGCGGGGAGTCAGGCTGCGGCCTCATGTTTTGCAGAGATAGTGGTCCAGGATATTCTTCCACTCCTCGTTCACCCCACTGGTAACAAACTGGCTCTGACATTTCTTGCTTTCCTGCCTCCAAACGGCTCACCCCACAGGAGCACACCAGCAGGTCCCAGAAACCTTCCCATGTACCCCAGAAATCCTCACCCGGATTCCGTGGCAGTTCATGGTGCCACCTCTCCCCCCTCGGTCATGTCCCTCTGTCCCTGGACTTTGGGCTCTTGGTCCTGGGCTGGAATTGCGCTTTCTGTCCCTGGCCTCCAGGCTTTTGATTCCTTGGGACATCCACGTTCCACCCTCTCTGCCTGGTGGAGACCTGTACATCCTCAGTGTTTCCTAGGATTATTTTCTGTTAAACTAATCTTGTACTTGAATGCTCAGTTGTGTCCGACTCTTCGTGACCCCATGGGCTGTAGCCCATGGGATTTTCCAGGCAAAAATCCTGGAGTGGGTTGCCATTTCCTTCTCCAGGGGATTTTCCAGACCCAGGGATCGAACCCACCTCTCCTGCATCTCCTGCATTGGCAGGCAGATTCTTTACCACTGAAGATTGGGAAGCCCCAATCTTCTTGCTGACCTCATAAATTCTGAGTCAGGTCGATTAAATCTGTGGCCCAGGAGGACCTCACCAACATTAGTGCCACCATCGTGATCCCTGGGTTGGGCAGGCCAGGTAGGGGGAACCTTAGGCCTTGAACAAGTAGGATCTTCTCCTGTTTCCTGGTGGCTCAGGAGGTAAAGAATCTGCCTGCAATGATGGAGACCCAGGTTCAATCTCTGGGTTGGGAAGATCCCCTGAAGAAGGGAACAGCTACCCATTCCACTCGCCTGGAGAATCCCATGGACAGAGGAGCCTGGTGGGCTATAGTCCATAGGGTCGCAAAGAGCCAGAGGGGACTAACAGACTAGCACTTTTCCCTTTCCTATTTAAGAGGGAGACTCTGTACATGTTTTCACTACATGTTATTACAGTATTTGCTTTCTGAAGCATTTAATGACTTAGAAAAACTCTCAAGATATTTTAGATAAAAAGGAATGAAGGCTATGAATCATTTTTTATGGGAAGAATCTACCTTACACACCCCCGTAAGCATATTCATGCCTGCACCTACATTGTTCCCACACTACACAGGCATGTCCCAGCCATCTGGCCTGTACCACACCTACATCCACATCCCTTCCCGCACCCCCATCTACACTCACATCAGCACCCACACTGCTGTCCACACCTCTTTGTAGAACTAGTAGGTGCTGCCCAAGCTGCCCCCATTCCCTGTTGGACACACTTTTCTAGCTTCCTCTGCATGTGGAAGCAGCCATGTGTCCTGTATAGCCAGTGACATGTGGGCAGGTTACCTACAAGCTTACTTCTCAGAACCTCTTTCTTCTCTTCTCAGAACCTCTTTCTTCTCTTCTCAGATGCCAAACGCTGAGGAACCAGGGAAGGACTCCAAGTCCCAGGGTGTGATGGAGCCACTGGATTGGAAGGCTGGGTTCTAGAATGACCTGCTTGGGTGCGGCAGGTGAGTTGAGGGGGGTGTGCACGTGTCTGCTCCCCACGTGGCTCTGACGTGAAGTTCTGAGGCTCCTCTGTGTAGAAAACCGCCCCCGAGTTGCTCCACAGACGTGAAGGATGGTGGAGGCGTCAAGGGACAGAGATGCTGCTAGCGCGGCTGGTGTCTCTTCCCGCGGCCTCCCACTCTACCTCCCTAGCTGGTGCCAGTGCCGCAGGGAAAGGAGGCGGCAGAGCGGCCGGCCCACCAAAGCCACGCACCCTGTTCTTGGGACCTGGGCCCAGCGCAGACACCCTGGTTGCGGGTGCGGACCGGCGCGCCTGGACCCAGGTGATCAAGCGCCAGCGCGTGGCCGGGCCCCCGGAGGGGCCTCCCACTCGCCGGACAAGCAGCCGGTTGTTCCCGGAAGAGCCCGGAGATACTCAGAGAACTACTATTTTCTGGTTTTTTTATGTTTACTTAAAGACTTCTGGGTTGGTTTCATCCGGAAACATGCTTGATATGTTTGGACACCTGAAGGTAAGATGAAGCGGCTGGGAACTTTCTACCAGTGCGGATGAACTAAGTTGTTTTCATCGCTGTGACTCACCAGCTACGTACTGAGCGCTTGCTTCTCTGCTCCGCTTGTTTCTTGCTTTCTATGTTCTCTGCTAGAGCTGAAAATGGAGAACGAGAGAGAGGTGCCAAAGCACTGATTCTTAGGCAACTCTTTGTTATTATTATTGGTTCACTCTCAGACTTCTAGCTTATAGTGGGTAAAGAATCTGCCTGCAATGCAGGAGAACCGGGTTCGATTCCGGGGTCGGCAAGATGCCCTGGCGGAGGAAATGACAAGCCACTCCCGTATTCTTGCCTGGAGAATCCCATGGACAGAGGAGCCTGGCGGGCTACAGTCTGTGGGGTCGCAAGAGTCGGAAACGACTTAGACTAAACTACTCCTCCTTCTCCTCAGACTTTGAAGTTAGAACATTGATTAAGAAGATCCTGAATCACCTGTTTTCTTTCACGCCGACTATCCCCGCCTTCCCCCCACCCCCACCTCGTCCTTAAAGTGGTAGAAACCTTTCTTTCACAGGAAATAAGTGAGAAGTCAATACACCAGACCAGGAGAGTAGTATTCCTGCCTGTCCCCCTCCCCTATGCCAAGTTCCTGGGTGAGGAGAACACAGTTTTTTAAAATGTGACAAAGAAGGTCAAAAATTGAATATACTCCCTTGAATTTATAGGAAAAAAAAAAAAACAATAGCAAAAAAGCAATCCAGAGAAAGCTGGTCTCCCTGGGGTCCAAATGCCGCTGAGAGGAGACCCGGGCTGGACGACAGGACTCCACACCTGTCGCCCACCAACCCTAAGCCCTCATTTGCTCAGCAACGGTTCCCTGAGCTTCAATATTCTCATCTGTAAGGTAAATGCAGTTTCTTACGCTGTAAAATAGTTTCTCCTCTGTCAGTGTGCTGCTGCTGCTGCT
Organism: Cervus canadensis; assembly: GCF_019320065.1. Lineage (NCBI taxonomy): Eukaryota > Metazoa > Chordata > Mammalia > Artiodactyla > Cervidae > Cervus > Cervus canadensis. The sequence goes on along the minus strand of NC_057408.1, from coordinate 57,688,296 downwards.
GCTAAGTCGCTTCAGTCGTGTCCGACTCTATGTGACCCCATAGACGGCAGCCCACCAGGCTCCCCCGTCCCTGGGATTCTCCAGGCAAGAACACTGGAGTGGGTTGCCATTTGCTTCTCCAGTGCATGAAAGTGAAAAGTGAAACTGAAGTTGCTCAGTCATGTCAGACTCTTAGCTACCCCATGGACTGCAGCCCACCAGGCTTCTCCATCCATGGGATTTTCCAGGCAAGGGTACTGGAGTGGGGTGCCATTGCCTTCTCCTTCTGTCAGTGTAGGTGTGTAAATACAGTAAAACCTGAAAGAATTTGTTACATAGAAAACTCTGAAGTGATGGATATTATAGCAAGGATTCCAGACACAGCTGTTCATCAGCAAATGATCTGGTGAGGTCCAGTTAGCCAAGGTTTGGCATTCAGGGAGCAGGAAGGCAGGGACAGACAGACAATGTGTGTCCCAGGGAAAGCCAGTGGCTTTCTTCCCAGTTCTGAGCAGTCTGTGGGTTTTAAGCAGACATTTCTCCTCCTGGGTCCAGTGTAGTGAGTGGGTGGGATGAATTGGTGATTGTGACCGGCTGCTTTCCCTGCAGAGAGCAGAGCAAGCAGCCTGGGGAGGGAAGAGCGTCTGCAGTGGGCCTCACACAGGGTCTAGGGATAAGGGATAATTGCAGCTGGTGTTTAGGTGAGTCATCCAAGGGGCAAAGCCGAAGAGACGAGGTACAGAAGACAGCCTGCTCACTGGATGACCTTTGCTGTAAATGTCAGCCAGAAAATTCTATCAGATCAATAGTGGTGGTAATAATGGCTTTTGAAAGGAATGAGAAGGGATTTCATTGCCAGAAGTGGCTTGCCTGTCTTGTTTGAATGGGAGGCCTTGAGACCCAGAGGTTGATGAAGGGGTGTTGTGGCTTCGATGTGGGCCTGGGTGCCTGTCCTCTGGCCTCACAGGTGGCAAGGGAGGGGAACACCATCACAGCTTCCTGGCAGAGGCGGGATCCCAAGCCCCTTTGGGTCACTCTGCTGAGGCTTCTGGGAAATGATGGCTGATTCTCAGTGAGAGTGAAGTAGGTTGCCAGGGGCTGAGCAGGGAACAGAATCAGACGCAGGTGTCCTGCAGGGACTGACAACTGAAGTTGTGGGCAAGCCACAGGGACACAGACCAGAGGGCCCAGGATGTCAGTTGGCTCTAGCTAAGCTCGGTGGGCAGATGCCCTCCTCCATGATTCCCTGAAACCTGCTGGGAGGAGGCAGGGCCCAGGCATGAACCCAAAGGGTCTGATGGTGCAATGATGGATAAAGCAGTGAACTGAAACAAATTTGTCTGCAAAGAACCAGATTAAATGGTTACACTGGGTATATTAGACAGTACGCATGGTAATCATGCAATTAGACATTAAAGTTAGTTAAAAAAATAAAATTATAATTTCGACATCTGAGCATTGTGAAATATAACTGTGAAATACTGGATCCATGAGGCAGAAAACTCTAGAGGAGAAGGAAAATCTATTGTATATATCCCTATTTTTACTCCTTCCATTTTTCTTCCTTCTAGATTTCCAGGATTCCCTATTTTATCATTTCCTTCTGTTTAGAGCACTTCAGCCATTATGCCAGATTTACAAATTGTCTTAGTTTTCCTTAGACGGAGACTGTGTTGATTTTGCCTTCATTCCTAAAGGATATTTTTGCTGGATGTAGGGTTCTGGGCTGAGAGTTTCTCCCCTCCCTCCCCCAACCCCAACAGTTAAAAATTATTGTGCTGTTCCTTTTGACCTCTAACTTTTTCTGGTTAGTAATTCTTATCACTCAAATTGGTTTTTTTCCTAATAGGTGAAATATTTCTCCCTTGCTGCTTTCAAGACCTTCCTCTTTTTCTTTTCTTCTTCCTTCCTTCCGTCTCCTTCCCTCCTCCTTCCCTCCCTTCCTTCCGCTTTTAGTTTTATAGAAGATTGACTGTGATTTGTCTTGGTGTGGGTTTCTTTAGGTTTATCTTGTTTGGGATTTGCTCTACTTCTTGAATCTGTTGGCTTATGTGTTTTGTTACATAGGGAGTTTTCATCCATTATTTTTCAAGCACTTCTCAGCCCCCCCTTTTTTCCTCCTTTTCCAGTTCTTTGACATGAATTTTAGATCTTTAACTATGGTCCCACAAGTCTCTGAGGCTCTGTTCACTTATTTTCAGTCTATTTTTCTCTCTTGTTCAGATTGGGTAATTTCTATTTTTCTATATTAAAGTTATCAGGTTGTTTCTCCTATCTCTTAGAGTCTACTGTTGGGTTCATCATGTTGCGCTTTTAAAAAATTTGGTTATTTTACTTTTCAGTTCTAAAAATTTCATATGATTCTTTACATATTTTTTTGTGTGTGTGTGGAATTTTTTTTCATTTGTTTCAAATGTATTTGCAATTCATTATTGAAGTATTTTTATGACTGCTTTAATATATTTAAAAAATAATGCTAACATCTCTTAACATCTGTTGATTACCTTTTTTCACTCAAATTGAGATTTCATGGTTCTTGGGATGATGAGTGATTGGAATTGAAACCTGGATATTTTGGGTATTATTTTATGTGATTTTTAAAATTTTATGTAAACCTTCTGGCGTAAATAAGTATTGAGCTTGAATATCTGGTTTTCTCTAACGCTGCCACCAAGGAAAGAGGAGAGGCCCTGCCTCCAGGTGATGGTAGAATTCCAGGTTCTTCACTTAGCTTCCCCTGACCTAAGGAGAGCCTTCTATTTATTCTGGGTGTGGGTAAGAGTTTTGATTCAAATGATGCCACCCTGGGATGTATGTGTAGAGTGTCTCATTAGTGCCGCTTACGTGGTATCTGAGAATACCAGGTTATGGGGGAGGTTGCCTCATTACTGATGGGCAGTGGTGAATGTCTACAGTAGGCCTACTCTGACGCCACTTTCCTGATGCTTGATGAGGAGTAGTCCAGGATGCCTGTGTGATCACAGGGGAGAGGACGGAGGGTCTTTATTGCCTGGTAGGGATAAAATCTCTGACTCATACGTTTTTTTTTTCTGTTTTTTTGCTTGAGTAGACCAGATATTACCTAAATTTCCCTTCATGCTAACCTGTCCTCTTCCTTGTCCTTTGACTAGAGAGATCAGGCCTTTGTGGATATGTATGTGTATGTTGGTCCTGTGACCACTGGAACTTTCAAGTTGCTAGCTTCAGCTCACATCTGGGAATTTCAGGGCAGAGAGAACGACCTGGGAACCCATCATTGTGCTGTTCATTGGGTCCCAACAATATCTAGTTGATTTGTTTTCTCACCATCTTTCAGAATTGTATGTTTGTATCATGCCTCACTTCTAGTGGTTTTAGTTGTAGTTAGCAGAAGGAATGAGGAAAAGTACATCTACTCTATCTTCCCAGAATGAGAACTCTACAGCATGCTCATTTCTATGGCATCTCACTTTTTATCTTGTAATATTTTTTCTTATGGTTTGTTTTTATAGTTTGATTGCTCCTTTCTATGCTTATTCTTTACATGGTATGTTTCTATCCATCTTCTTTTAACATACATGTATTTGTAAATTAAAGAGATTCTCTTCTTATTAGACTATAATTGTGTTTTACTTTTTGTATGTTCTGATCACCTCTGCCTTTTAATTGATATGGCTAGTTCATTAATATTTAGTATAATTACTGAAATGTTTTTAATCAATATTACCATTTAAAGATTTTATATTCATTCTTTTTGTTTTCTTCCACTGCTCTTCCTTTTGCATCTTCTTTTGGAATATTGAGTATTTTTAAATGAATTTCATTTTAATTTCTTTATTCACTTTTTAGCTCTATTTGCATTATTTTTTCAGTAGTTGACTTAGGAATTAAATACACGTCTTTAGCTTCTAACAATATATTTAGAGCTAATGTCGGAGAAGGCAATGGCAACCCACTCCAGTACTCTTGCCTGGAAAATCCCATGGACAGAGGAGCCTGGTGGGCTGCAGTCCATGGGGTCGTGAAGAGTCGGACACGACTGAGCGACTTCACTTTCACTTTTCACTTTCATGCATTGGAGAAGGAAATGGTAACCCACTCTAGTGTTCTTGCCTGGAGAATCCCAGGGGCGGGGGAGCCTGGTGGGCTGCCATCTATGGGGTCGCACAGAGTCGGACACGACTGAAGCGACTTAGCAGCAGCAGCAGCAGAGCTAATGTAGTATCATTTTAGAGAAATGTAGCAGCCTTGCAACTGTAGAAGTCCATCTACCACCCCAATCCTTTATGTCATAGCTATCCTATGTATTCTATTCATATATAAGTCTGGCAGAGAAAATGTTATGTAAGTTTTCCTCTAAACAGTCATGTATATATTAAGGAAACTAAGAGAAAGTTGTTATTTATATTGACTCACACATTTACAATTGCAAATGTTCTTCATTCCTTCTTGAAGCAATGTACTCTCTCTGATATAATTTCCCTGTACTCTGAAGAATTTCTTTTGGCAATTCTTATAGTGCATTTCTGTTGTTGAAAAATTCTCTAAAGTTTGTTTTACTTGAAAATGTCTGTGTTTTTCCTTCATTTTTTTTTTTTTGAAACTGTGTCAGACTTTATTTTTTATTTTTATTTTTTTTAATTTGCAGTCCCACATTTATTTATTTATTTTTTCATTTATTTTTATTAGTTGGAGGCTAATTACTTTACATTTCCTTCATTTTTAAAAGAAATTATTTACTTTTATTTTATTTTTGGCTGTGCTGAATCTTTGGTGCTGCGTGCAGGATTTCTCTGGTTGCGGTGAGAGGGAGCTACTCTTGGATGTGGTGTGCGGGCTTCTCACTGCAGTGGCTTCTTTTGTTGTGAAGCATGGGTTTAGTTGCTCCTTGGCATCTGGAATCTTCCCGGGCCAATCCCTGGACCCATGTTCCCTGCATTGACAGATAGATTCTTTTTTTTTAATTTTTGAACTTTAATTGGAGGATAATTGCTTTGCAATGTTGTGTTGGTTTCTGCCATTCATCAACACGAATCAGCCACAGGTATATATATGCTCCCTTCCTCTTGAACCTCCCTCCCATCTCCCATCCCATCTCTAGGTTGTCACAGAACACTGGGTTGAGCTCCCCGCATCACACAGTAAATTTCCACTGGCTATCTAACTTTACATATGGTAATGTATATGTCTCTATGCTACTCCCTCAATTTGTCCCACCCTCTCCTTCCCCCGCTGTGTGCACAAGCCTGGCAGGCCAATTCTTATCCACTGTACCACCAGGGAAGTCCCCTTCATTCTTAAAGAATATTTTTACTGGATATACACTACTGCATTGGCAGGTTTTTCTTTCGGCAGTTATAGGACGTTGTGCAGCTGTCTTCCTGCTTTTGTTGTTTCTGATGGTGAGTGTATTGTTATTTGACTCATTGTTCCTCTCTGTGTAATGTGTTCTTTTACTCTGTCTCCTTTGGAGAGTTGTCTCTTCATCTTTACTTTTCAACAGTGTGACTAGGATGCAACTAGATATGGTTTTCTTAATATCTCTTGTTTGGGTGTGCTGAGCCTCTTGGACATTTAAATTGATGCCTTTCTCCAACTTTGAAAAGTTTTTGGCTATTATTCAGGGTTTTTTTTTTTTTTTTTTTTGTCTACCCAGTTCTCTTTCCTCCTCTTGTGGTATTTGAATTACCTATTCTAGACCTTTGGATGTTGTATAACAGGTTCCTAAAGCTCTATTCATGGTTTTACAAACATTTTTTTTCTTTCTCTTTCTAAATTGGATGATTTCTATTGACACAGTTGTTTTTTCCTGAAATAATTAATTTGTTTGTGACTATGCTGGGTCTTTGTTGCTGTGCATGTGTTTTCACTATTTGCTATATGAGTTGGGGCTACTCTATCACACTTGTGGTGCATGGGCTTCTTACTGTGGTGGCTTCTCTTGTTTCGGAGCAAGGCTCTAGAGTGAGCATGCAGGCTTCAGTAGTTGCAGCATGTGGACTCAGTAGTTGTGACTCATGGACTCTAGAATGTAGGCTCAGTAGTTGCAGCACATGGGTTTAGTTGCCCCAAAGCATGTGGAATCTTCCCAGATCAGGGATCAAACCCATGTCACCTGCATTGGCGAGTGGATTCTTAACTGCTGGACAACCAGGGAAGTCCTGACATCGTTTCAAGTTTATAAGCTCTTCTGCTGTCATCTCCACTCTACTGCTGAGCCCATCCAGTGAATGTTTCACTTTAGATTTTGTATGTTTCATTTCTGAAACTTCATTTTTATTTTTAAAATTGCTATTTCTCTAATGATATTTTCTACCTTTTCATTCATTCATTGTGCATATATATTTTCCCTTACCTCATTGAACATTGTTTCAGTAGCAGTTATAATGTTTTTGTTGATATTGACAACATCTGAGTCATCAGGGTTTGCTTCTGTTGGTTGAATTTTTCCTTGAGTGAGGATAAACTTTCCTAGTATATATATTGATTAATTTTGAATTCAATTCTAGAAATTTTAAGTATTATGTTGTAGAAACTCTGATTTTTTTTATATGCCTCTAAGAATTTTGATGGTTTTGTGTAGTATGCAATTGACTTACAAACCCTTTATCACCTATAATGCTGAGAGCTCAAATGCCAATTTAGTTCTTTAAACCTTAATGCAAGCTGTGTTGAGTCTGCTGTCTGCATGCTTGGTTCCGGAGTCAGCCAGAAACTTGGGCAATGTTTGTCCACAAGATTAATGCCTCCTTTTTTCTGGCTTATCCTTTCCAAGACACCTCCCTTCATTTTCTGGCAGCTTTGGTGGCCTTGTACCTCAGGCAAGAAAGATGGTGGACTTTATCAGAGAATTTTAATCACCTTGCACTGCACTGAGGCTCTCCCCTTTCAGCTCAAAACTAAAAAAATAGAGACTCATCTATGTCTGTCCCTTCCTTTAAGATGTAACTCTTCTCTAAAACTTCCCTGCTTTTGTTTACTTTTTAGAGCACTGAGTATTTAAAATTGTGTCCAGAATTTATACTGCTAAAGGGTTGGTTTCTATGAGCCTGCTCCAGCATACCTGTGGAAGTCAAGGCTTTATTTAAAATATGTCTTCGGATGTTTGAAATATTTTTTATTTTTATAAATAAATAAAATTAATAAAAATAACTATTTTAAATTCATTTATTGCAGAGATAGAAATATTTATCTCTGCAATGAGTTTGGTCACAACCTAAGATTAAGAATTGGTAGCTTAAACTCTCAGATCCCTGTTTAATTATTTGAATGTTAGAAATAATAACAAAAAATAACATGCTGTCATTTAACTGTCTACTCTTCAACAAATGTGTTATCATGTATGGTAAGTGCTTTAAATGCATTATCTCATCAAGTCCTCACTAGATCACTCTATAGACTTGGTGTACCCTTACAGAGGTGAAGTCATAGCCCAGTTTATAGATGAGAGAAAGGGCTTTGACGACCTTCAGTATTTTCCCCAGGCATGAATCCAGCTCTTTCCGACTCCAGAAACTTAACTTTTAAGCAGTAATCAATGTGCCTGCTAGGACAATTTTTAGGAGTAGAAACTAGTGAAAGCCATACAAAATAACCTGTAAATATAGAGCTGTAGTGACAATGTGTCATGGAAATACTTAGAAGGATGCAAATAGTTACCAGGAAAGCACTCAGGATTCCTAGAACTAGACATTTTCCTTTGCCATGGTTATGTGTATGCTGAAAGCATGGTTTTTAGACCTCAATTCTTGCTAATTGTTATGATAAGTTTAGAGATGGCCTTTTTGATTATGAATATATTTAAGTATTTGAAATTAGAGACTAAGAGAATAGGGGATGTGGGCAGGCCCTTTATAGTGAGAGAATCAGAAGAGGAAGCATTAAGTTGTTCTGTGCTTACTCACTCAGTTGTGTCTGACTCTTTGCAACCCCATGGTGTAGCCTACTAGGCTCCTCTGTCCTTGGGGATTCTCCAGGAAAGAATACTGGAGTGGGTTGCCATGCCCTCCTCCAGGGGATCTTCCCAACCTAGGGATCGAACCCAGGTCTCTGCATTGTGGGTGGATGCTCTACCATCTGAGCCACCAGGGAAGCCCAAGAATACTGGAGTGGGTAGCCTATCCCTTTGCCAGGGGAAACTTCCCAACCCAGGAATTGAACCAGGGTCTCCTGAATCACAGGTGGATTCTTTACCAGCAGAGCTACCTGGGAAGCCCAAGCACTAAGTTAAGCAGCAGCATTTCTACACTGTGGTCAGAAGGCTCTGCCCACTTGTCTGACACTGGAGTAATAACAACAATGTGTGTATGTTCAGTCACTTAGTCGTGTCTGACTCTTTGTGACCCCATGGACTGTAGCTCTTCAGGTTCTTCTGTCCATGGGGTTTTCCATGGCAAGAATACTGGAGTGGATTGCCATTTCCTCCTCCAGGGGATCTTCCCGACCCAGGGATCGAATTCGTGTCTCCTGCATTTCAGGCAGATTCTTTACCAAGGCCCATGATAATAATAGTAATAGCAATGACAATGACAGTAGACACTAATTTTTATCAAGCATTTAGCATGCTCCACGCATAGTACTAAACTTGTATTTTTTAATTTATTTCTCACAAAATTCTCTGAGACAGGTAGTACTGTGGTCCCTATATAACTGGTGGAATGATGAAATCTTACTGAAGTTAAATATCTCATTCAAGGTTATATAAATAGTACACATGGAGCTGGGATTGGGACTCAGTGATGTGGATTTTGAATCACTCTCACCTCTCGTAACAGTGGTTTTCTATCTGTAAAAGGAAGTTCTTGCCACTTCTAGACATATTCTATGAATTTATTTGATCAGTGTTTTAGCTTTGTTAGTATTGGGACAATTTTCAGTGATCCCAGCACTCCTGGGTTGGATATCATCAAAAAGGCAGGAGGAAGGGACCCCAAGAGGAGTTTTGGCACTCTTCAGCAAGTGCTGCAAGACATCCTGCTTAAAGTCTATGTGACATCATAGTCTTATCCAACAAACTCCAGACTGCTAAAACCTGCAGAAAACAGTAAAGGATTAAATAGGGACAGATAAAATGAAGACTTTTAACAGATTTAAAGCTCATGGGATTTGTTACCTCAGATATCATATAGCTTCTACTAACATAAAACTTTCTTAAGGAATTAAATTAGGTACATTTATTAATATCCCAATGGAAGCAAGAGACACTGTTCTGGAGTCTACTTAATCTTTGTAGGTCCTCCTGCCCTCTGCCCTCCTTATTTTCACAGAGTTCTGGGGAACTTGATCAAAGTCTAACCTGAGATATTAGGGGATGTGAAGAAAGATGTACTTTTACTGAACAAGAATATACATGTGTTTAGAGTCTCTTAACATACTATCAGAACTTTTAATTACAGTACAAACTGCACTTATATGGATAAAGAAACATACATGTAGACTTGCAAAGAGGAATAACTGGATTAGTTTCTCAGCAATATTTTGCAAATAATAAATCTTAAATATACATGTCAGTAAAATAAATAACAGTTGTTTGCTGTTTCTTTAATAATCATGTTGTAATGTCAGTGGGATATTGTCACCCTGATTGTGAGAATTGCTAGCTACAAACTGTTGCAAGTGTAGTAATATGGATCTGCACAAAATAGGTTTTAAAAATCACTAAAATACATAGAGGAGTAGCTAACTAAATAGCCCACGTAGAATTTCTTTTCCTTTATTTTAAAAAGAATATTTATAGAATGCACATACCTTTTGTTGTTGCTGCACCATGCAGCTTGCATGATCTCAGACCAGGGATTGAACCTGGGCCCCAGCAGTAAAAGTACCCAGTCCTAACCCCCTGGACTGACAGGGAATTCCCTGGAAAGCATGTGCCTTGAGTTTTTATTTTTTGGTACTGTTCTCATTTCTCATAAAATTCACTAAAAGTTATTCACGAAACATAAATTAAATTATACCTTTACAGGTAATTTCAAGTATGTAAAAATATAAATCAAAATAAATCTGTTCTAAAACAACATATTTTAGTTTTGTAAATATGTCCATGGTTGCTATAATACATATTGATCTTCATTTGAAGTTTGCAAAGATAGCCCAATTATTAAAAATTTACTAATCTGAGGTACCACATTAATAAATTAAAGGAGGAAAAAATGATCATCTGAAAAAGCATTAAATAAAATTCAATATTGATCAATGATAAAAATACTATTAGGAAAGTAGGCAGGAAAAGAACATTTTTAATTTGATAAAAGTTAATTTTCAAAAAGTAAACATATTAGTGAAATTTTATCTGTTAAAATGAAGAAAAGTATAAGAAATTCCTCAGTCTTTGCTTCTTTTCACCTTTGTCCTGGATGTTCTCTCAAGAGAAATAAGAGGAGAAAGGGGTATTGTCATTTATCTGATGAGGGGGAAGGACCGAGGAAGGATTTCTGGAGGAGGGAGGTGCAGAAGACACTGGGTTTCGCCTTCAAGTGAATTCTTGACCTTTTGGATACCTACCCCAGCAGCTTCCCCTTTAACTCTGTGTTTCTCTTCTGCTTCTTAAGCTCCTGCCCTCTCCACACCGAATACTCTACCCATCACCTGACCAGCGGTCGTGTTTGTGGCTGGCTTCTCTCAGCAGCTCAGGGAAACTTGGGGGCCAAGAAGTGCCTCTTCCCAAGACACTGTCCCTCTTGCTGGCTCGTGAACTGCTCAGCTCTGTGTACCTGCAGATCTGGCCTCTTTGTCTCTTCCATCGCTCATCCCTGGAAATTAATCTGTGACTCAGCAAAGACTTAGGATCAGAATTTGCTTCTTCTTTAAGCTTTGTCTTTAAAAACAGATGAACCTACTACAATTTGTATTTCTTTTATCCTGCTGTGGATGCCACTTGTCAGTATCTGGTATCTTTCTTGTGGCTCTAGTAGGAGGAAGTTCTTCACTGATGCTGTCTGCCTCAGACTCATCTGTGGAATGAGGTTAAATGTTTTTCACCAGTCTCTGGCTTGGATCTCAGTAACAGCTCTGTCTTGAAATGTTGTTTTGGTCTTGGTTTCCCTCATAGTCCAAAAACCTGGTGAACACACACATTCTCTACTTAGTCCATAAAATGCATTTTGGGACATGTCGACTTTTTTTGTTTACTTCTATGTTTGGACAGGTATGGGCTTCCTATGTGGTGCAGTGGTAAAGAATCTGCCTGCCAATACAGGAGGCACAAGAGATGCAGGTTCTATCCCTGGGTCGGGAAGATCCCCTGGGGGAGGAAATGGCAACCCCCTCCAGTATTCTTGCCTGGGAATTCCCACAGTCAGAGGAGCCTGGTGGTCTGCAGTCCATGGGGTCTCAAAGAGTTGGAAACCACTGAGTGACCCAGCACACACGCACCGGACAGGTTCACAAGGGTTGGGTATACCTTCTTCATTTTGCTGCAGTTTTCTTCTGGCCTTTATTTATTCCTACATAGGAACCAAATGGATTAAATATTTATTTCCTCCTTTGAAATTTATGCTCCTAAAGCATAAGGAGTTTTAACCAGGAAAATACTTAAGGCCAGTGGGATGCTGAGTTAGTCAAGAAGACTAACGGAGAAGCTTCCTTTATTATTGGAAACTCAAAGCTGGTTATTTGACTATAAGATGCATCCTGCCTGCTTGTAGAAAGACTGGAGATGATGCGCAGCAAAGCAGGTGGGCAGAAAGGAGAGCGGATGGCGGGCAGGGGCCCTCTGTGGCAGTGCAGCTGCAGCAACTTATTGGCACCTTTGGCTTACAAAAACCCTGTAGTCCATACCTCGAGTGCTTGTCGTAGCACTTAGGAGAGGCCACCCCGTGATAGGCTAGCTAGTTATCTATAGAAGAACAAACTTTTCCTTAGCTCAGAGTTCTCACATGTGTATTGCTGTATGTGCTTTGTATTCTGGCCTTTTCGGTAATTATTTTGCCTCTTTAAGCTATAGAAGTTGTACCTATAGCAAGGCTGTTCACGTGGAATTGGGCTATTACGACAAGAGTTGGTGGAATTATCCTCATGTGCGCTAGGGAAGGGAAGGGAAGGACAGTTGGAGTCCTAGTGCTGTTGGTCTGTCACGCTGCTCTGTCCCTGACAGTATATCCCCGTGGCTCCTAAAATCAGGGACCAATCATTCTACTGGTACCAGTTGCAGATAACCATCTTTTTGAATGCGACCCTGAGCTCTGGGCTCCGAAAGGCATATATGAAGGGGTCGATGACGGCGTTACACATGATCAACACACCATTCACCTGGAAGAGGGACATATAGCAGGCACAGTAGGGGTCAGCCGGGCAGAATGTCATCAAGAGGACGTGAAGGACAAAGGGTGCCCAACAGAAAATGAAGACTCCGAGCAGGACAGTCAGTGTGACGGCCCCTCTCATGTTGGCTCTGGGAAGGGAGGAGGTCCTCCTGGCGTGGGAGCGGGCCAGCAGGAACATGTGCACGTAGAGGCACAGGATGAAGGCCAGCATCAGCGGGAACAGCGCTGTGAAGACGATCACCGTGGGGACGTGATGGGAGAAGGTCACGATGGTGATGCCACTGCCCGTGCAGCCTGCCCAGAGGACTGTCAGGACGATGAGGGCGCGATGCGGGGTCACGATGCGGTGGTACTGCAGAGCGTGGAAGATTGTGATGTAGCGGTCAGCAGCGATCACAGACAGGCTGCAGATGGAGCCGAGGAGGGAGAGGATGAACAGGGAGTCCACCACATCATCTGCTGTGCTTTCAAAACTGCCTCGAGGCTCGAGGTAACCCATGTTTCTGAACGTGATCAGAACATTTTCCAAAATCTTGTACAGGCTGCCCAGCATATCAGAAATAGCCAAGCTGCAGATGAAAAAGTACATGGGTGACTGAAGACTCTTATTCTTGGCCACAGCCAGAAGGACCATCAGGTTCTCCAAAACTCCGACAATGGATACTGTGAAAAATATCTCTTCTGGCAAAATCACAGCAGGACAGTCCGAGTTATTTCTTGCTGTACTGTTGATGTTTTCATACAGATTGAGAATGTGTTTCATCTTTCCTGTGTGCAGGTAAGACAGAAACGTTACTGGAACTTGACAGGAAACTTGATTGATTCTCCAGAATCTTTTCTTCTTTGTAGTTCTTGCTGAAGACCTGAGGTTAAAAAGTATATGTAGGAACATTAGTTACAAAATAGATCACAAAATAAAAACAAGCCATGATACCTTTGAGGAAGCTCTGTTGCCTCTGCAAAATACAATGGTGGAATATTTAAATAAAATAATTTATTGGACCCTCATCTTTTAAAAAATCCTTCCTAAATATATATTTTTAAAATGGAAGTATAGTTGATTTAAAATGTGTCAGTTTAAGGTGTACAGGAAAATGATTCAGCTATACATATGTGTGTATACATATATTTTTGTCAGATTCTTGAATATAGTTCCCTGTGCTATGAAGTATATCTTTATTGTTTATTTTATGCACAGTTAACATATAGCTGTTAATCCCAAACTCCTTTTATCCTTTCCTTTCTTTCCTCTTTGGTCACCATAACTTTGTTTTCTATGTCTGTGAGCCTGTTTCCATTTTGTAAATAAGTTCACTTGTTTCATTTTTTTTTTTAGATTCCACATATAAGTGATATATTTATTGCTCTTTCTAACTTAGTTCACTTAGTATGACAGTCTCTATGTCCATCCATGTTGCTGCAAATGACATTATTTCATTCTTTTTTATGGCTGCATAATATTCTTTCTTTCTATGTGTGTGTGTGTGTGTGTGTGTGTGTGTGTGTGTGTGTATAACACATCTTTTGTATCCATTTATCTGTCGATGGACACTTAGGTTGCTTCCATGTCTTAGCTGTTGTAAATAGTCCTGCTATGAGGATTAGGGTGTGTATTTCTTTTTAAATGAGAGTTTTCATCTTTTCCAGACATATGCCTGGGAGTGGGACTGCTGGATCATATAGCAACTCTATTTTTAGTTTTTTAAGGAACCCCCAGCTGCCACCAACAGTGTAGCAAGTGATTGTGGCTGTAACAACAGTTATGTGGGGTAACTGGCAGATGCTTTTTGCAAAAGAAAAGGGAACATGGGCAACTGTAAAATGAGGTTTTTTTATACTGATTATTGTCTTTGGCCAGAAAATGTAAAGGTCTAATTTTCATATTTTTGCAGGGCTCTGAGAGAAAGGAAAAAGCTTTATTATTTGTGAAATTCCCCTTACGTGCCATCCGGTACTATGCCATGTGCTATGTGTGGCATCTCATTTTAATCCTCTTGTCAACAATATAAGGTAGTCCTATTGTCCCCAAATTGCATCTAAGGAATTGGGGTGGAAAGGCCAAGATACTGGGAGGTAGGATTTCAATCAAGGTCTCTTTGGCTCCAAAGATGAATATCTGCTAAAATAAATCACTTATCTTAGTGCTTCTGTAAGTATTCATCTGATAAATAAATTTTATTGGCTTTAGTAGAAATGAAAATGAAATTTTAAGTTAAAAACCTGTGTATCTGACCAAGTCAGAAAAAACTGACCAAGTTGTTTTCCCAACTCTCTCTAGAAGATTATATTAAAGAAATTCAGAGGAGAGTGTGGCTCCACAATCCCCTCCTTCAGTTGAGGAGGGAGGGGGATGGCACGAGGCCTTGAGTAAAAGGGCTGCAGGCGTCCTGGAGACAGTCAGCAGCCCGCATGGCGCTCTCTCTGCTTTGGGGTTGTTGTATGGCTTCTGGGGAGAACGGCTGGGGAGGAGGGTAACAAGGCTTATTTTTCTGCTGAGTGAATGAGTGGTTTGTACCATATGGCTTTTCCAGTTGATGGAGTTTTAGAATCCAGGCTTCAGAAAGAGCCAGTGAGGAACTGAGGTCTGGGTTCCCAAATGGCCCCCTCCTCTTGAGATTTTAGCAGTGGCTTTCCAAAAGTCACCTCGTTAACATAACAAGAGACAACTTGGTTGTTCTCCCCACTTAGAGAGTTCCAGCGATCTTGTGAACTCTGTGCCAGACAAGAGGAGGCAGACCACATATGTGTCTTCTTATAAATCACAGTGCCACAATGCCGCAGGGCTCCTGCCTACATCCCAGCTCAGTGAAGCCCTCTCTCCCTGTTTTTACTAGATGCATGTAACATTTTGATTTAATTTTTGAATAGGGATTACTGTCATATATATTTATATATGTGTACTTGTGTGTATGTGTAGATACATGGAAATAATAGTCTCTCTCCCTTCCCTTCCTCTTGTGTTTCCCATTACTACTCCTCAAAGAAGTGGCCAGTCTTCTGGAGTCTCTTTATGCCCATAAAACAATAGGAGTGTATACGTCTTCTCCCAGTAGTTAGGGTGAAAGGGAGAGGCAGCAAGAGCAGCAAGGGAGTCTTCAGGCTGTAAGGCAGGTCTGACTCTTGGGGGCAAAGAAGAGGAAGAAAGAGGGGCTGAGTAGGCAAAGTCTCTGACCACAGCACAGCTCTGGAAAGTGTTGAGCTGGTCAGTGGAAAGTCGTTGAGTCAGTTGCCAATTAGAGGAGTCCTAGCTCCTGCAAAAGTAGACTGAGCCCAGTCATGGACTGGGGGCAGCCAGAAGGAAACATGCTGGGGACCCAGACACGGAGCACTGTGTTGCAGGGAGAAAACCAATTCTGGCTCCATGTTAGAAACTCTTTCTTTTACTTGCTTTTCATCGCTTTTATTATAATCATACTCAATGGCTTGCCTGGAGGACCCTGTCCCTCTGCCGGACTGTAAACAAAAGTGCCTTTGTTCAGTTTGTGGAGAGATAGTTTGTCCCTGCCCACCTGCGAATAGAAGAGATGAACACACCCCTTCTAAAGACTGGCCATTCCCTTGGAGATGTTTTGTCAGACTGAATTTAAGTCTTTCACTTTACTTCCCCATTGCATCTCCCTCTCTATTCTGCCTTTTGACTTTAGTTCCTCATTGCTTCTGAACTATAGAAGAACCTGACATCCAGACCCCAGTAAGATGCCTATTTTGAGGCACTAGCCTGCCACCTTCTCAGTCTGCCGGCTCCCTGATTAAATCTCTCCCTTGCCTCAACCCCTCATCTCTCAGATTCATTGGTCTATGGTGTGGTGAGCAGACTGAGCTTGGTCTCAGTAACACTGGACACCAGTCACCCCATTTCTGTGGCCAGCACGATACCTGCTGCCCTGTGTGTTCAGTGGTCGGTGTATTATACGTACTGTTTTGTACCTTGTTTCATCTTGGACACTTTCCACAAAGTAGGTGGATCACTTTCCTATTCTTTCTGCTCTTCATTTTTCCATTTTTTAAAAAGTTTACTACAAGGTATTCCATTGGGTGGATATGTCCTGAGTTATTTAATCTGTGTATTGATAGCCACTTGGGTGGTTTCAAACATTTTGCTGTATAAAGAGTGCTATAATGAATAATCATATAAGTATAAGATTTCATGTGCCTAGTGAGTTGGATAAGTTCACAGAAAAGGAATTGTTGAGTGAAAGTGAACATGCATCCATATATGCAAAGATAATGTCAAACTGCCTTCCTGGAGGGTTGTACCAGTTTATATCCTCACTAGCGGTGTGCTGCCCCATGTAGCCTCCTTAATGAAGGAGGATTATTGCCAGTGGAACAGCTGGTAGGTTTTGGCCTACATACTTGCACGTGTGGCATCTCCTCCCTCTGTGTTACTCTGACATCCCAGCTTGGGCAGGTTCCCTACTGTTTCTGTGCTCTCAGGATGCTTGGGCCTTCTGGTCTTAGCTTCCTACTTCTGCCCCGGGGCCCACAAACACACGGACCTACCTTCCCCTGATAATGTTGCTGAGAGAGACACCCACCATTTCCTCCTTGGGTATAGTTCAGTTCAGTCGCTCAGTCCTGTCTGACTCTTTGTGACCCTATGGACTGCAGCATGCCAGGCTTCCCTGTCCATCACCAACTCCCAGAGCTTGCTCAAACTCATATCCATTGAGTTGGTGATGCCACCCAACCATCTCATCCTCTGTTGTCCCCTTCTCCTCCTGCCTTCAATCTTTCCCAGCCTCAGGGTCTTTCGCAATGAGTCAGTTCTTTCCATCAGGTGGCCAAAGTATTGGAGCTTCAGCTTCAACATCGGTCCTTCCAATGCATATTCAGGACTGATTTCCTTTAGGATTGACTGCTTGGATCTCCTTGCAGTCCAAGGGACTCTCAAGAGTCTTCTCCAACACCGCAGTTCAAAATAGTCAATTCTTCTTGGGTACAAACTATCCTTATTTGTATTTCTATTTCTTGGTCGTAAATTCAATAAGAAGAAAAAGAGTGGAAAAACAGTAGTAAGGCAAGCTAAAGATGACC
This sequence comes from Cervus canadensis, assembly GCF_019320065.1. Classification (NCBI taxonomy): domain Eukaryota; kingdom Metazoa; phylum Chordata; class Mammalia; order Artiodactyla; family Cervidae; genus Cervus; species Cervus canadensis. The sequence continues at coordinate 57,671,038 of NC_057408.1, read as the reverse complement.
CAGTAAAAAAAGAAGAGATGAAAAATTGGAAACAACAGTAAAATCTTAAAAACCAACATGTAGGCTAGGTTTTACATAAATTAAAAGTAGCCAAAAGGAGGGTGTGGTGTGGGAATGGGGCAGGGTGGAGCATGCGGGTTGGTCTGGGAGCTTCCATCTCCCCAGGGGAAGGCTCAACAACCTTCCCTTCTGCCTGCACCCAACTCCACTGAGCACTGGCAACTCCTGGCAGAAGTCCATGTGGCAGTCAGAAGGAGTATGTGTAACCAGTCAGCTATCTTGCCATGGCAGTTCCCCAGTCACCTTGAGGAGCTGAGTGCCTGCCAGTTCATACCTTCAATCCCAGAAATTTGACTTGAATAGGGTAGAGCACTTTGGAGGACTTCTTATAAAATTGAACAAGTGAACGAACTGAAAAGATCTGCTTGTTGTGAGGGACATTGTAAGTGATGGAACTCTGCAGTCTGTGTGGCTGGGATCCCTCTCCCTGGTGTCTCCCACTGTATACCTTTGTCCACCATGGGCCCTGAGCTGGTGCTTTTAAGACACAAGGACTGTTAATTGCTGTGGACTGGTTTGTGAAGGCTTTGCCTGCTTTCTTATTTGCAACCTTCTGGAATTAATGGAATTCATTAATTAAGACTGATACTAAAATCAGAGAAGTTTTCTCTCCCACTGTGCCATTGCTTCTTGTAGAATCACCTGAAGCACAGAGAACTTTCAATTTGAAATTGCTAGCTCTAGAGCAACAGACTAGTTCCACATTGGGAAAGGAGTACATCAAGGCTGTATGTTGTCACCTTGCTTATTTAACTTATGCAGAGTACATCATGTGAAATGCCAGACTAGATGAAGCACAAGCTGGAATAAAGATTTCAGGGAGATACATTCATAACCTCAGATATGCAGATGATACCACTCTTATGGCAGAAAGCAAAGATTAACCAAAGAGCCTGTTGATGAAAGTGAAAGAGGAGAGTGAAAAAGCTGGCTTAAAACTCACATTCAAAAAATGAAGATCATGGCATCTGGTCCCATCACTTCATGGAAAACAGATGAGGAAACAATGGAAACAGTGAAACTTTATTTACTTGGGCTCTAAAATCACTGCAGATGGTGACTGCAGCCATGAAATTAAAAGACAAGTGGCCTGCTCCTTGGAAGAAAAGCTATGACCAAACTAGACAGTAAATTAAAAAGCAGAGACATTATTTTGTCAACAAAGGTTCATCTAGTCAAAGCTATGGTTTTTCCAGTAGTCATGTATGGACGTGAGAGTTGGACCATAAAGAAAGCTGAGTGCTGAAGAATTGATGCTTTTGAACTGTGGTATTGGAGAAGACTCTTGAGAGTCCCTTGGACTGCAAGGAGATCCAAGTAGTCAATCCTAAAAGGAAATCAGTCCTGAATATTCATTGGAAGGACTGATGCTGAAGCTGAAGCTCTAATACTTTGGCCACCTGGTGTGAAGAACTGACTCATTGGAAAAGACCCTGATGCTGGGAAAGATTAAAGGCAGGAGAAGGGGACAACAGAGGATGAGATGGTTGGATGGCATCACCGACTCAATGGACATGAGTCTGAGCAAGCTCTGGGAGTTGGTGATGGACAGGGAAGCCTGGTGTACTGCAGTCCATGGGGTTGTAAAGAGTCGGACATGAACTGAACTGAACTGAACTCTGGAGCCCAATCAGTATTTACAGGGAGCAGCAGAACTGAGTTGCTGAGGCAGAAAGGCCTTGGAGACACCTAAACTTGTTAGGTGTGCTGCTGAGAATGTTTTTACCGAGTTTTTTTTTTTTTGGTGGTTTTCCCCATCAATTGGGAAGAAAGGTCTTTATATTAATTTCATAGCTTTTGCTTCCCCTTCCTCCTTTGAGGTAGCAATAATCTCACCTAGTCTCAACTGTCATTTGGCTGTCCTTACCATTTTTATTTACTTTGGAGTTTGATATAAACATGCTGTCTCACTGGCCAAGGAAAACTCAATTAAATTACTAACAAAGTAGGAGATTTTGAGTTTTATATACATAACTAAATGAGTATTGATTTTTTTCTCAAATTATATAATACAATGCAAATAAAGATTAAAAGACACAGTCCCTGAAGTGGAAAGGCTGAGCCTGTAGGACATTTAAGTCTGCCACCTTGTTTAACAATATTCCACAGAAGTGGTACACTTTTCTGGCGAGAGAGCTGGATATGTTCATAAGAGTACAGTTGAGGATGCTCACTAGAAGGATTGCCTGGAAAGTGTTAAATCTGATTGTGACTGGGTGCTTGACTTCTGGAGGAGTTCAGGGTTTCAGTGATGATATATCTTTGTGTTTTTGCTAATTTATCTTTCTCTTTAAAACAATTTTTAATGTTCTTTGAAAATTTCCAATATTCTTGGAAGGGAAATCTGAGAAATAGTGGTGTGTGTGTGTGGGGGGGGTGGGCAGGGGGTAGAAATGATATATTAAGATCAAACTAAGTTTTGATTTTAATTAGAGACAAGTGACCTCCTTGGTTCTACTATATCTGGTTTGTCCTAAAAATATAAACATTTTGTGAAAGTTAATTTTGTTTTAGTCTAAGAGAAATAATCATCAAAGTCAAGAAAAAGCATCAAAGATATAGATGTCCTTAAACCTTATCCTGTTCAGTTCCTACACAAGCACATGGGAACAAGACTACTTAGTTTAAAGTTCTTGCATTAGGTTTGGGTCATACATGACATTATGTGCAAATAACCCAACTCAGAGCCATCATGCAGTGTGGGCTCCATCAAGGAGCTCTCATTGTCTACAGGATAAAATCCCATTATTAAGGTACTTGGCATTTCAGGCTATCTACACTCTGCTCCAGGCTAATGTTTTCTTGTCATATTCCCCAGTATTCTATGTAGAATCCACATTCCAGCCAGCCCAGGTTTCTTATTGTCTCCAGGAAGTTTAGCACATTTTTGCCTTCCACATTTTTACTACTGTTTTCCTGCTAGAATTCCCCAATCTCTCCTGTGTCTAAATCCTGCTTTTGTTTTAGCCCTAAGTCAAGACCAAACATCTTGAGTGTCTCTCGCCCCCGACCCATGTGACCGCTCGGCTCTCATGTCCTGAAGTGTCTTTTATTCTTGCATTTGGCGTGTGGTACCCTCTGCCCATGTGAAAGGTCAGCTTCCGGTGTTTATGTTATGTCTCCTGAGCAGCAGGTAGCTCTTTGGGGGGCTGGCAGATTCTCCTTCCTCCTCTCTGATCCACTCTCGTGACTCACTGAGATGTCCAGGAACTATTTTTGATGTGTTAGAATGTGAATGTCATCAATCGAATAATCAACAGTTTGTATTTCTAGAAAGATATGTTTGGGAGAGATATATAAAATGTGCAAGAAACAAGAGTTAGTGGTTAGTGGTTTTATTTTTTCATTGGCAGACAAAATTTCAGTTAGAATTTGTGGGAAAATGAGCACTTCTGCTAAAGATTAATTTCTTGATGTATTTTTATTTGAAGTAGTGCCTGTAAAATGAGCAGCCTCATTCTCCCCTTAGGAAGGGCAAGGGACCCAGTTCCCTGGAGTCCAGGAACATGGCTTTATCTGCAGGAGCACGTGAAGGGCTAGAGTTCTCCTAGGCAGTAAAAGCAGGAAATAATGAGACCTTTGGTGCAGGACAGAAAGGAAGAGGCTTTTTCTTAGAAGGGGAAAGTGAGTAGCCTTTGTCAGTAGAAAGGAGTTGAAGTCAGACCTCTTATTTGAATGTCAGGAAGGAAGAATTGCCCAACCTCTGAGAATGTCTGCTCTCAGTAAGGGAAAGAGACCGTGGACAGTCCTTCTTTTGGAAGAGAGAAGTGAACGTCAAATCCAGTTTTGTCCCAGAACTCCAAGGTGGCTAGTACCCTGGGGTGGCTGTGATGGGGTTAAAAGTGCTCAGGACTACAGGTCATGGTCTGGCAGTCCCTTGAGGCAGGCTGTGCCCTGGTTGTGCTCAGAGCTACGCCCATCTGGGCTAGCTCCCCCATAAACAGTGGAGCAGTTCCCAATATCGGCACCAGGTGGCAGTGAGGAGTCCAGACAGCACTAGATGGACGCATGCCAGACTCCTGGCTCAGTTCTCGAGTCCATAAACCCTGGGATTACAGAACATCCAGGGTAGGAGACAGCCCAGAGGAAGACACTGGCCTTTTTTCCCTACATAGCAGGTTGATGCTTGAACATATAATCTGAATATTAAGACATGTGACTATTTCTACCATGACTTTGTGGCGCAACCCATACTGGTTATATGAGGTTCATATGAAGACATGACTTTGAGATATTCAGGATAAAAGCACTGATCATTCTAATGAGTAAAACTTAGGAAATATACCCTGATCAAAAAGTGTAAGCCCCCCTCCCCACAGAAAACGAACAAACAAATAAAAATAGAAAGAAAAAGACAAAAAAAAGTGTAAGCCCATTGTAATCATTGTAATTTCAGATCCCCAGGTTTCCATTTGGTGCAAATCAAAAGGTGGTCTGGTGAGTTGAGAAAGGCTTCTCCTGGAAACAGGTCAGTCCGTCTTCACTTGAGTACTTGGTACTCCTTTTCATATAGGAGAAGATACTGATATTGGGTTGGGGTGAAAGTTGGAGGGGGAAAAGAGAAATACATGGTTAAAGCAAACAGTTTTCTATTAACATTGGAGCCTAACTGACTAATGACACTTGAGACAAGTGAAAAGATGAAAAAAATAGTTAGAAATGAAGGTGTTTGGGGAGGGAGGTGGGAGGGGAGGTTCAGGATGGGGGACACATGTAAACCCATGGCTGATTCATGTCAATGTATGGCAAAAACCACTGCAATATTGTATTTAGCCTCCAATTAAAATAAATTAATAAAAAAAGAAATGAAGGTGTTGTGAAAGATCATGATCATAGCTGATTTATTTGTTTCAATAAATATAAATTGTTCAAAATTTAGGTACTGACCCTTAATTAGAAAGTGTGTTATCACTAAAATTCTAAGGATCCTAGTCACACACCCTAACCCAATAGAAGGTGACTGATACAGTTCCACTATGACGCTCTGCCTTTAGGATCTGCCAACCTGACCAATCTGACTCAGTGGCTCTGAACATATTGTCAATGATAAGAACAAAGATGTACATACAATGATGCTCACAGTATATACATATTTTTCAGTGGAAAACTGAAAACCATGTAAATAACTGGTGACCTTATAAATAATTATAAACCAATTATAACCATATGAATAATTGGTTAAATAAATTCTGGCAGTCCCATAAGGTAGAGCCCTCTTCTGTGGTTAAAATCATGGTTCAGTGGTACAGAATATATATACTGATGCAAAAGCATCGAAAAGTCCCCAAAAAATGTTTCAGATTTTTATCTGGGTGATGGAACTTGGACATTCTTTAAAAAATAAGCCTTTTATTTTAGAACAATTTTGTATTCATGGAAAAGTTACAAAGATAGTATAGTGAGTTCCCATACACAGCATACCCAGTTTCCCATGTGAGGCCCCACATCAGACTTCCCAACCTGGGGACCTGACAAAGGGACTGGGAATCCCCAGGGAATCTGACTCTGAAGGCCAGTGGGATTTGATTACGGAACTTCCACAGGATTGGGGGAAACAGAGACTCTTGGAGGACACACACAAAACTTTGTGTGCACCACAGCCCAGGGGAAAGGAGCTCTGACCTCAGAGGACACTGAGGCAGACCTGCCTGTGAGTGTTTGAGGGTCTTCTGTGGAAATGTGTGCCGGCAGTGGCCTGCTGTGAGGACAGGGCGGTCCTGGGAGCCATGTGTTGGCATAGGTCCTCCGAGGGGTCACCAGTAGCCCTACCATAGAGCCCTTAGACTCCAGGACTGGGTTGCCACAGGTCAAACAACTAATAGGGAAGGAGCACAGCCCCACCCATCAGCAGACAATTGGATTAAAAATTTACCCACCAGAGAAAGACCCAGTTTTCTCCACAGCCAGTCCCTCCCATCAGGGAGCTTGCACAAGCCTCTTATCCTCATCCTTCAGAGGGCAGACAGAACAAGCAAGAACTACCATCCCACAGCCTCCAGAGTAAAAATCACAATCACAGGAAAACTAACCAAAATGATCACATGGATCCCAGCCTTGTATAACTCAGTGAAGCTATGAGCCATGCCACACAGGGCCACCCAAGATGGGCTGGTCATCCATGGATACATGGATATTTATTTTATATTTTAGGTTATAATCTAGTATTATTTTACTTATTTTGTTGCTTGTATCATTCCAACTTCTTGAAGTTGGCACATGTCCTTTGAACATAACCCTCACCACTGTAATTTTTTTGGGACAGTTGTTTATCTTTTGCACTGCACATTGTTCCCAGCTCACTTTTGTTATTTTGTGCCATCATCATGAAATCAGCCATTGTTCTGAGAGGATCACTGACTCCTTTTATTGGAAAATGGTGTTAAAAACCAAGATCTGAGGGGTAAAGTGCATGTTGTTTCTTGCATGCTGTTGCTCCTAAGCCCTTTTCACTAACAGAGCAAGGAGACATATGTGTGTACACTAGCCATGGGTGCAGACAACCCTACAAATACTTCTCTCTCCATCCATATCTATATGAAGACAAGCATGAGCTCATCCTGAAGTTTCCAGCCTCCAGTCTGTTGCCATGTGGCTCCTTCCAGCCTCCTCTCCTTACTTATATGTAACCTCCTGTTCCAGCAGCGAAGAACCAGCTCCTGCCACATGCAGGGCATTTTTAATTGTTGGGTCCAGGTGCACACTTGCAGGTGTACCACAGAAATAGTTGCAGTGGTTTCAGGATCAATAGCCCACATCCCTGTGGTGAACTGTGTCGTCTAGAGAGCAGATTATCTGTGTCTTACTGTTTTCGCTCATTTTCAAGGTCACTTACATCAGCACCTCCCCCCCACCCCGTGCATTGAGATTTTTTCATGTATTTATGATGGTACAATCAGATTCTTTGCTTACATTGCATCCTGAGACAGTCTAACCTCCAAAATGACTTTTTAAAAAAAATTTTGAAAACATAAGATTCACACTTTATGCCATAAATTTCTATAGGTTTTGACAAATGCATGGTGTCATATATTCACTATCATAGTATCTTACGGAATAGTTTCACTATTCTGTGGTACAAAAATCCTCTTGTACTACATCTATTCACAGCCCTCAGTCCCTCTCCAAACCACTGGTAACATCTTATCTATTTACTGTCTTGATGTTTTCCTTTTCCTAGAACATCATATAATCAGAATCATACAGCAGCTGGCTTTTTCAGACTGGCTATGTCACTTAGTAATATGCATTTGAGTTTCACCCCTGTCTTTTTTAGGCTTGATAGCTAAAAGATAGTTTAAGGACTTCTTGGTTGTTTCCAGATTTTGGCAATTATGAATGAAGCTGCTATAAATATCCATGTCAAGGTATTTGGGATGAACATGAGTTTTCAACTCATTTGGGTAAATACCAAGGACCCCAGTTGTTGGATATGGGAAGAGTCTGTTTAGTTTTGTATCAACCACCACCACAGTGTCTTCCAAAGCGATTGTATCATTTTGCATTCCCACCAGTGAGGAATGAGATGCCTGCATGTACATGTGTGTGTAAGTGTGTGTGTTTAGGAGGAGGATGAATAGTAGGATTATCTCAAGGCAGTTTACAGAAATAAAAATAGGGTGACTTGCTGTTTTTGTAAAAAGACTTAGCCATCCTTTCTGGAGAATGCTTTTCCCCCGTGACGGAGCCAACTGAGCAAAACGTCTCAAGTCTGTAGTGGGTGCATGGCTCTCCAAGTGATTAGGGCTTTGGAGGAGAACGGGACCAGGAATGTGCTTTTAATTCTTGTTTATTCTGCTGCTGCTGCTGCTGCTAAGTCACTTCAGTCGTGTCTGACTCTGTGCGACCCCATAGACGGCAGCCCACCAGGCTCCCCCGTCCCTGGGATTCTCCAGGCAAGAACACTGGAGTGGGTTGCCATTTCCTTCTCCAATGCATCAAAGTGAGAAGTGAAAGTGAAGTCGCTCAGTTGTGTCCGACTCTTAGTGACCCCATGGACTGCAGCCCACCAGGCTTCTCTGTCCATGGGATTTTCCAGGCAAGAGTACTGGAGTGGGGTGCCATTGCCTTCTCCGCTTATTTATCCTACACCCTATATCTTTGCCGAGGAAGGCAGAGGACTATTCAACAGATGAGAAAGGCAGAGTGTTAATTGCCCCAGATCACAGAAAGTCCACATGTTAATGTCGATGGCAGAGATGTTTAGGCACTAGTGCCAGAGTGAAAACAGAAGGTTAATCAGGTAAAAGGGTGACTCTCCGGGGGTAAGAGAAGCATGACTTTTCCCACATGAAGCATGACTTTTCCCACAAGAAGCATGACTTTTCCCACTCATAATCCCATTAGAAAAACCTGCCTATCGTCCTTAACTAGAGCTAGATGATGATTTAAAACTAAAACTTTAGAATAAATTCATCAGGAGGGATATTTGGTTTAGTTTGATACACACAGAGAAGATTTTGTTGTTACAGTTTAATTAGAAAATAATGTACTCCACATGAGGATGAAAGACCATAATTTGAAAGATGAGCTACTACGAATTCTGAATATAATCTTTTCTCAAGGTTTTTCCTTAACTGCTCTATTTATGAGCCCAAAGCACTCAAGAACCTGAGAAATTAGTAAAAAATGTACTCACCTTCTGCTCTGAAGCAGGAACTTTCTGGCCGAGATGACTGAGACTAAATGAGATTTGAAAGAAAAGCAAGAGCAGGGCCTTGGGCTGGGAGGTGCGGAACAAATGCATCACTGGAGGGACAGTTGTTTGTTATCATAACCTTGGATAAATGTCATTCGAAAGGCACTGCATACTTCTGGTAATGTGAAGTTGGGAGAAATGGAAAGAAACGGTTAGACTAAGACACAATTTCCATGGGCTCAGCTGGATAAGGGTGCTTCCAATGTTCACGACAAGGTTTATGGCAGATGGCAGAACTGTGACCTTGCTCATTTTTAACATCATTTTGGGTTAGTTTTCAACCAAGGAATTCAGTAAAGTTGGATTTTGAGGAAATGGTTTTGGAAGAATTTGTTTTAAAAATTTCAGCAAACTACTCAAAACGTCTTGCACTTACCTCGTTAATCTTATTAAGAAGAGGGGAAGTAACCCATCATCCGAGTTTCACAAGATCGAACAGGGAGCCAGGCAGTGTGCCCAAGGCCCGAGGAGCATGGGCCGCCACAAGAAGAAAACCTCCTGTGCTGCCAATTCTGTCATTAAGCTTCACAGAAGCCGCAGTCCAGAGCCCCATTATTCTCAGCAAAACTGTTTAGTTTTAGATACAATGTTGTTGGCTTTCTATTTGCCAGTCCCTGCAGGGGAGGACTACTGTTGCTCCCAGGCCCTGTGGACCTAAGTGTTTAAATGCAGTGTGGGTGGGGCCAAGTCTGGGTGGACCTGGAGCTTTGGGGCTGAGTCCAAATTAGTGGCTGTTTCTGAAAATATCAGCTCTAGCTTCAAGCTGAACAGTGTCCCCATGTGGGTGGTCTGGGGAAGACTGAGGACAGAGGACGGAGTTTGATTTCCCAACTGGGGAAACATTTTTATAAACTGCCTTTCCTCTTCTGTCCCTGAGGCGAAGCATGTTCTCCTGAGTGCTGCCAGCACCAGGGTCACTCCAGTCCAGTCTAGGCATGTTTGTGGACAGTCGTGGGCCCCACGATAGACCCTGGGGCCCACAGGAGGCTGTTCTGAGGGCCTCTTTCCCACCAGAGCCACACAGTTGAACAGTATGTAAAAGCAGGGCAGCGCGTCCAAAACCACCTAGGAAAGAAGAGACACCTGTCCTCAACCCTCAGACCTTTGCCAAAGATCTGATGAACTAGTTGGGAAAGCTGGGGGCCTGCCGGCTGTCTCCCCACTTTCTCTTCTGCAAGGAGCCCTCCACGCTCCTGCCCCTCATGCTCCTCTCCAGAACTCTTCTGGCATTCCCACATCCCTCCCAGATTCCAGAGCTTCCTTCCCTTAGGGAGACAGCCAGGGTCTTGGAATGGAGTCTCTGTCAAACGGACTGAGTGAGAAGAGCTGAGTGAAAGGACTGTTTACAGCGTGTGTAGGAAACCGTGGGGAAGCACAGGACCTAGCGACAGGCATGCCTGCCTCAGCCCCAGGTCTGAGGGCCGGGCAGAGGGCGTGGTGACCCCACCCCCAGAGGGTGACCCCGCGGGAGGAGCTGGGAGCACGCCGGTCCTCCCCATTCCTCCCTGATCTGCTCCGTGGGGACCGAGCAGGGCAGTTTGCAGAGGGGTCAGATGTGTGCCCTCGCCAGACGGGCTGGCCTCCCAGCACTGCCCCTGCATCTCAGCCCGGCCCGGGGCTCACTTGTCTCTTTTCGGTGCTGCTTTCCCTCAGTGTGTCTGCCTCTCTTGCTTTCATCACACAGCAGGCGGCGGTTCTGTAGCAAGAATGTGCTGCAGTCCTGTAGCTTAACATCACAGAGGTCACCTGAGAGGTCTGCAGCTGGGGCCAGGGTGCTTTCTGCTCCTGAAGGACATTTGGGGAGTGTTGGGTGCTCCCTTTGCACGTGTCTGAAATGCTTCTCTTAGCGCTACCTGTATTTTTGCCTGGGAGAAATCATTCGTACCAGAAAGCACAGCCTACCTGTACTATTCTTTACAGTGAAGAACAATACGGTTCCCCAAACTTAAGGACACAGGGAACTGTTGGGGAAAGCCTGGCTCTGGTGTGGGCATCTGTCAGTTGCTTTCAGTTTTGGCAAGAGCCAAAAAGGAAAATGTAGGTATTTGGCTTTGCTTAGAGCAAGTCCAGGTGCCTAGGGCTAGTCGCTACGGCTTTTAATAAAAAACCTCTTGCAGATCCCAGACCTCAGGGCTGGAAGGGGACCCAGGGGCCCTTTAGTTTAGAAACGTTGATTTGCGGATGAGGAAACCAAGGCCCGGGGGAGGTGAAATGCTCTTCTAGAGTCCTTTTGTTAGGCCGGCTGTCTTTCATACCTAACACGTGTTTGATCAGAGGCCCAAATGTGAAATATTAAATAGTATCAACTACTAAAAGTAAACTATACAGCTACCATTCTGCAATACTGTTTGGAGGTCTGGCTCCTTCCAGACCCAGTTCCTGCTGGGGTTTCGTAACCCGTGTTCCCAGGATTGCTGCCAGCCTCCGCGGGCTCTGAGCTGCTGCCCCCAGCATCTCACCTTTGCCTCGGCCTGTCTGTCAGGCCTGAGCCAAACTCTCCTGCTCCTCCAGGAGCAGAGGGCACACAGAGAGGCCTCACCCAACCAGCGCAAGGCTCCTGTGGCAGGAAACAAAGCTTGGGAAGAGCAGAATGGAAGCAGGAAAGCTCGATTCATCAGCCAAGGTGCACTGTTTACTCATTCATTTGTTGAGCACCTCCTATGTGCTTGGCAATGTTGCCAGTGCTGGCAGTTCGCGATGAACGCACACAGTGGCCCCCTTTGTGGAGTTTCTGCTCCAGGGCTGGTTGTCTTTACAGGGAAGACTATGCTGTCTCTCCCTCCTGCCTGACACCACTTGGGGTGGGAGTGGCCCTCAGGGTATACTCCTTTATGTTACAATCTCTGCAGCTGGACCCTTGGCCTCCTACATTTCTTTTATTCTCAGTGAGTCAGAGAAAAGTAGACAATCTCCTTGAACAACTAATAATAATCTGCCCAAGAAAACCCCTCTTTGCTTGGTTTTGTCAAACATGACCTGGAAATATGTCCAGGATGCAGGGATCTGGCCACGTGAGTTTCCCAATCCCTCTAGCTGGTCCTGAAGCTTCCAGAACCTCAGCTGCAGAGCTGCTTAATCCCACCTGTCTCCTCCGTGTGTCCCTCCCAGGCCTGGGCTTCTCATTAAGTAACCAAGGGAACCACTGAAGTGCTTCCCAGAGAAGAAAAATTACTCTCAGTAAGTGCAAGGGAGAAAAAAAGAAAGAAATTGTAAAATTTCTTACTTTTAGGAACATGCCGTTTGTGTATTTTTGAAAATGGCTATCAAGGTAGATATCAAATTGCATAGTATTTAGACATTCCTGAATATAAGTGACGGGGCTTCCCAGGTGGCACTAGTGGTAAAGAATCCACTTGCTAATGCAGGATATGCAAGAGACACAGGTTCAGTCCCTGGGCTGGGAAGATCCCATGGCGGAGGGCATGGCAACCCACTCTAGTATTCTTGCCTAGAGAATCCCATAAGTAATATAATCATTTTTGAATGACAAAGGAGCCTGGTGGGCTATAGTCTATAGGACTGCAAAGAATCGGACATGACTGAAGTGACTTAGTATGCACACATACATGTTCCTTACATATGTATGCAGTTACTGGACAACCTCGGATCTCTGAGGTAATGAGATGGTGTCTTAGATCAGTGGCATATTTCTTCCAAGGCGTGATGAGTGTGGCTCACCCCATGGGAGTGTTTGCAGTTTGCTGTCATTACTTGTGTCCTGAGAGAAGTGAACATCAGGGGACACAGTATGGTTTTCACAGGAGGTGACTGGGAAGGAGGCTGAACGGGTGTGGAGAGAAGGATCTGGAAGAAGGGCCACCAGCAAGGAGCAGCCAGTAGCAGTACACGCGGTTTGCTTATGTTTGCGCTCAAGACACACATCTGAATGTGCATAGTACACACATGGGGTGTGTGAGAGATGCCACAGGCAGAAAGAGGGGTGCACTGAATAAATGGGGGGTATTGCAGAGGATGGAAAGAGCCACGAGGGAGAGGAAGGAGTGGGGACAGAACACAGGCCTGGATCACACGGAGGGTCCAGTGTCTCTGAGCTGCACACCTGGGCGAAGGGTTGAGGCTGGACAGAGCTTGGATGGCAAAAGTGGTCACTGAAAGACTTGATGAGAGAGTGTTGTGATTCTACTTGCATTTTAAAACAAAAACACAACTAGCACCATTCCTGTCTTGTCACCCTACTTCACTGTAGTCTTCTTTGGTAACAGTGCTGTATAATACAAAAACTGGACCACAAAAACAAAAGTTGGCCTCACAGATCATCATATGAAAATGTTAAGTCATCCTTAGTTTATGGCAGTGACAAAATTTCAAGAAGTGCAGCTTTCTACACACATTTCAGCACGTCTGACATTTTGTGTTTCTCATCTGCTGGTCAAGATGGCTTTTTTCTCAAGGATCACCACACTGTGAAAGTGAAAAACAGAAGCAAGCTGGTTACTACTGTGAACACTTTTGATATGCAATAGTTCAGAAAACATTTTAAAACCTTGACATAGACCCAGATCTTCTTGGTTTTAAAAGTGAAGTGTGGTGCTTTTGTATTATAGAGCTGGCTGAGTTGGAACTGTGTTCTACAGAACCCTAATTACTGTGTGTTTCCAGGTCAGAGCTTTTCTTCTAACAGAGAAAGCAGCATGGAACTGAGTGGGCAGAAGCAGGCAGGGCTGTAATGTTCTGAAGGTCATTTTGGCTCGTCTCTTCCACGTGGGGTCAGGTCCTCTTCCTAGCTGCTGGTCTGGCTCTCCTCCAGTGACCCAGGCGCACGGTCAGACTAGCTGTAGAAGCCAAGCTTGCCATCAGCTAGACTCCCTGCCTGCCCCCTTTGGTGACCCGCCCTGGCAGCCCTCAGGAGGGCTGCTTGCGACTTCGTTCCGATCTTTGACGGCCCTTCAGATGCCTACTTCTGCAGTTTTTTCTGCAATTCTATAGTCTCTTTTTACAATGCATCTCTTATTTCATAATACTGCATAATACTCATAATGGCTTTCCATCTCTGATTGAAGAATTTGGTAGCTGAAAATGAGTGCTCATGTAACAGAAGCCTAAAAAATGTAACTTTGTTGGGTCTGAGTGGTGGACAGAGAAAGTTTTCAAAGAGACTATTAAGGACAGGGAGGAAATTTTTATAAGAAAAATGGGAAAGAAGACCCATGCTATATGGTGGTGGATCATTGGCTGAAACTGTGCATGTGTGCTAAGTCACTTCAGTCGTGCCCAATTCTTTGTGACCCTATTGACTGTAGCCCTTCAGGCTCCTCTGTCCATGGGATTCTCCAGGCAAGAATACTGGAGTGGGTTCCCATTTGCTTCTCCAGGGGATCTTCTTGACCCAGCAATCCAGCCCGGGTCTCCTGCAGTGCCGGCAGATTTTTTACCACTAGCGCCACCTAAAACTGTGGGCCTCAGCAACAAGGAAGTTAGAGTAGATAGTGAATGAACTCATGGATGTGACTAAGGAGGAGTTTGAAAATGCTGATGGCTCCCATCAGGTGTTTGTAATAAAGTACGGGGACACCTGGATGTGCAGAGGCAACTATATATTTTTCAAGCAGAGTTTAGAGGAGCCAGGGTTTACTGTATTGGAAATAAAACAGTTTCTCATGCTCAGCCTCTCTAGAGAGTAAGATATTCTGAAAGTAATACATTTCTAAAGGAAGAGATAAAATCCAGAGCACCTCCAGCATAACATATCTTTAGGGTAAAGTAGCCTTGGATCAGACTCAGAAGACTGAATGAAGGTGGTGCCTTTAAGCGACACAAAAGTTCTAAGAATATTGAGGGTATGGCTTGTGCAGCCGTCAGCTAGACAATTGGTCTTCTAAGATCTCAAGGTTATTTTCCTATATTGGTCTTACATGGAGCTCAAGGTAGAAAAACAGCTTTCTCAGCAAAAAATGTGGCATGGCCTCTGTCTAATGAAGTGTTTTTGTGATTTCTAATTTTATACATAAGAAATGTGCAAATGTTTTGAAGAAATTTTATCATCTTCGACTGAAAGGGGAAAAGACAGGTTATAATAAAAAGGGGACTCTGGGCCCTTAAGTCCCTATTAGTAGGAGGCAGACTGCAAAATTTCTCAGCTACAAGCATGGGCCATTTCTCATGGCCAAAGAAGGATGAGAATTGATTCTTTTGAACTGTGGTGTTGGAGAAGACCCTTGAGAGTCGCTTGGACTGCAAGGAGATCAAACCAGTCAATCCTAAAGGAAATGAGTCCTGAATATTTATTGGAAGGACTGATGCTGAAGCTGAAACTCCAAAGCTGAATACTTTGGACACCTGATGCAAAGAACTGACTCATTTGAAAAGACCCTGATGCTGGGAAAGATTGAAGGTGGGAGAAGAAAGGGACAACAGAGGATGAGATGGCTGGATGGCATCACTGACTCGATGGACATGACTTTGAGCAAGCTCCAGGAGTTGGTGATGGACAGGGAGGCCTGGTGTGCTGCAGTCCATGGGGTCACAAAGAGTTGGACACAACTGAGTGAGTGAACTCAACTGAACTGACTCAGAGGAGGAGCCAGGAATGACCGAGGTCCACCATGAGCAGCTCTGGGCCCTGAGTCCAGCTGGATTTCAGGGCTACTTTGGACCATGTGCTTCCTCCCTCCCCTTGAGGTAGGAGATAGACCAGCTCCAGGTTGGACATTTACCATCAGCCAGCCTCCTCTCTTCTTCCTCCTTGGAAGAAAAGCTATGACCAACCTAGACAGCAGGTTGGACAGGTTGGACATTTACAGTCTTATCCAGGCTCCAGGTTGGGCATTTACAATCAGCCTCCTCCTCTTTTCTTCCTCCTTGGAAGAGGACCTTTGTTGGCAAAGGTCCTCTAGTTGAGTCAAAACTATGGTTTTTCCAGTAGTCGTGTATGGATGTGAGAATTGGGCCATAAAGAAAGCTGAGTGCCAATGAATTGATGTTTTTGAACTGTGGTGTTGGAGAAGACTCTTGGACTGCAAGGAGATCCAAACAGTCAATCCTGAAGGAAATCAGTCCTGAATATGCATTGGAAGGGCTGATGCTGAAGCTGAAACTCCAATATTTTGGCCACCTGATGTGAAGAACTGACTCATTTGAAAAGACTCTGATGCTGGGAAAGATTGAAGGCAGGAGGAGAAAGGGATGACAGAGGATGAAATGGTTGGATGGCATCACCGACTCGATGGACATGAGTTTGAGCAAGCTCTGGGAGTTGGTGATGGACAGGGAAGCCTGGTGTGCTGCAGTCCATGGAAAAACCATACTACTGGAAAAACCAAAACTATTGGAAAAACCATAGCTTTGACTAGAAGGACTTTTCTTGGCAAAGTAATGTCTCTGCTTTTTAATATGTTGTCTAGATTGGTCATAGTATTTCTTCCAAGGAGCAAGAGTCTTTTAATTTCATGGCTGCAGTCACCATCTGCAGTGATTTTGGAGCCCCCCCCCAAATAAAGTCTGTCATTGTTTCCATTGTTTTCCCATCTATTTGTCGTGAAGTGATGGGAAATCCTTCATGAAGCTCCTTTATAAAGGATTTAAACTTCCCAAAGGCATGACTCTCTCTGAGCTCACCCTTGTGCCTTTCTGCTTGTACTTTTCTTTTCAATAAGGCTTCCCAGGTGGCACTAGTGGTAAAGAACCTGTTTGTCAATGCAGAAGACATAAGAGACCCAGGTTTGATCCCTGGGTTGGGAAGATCCCCTGGAGAAGGGCATGGCAACCCACTCCAGTATTCTTGCCTGGAGAATCCCATGGACGGAGGAGCCTGGCAGGCTGCAGTCCATGGGGTTGCAAAGAGTCAAACAGCACTGAGCGACTTATCTACTGTCTCCTTGCCTGAATTTGTTCTTGACTAGTCAGGCAGTACTAGGGACCTTAGCCCTAATTGCTGGCTCCTGTTATCCAGTGGTTGGGACTCACAGTCTGGGAAACTAAGACCCTACTTCCAGCTACCACTCCCTGCTGCTTGCTACAAGCTGCTGCCTACTGCTATACATATCTGAAATCACCCTGCCCCCTCCCAAATGGGACACTCTCTACCTTTTCCATGACAGGAAGTTGACAGTTTGTCTCCTTAGTTGGAAGGTTTTCAAATTGAGACAAACTATCGAAGAACTTGCATCCAAAGAACCACAATGATGGTGACTTGTGGTTTGGATCACAAGACCCTGGAGTTGGAATGCATGCTTCATGAGAGCAAGACTCCTGGAGTCTTGGGAGGGGTTTGCCATCTCTAAGTTGGCACTTGCCAAGAGCATTGCCAATGACTGAACAACAAGGGCATTTGCTGTCCGCCTCTGTGGAGATTGAAACCTGTGCTGCTGCAGCTGTTGACCTTCGACACCCTCTGAGGGAGCTGAGGCTGCAGTGAGGCGCTCTGTGCTCCAGGGCACTCTGTGCTCTGCGAGGCAGGTCTTAAGACAGGTGGGTATTTTCTGGAACAGATTCTATGATCCCAGTTCTTGCATCTCCTCATATCTAGAAAAGCACTAATTCCCTTCATGATGATATCAGACCCTCATGACTAGCAGAAAACCTCTTGTAAAGAGGTTTTGATTGATTGCATTGAACTTCACCTTTATGGAAACCTTATTTATTGACCTTCCTCGACTGTCTCTGTGGAACAGTCTCTCAGAGCGATCTGAGATGCTGTCTCCCAGTTGCAGTCCTCATGTTGCCCCAAGTAACACCTGACTTGCAGCTCTCACGTTGTGCGTCTTTTTCTAGTAGACAGGTTATTGTGTTTTTTGTATGGAAAGGACTTGGATTGTTGTGACTACAGGGAGCTAGTGTCCAAAAATAACCTTAAAAAGTCCTTTCTAACCTGTGGGTACACAGTGCTTCTCTCATGAGGAGCTTATGTCTCTGTACTGCAATCTGGTGTGGATCTGTGACTGCTTTGACCAATAAAATTATGGAAGAATGGAGTTTCAGAACTTTGGAGTTAATATTTAAAGAGTATGAGCAAGTCTAAGAGGCCAACATGAAGGAAAAGTGAGGCTGCTTGCTGGGCCTCGCTGACTCCTCCATGGCCAGCCCTGACCCTCCAGCTGTAGGAATGCGCCAAGTCTGAAGTTGCCATAGCCCCTGTTTAGTGGCTGTGATGCCAGAAGAGCAAATAGCTAGGGTGAGTCCCCACTACACCTGCTTGTGTTGCAAAATAATGAGTAAATAAAGGGCTCCTTTTGTTTTCTCTGAATTTTGGCAATGGTTTGTGACATAGCAATGGATAACCTACACTAGAGGTAATTTTCTTCTCTGAGAATTTCACTTACTGTCAGAAATTCTCAACAATGATTTAAAAATGGAAAGCATTGATGACTAAGAGGGAAATGCAAACAGAACTAGATTTAAAAACAACTAGAGAATGGAGGCTGGTAGAGACATATTTGAGTATGTTACTAGGACAGAATAATTATATGTTTTGGAGCTCTTAAATGTTAAATATGTGTTGTGTATTTAGTCACTCAGTTGGGTCCGACTCTGTGACCCCATGGATTGTAGCCCACCAGGCTCCTCTGTCCATGGGATTCTCCAGGCAAGAATACTGGAGTGGGTTGCCATTCTCTTCTCCAGGAGGTCTTCCCAACCCAGGGATTGAACCTGGTCTCCAGTATTGCAGACAGATTCTTTACCATCTGGGCCACCAGGGTAGCCCTGGTGTTGAATATAAAAAAATCATAAAATATAAATTTGATAAATTTGAGATGTGACTGATTTTAAAGGAAAAATCTTTGAAAAGTATGGAAAAGTATGCTATCATTTGAGAGAAAACACATTGAAAATATAATGTCCTGACTGAGTATGAAACACAAACCCAGAGGATGGAAGAGACTTGGATCCAGAACCGAGAGAATTTATTTTATTTTAGTGCATGTTCTGTGCTAGTTCAAACTGGAATCTTATCAAAGCAAAATCTGTTCATTTTGGTTATGCTTGTACTTGATTCTGAAATGATGCTGAATCAACCAAGTGTTGAACTATGGGTACAGGGATCTCTTTTAATTTTATACATTTGGATTAAGTAGAAGGTGAATGCAGCATCCCTGCTGCATAGAAACTAAGATGTGTGAGGATTCATCTCACACTTCTGCACCCAGGCCAGGCCCAGAAGAATGTGAACATTTTGGCAGGAAACTGACACACACGTATCATTGAGGTGAGGAGGTGCTGCCTTTCATGACTTCATTGTGAAACATTTATTCTGGTTTTGTATGAGTGACATTCTCCAGATGAAACTCTAGGAATTTTTTTTTTTTTTTAATAAAGTCGCTCAGTTGTGTCCAACTCTTTGTGACCCCATGGACTCTACTACAGTCTATGGAATTCTCCTGGTCAACTTCCTGGAGTGGGTAGCCTTTCCCTTCTCCAGGGGATCTTTCCAACCAAGGGATCAAACCCAGATCTCCCGCATTGCAAGAGGATTCTTTATCAGCTGAGCCTCCAGGGAAGTCCAAGAATACTGAAGTGGGTAGCCTATCCCTTCTCCAGCAGATCTTCCTGACCCAGGAATCAAACTGGGGGCCTCCTGCATTGCAGGCGGATTCTTTACCAACTGAACTACCAGGGCAGCAAAGTAACTCTTGGAATGACCAATTTCCTTCTTGTCTTATTCTCCCCTTCTAATTTCTTCAGACAGTGCCCAATAATTCACCAATAATTTGGTGTAATTAAGAATTGCTGAGAATCATTGTCTTATGTAGACATGATCTTTGTCCCTGATTTCACAAACAGGCACTGCCTGCCAATTTGAGAGCTGAGAGGGGAGCGTCTGTAGGGGCAGCCAGTATGTGGGAGGCCATGCACTCTCACACAGCAGCGAACTGTCCACCCTACTCACCTGGGCACCTGCCTCAAACGTTTCTGATTAAAGCTTGTCTTCTCTCCTGGACTCTGTACTGAGGATTTAGAATATCAATTTTGGCAAGAACTATGCCTATTTATATATCATGTGAGAGGGGAACAGGCAGGAAGGCCAGGGGTCTCCAAACTGAGGAAACAGGCTGCACGTGTCAGACATTTTTTCTCTTTCTCTTAAGTGGCAGGAGGAAACAAACTACTGGTGTTATATTTTCTCCCCTTCTCTATACAAATTTAAAAAGAGGTTTCTTTTAAAATTCTGTGTTGCCATGTCACCTGGTTCCACCTGTAGTTAACTTTTCTCAAACCTTGAACTAACCAATACGTTTTTCTTATGGAAATGTTTGTCTTAAGCTATGTTGATGAACTATGTATTTACCCTAGACTCTGTCTTCAAGAGAACATTTCATGCAAAGATGGGCTCAATAATGGATAGAAATGGTATAGACCTAACAGAAGCAGAAGATATTAAGAAGAGGTGGCAAGAATACACAGAAGAACCATACAAAAAAGATCTTCACAACCCAGATAATCACAATAGTGTGATCACTCACCTAGAGCTGGACATCCTGGAATGTGAAGTCAAGCAGGCCTTAGGAAGCATCACTACGAACAAAGCTAGTGGAGGTGATGGAATTCCAGTTGAGCTATTTCAAATCCTAAAAGTTGATGCTGTGAAAGTGCTGCACTCAATATGCCAGCAAATTTGGAAAACTCAGCAGTGGCCACAGGGCTGGAAAAGGTCAGTTTTTATTCCAATCCCAAAGAAAGGCAATGCCAAAGAATGTTCAAACTACTGCACAATTGCACTCATCTCACATACTAGCAAAGTAATGCTCAAAATTCTCCAAACCAGGCTTCAACTGTATGTAAACAGTGAACTTCCAGATGTTCAAGCTGGATTTAGAAAAGGCAGAGGAACCAGAGATCAAATTGCCAACATCTGCTGGATCATCGAAAAAGCATGAGAGTTCCAGAAAAACATTTATTTCTGCTTTATTGACTATGCCAAAGCCTTTGACTATATGGATCACAATAAACTGTGGAAATTTCTGAAAGAGATGGGAATACCAGACCACCTGACCTGCCTCTTGAGAAATCTGTATGCAGGTCATGAAGCAACAGTTAGATCTGGACATGGAACAATAGACTGGTTCCAAATAGGAAAAGGAGTACGTCAAGGCTGTATATTGTCACCCTACTTATTTAATTTATATGCAGAGTATATCATGAGAAACGCTGAGCTGGATGAATCACAAGCTGGAATCAAGATTGCGAGGGAAAATATCAATAACCTCAGATATGCAGATGACACCATCCTTATGGCAAAAAGTGAAGAAGAACTAAAGAGCCTATTGATGAAAGTGAAAGAGGAGAGTGAAAAAGTTGGCTTAAAGTTCAACAGTCAGAAAGCTAAGATCACGGCATCTGGTCCCATCACTTCATGGCAAATAGATGTGGAAACAGCTACAGACTTTATTTTTTTGGGCTCCAAAATCACTGTAGATGGTGACTGCAGCCATGAAATTAAAAGATAATTACTCCTTGGAAGGAAAGTTATGACCAACCTAGACAGCATATTAAAAAGCAGAGACATTACTTTGCCAACAAAGGTCCATCTAGTAGGCTATGGTTTTTCCAGTAGTCATGTATGGATGTGAGAGTTGGACTATAAAGAAAGCTGAGCACTGAACAATTGATGGTTTTGAACTGTGGTGCTGGAGAAGACTCTTGAGAGTCCCTTGGACCACAAAGAGATCCAACCAGTCCATCCTAAAGGAAATCAGTCCAGAATGTTTATTGGAAGAACTGATG
The DNA here is from genome assembly GCF_019320065.1 of Cervus canadensis. NCBI lineage: Eukaryota > Metazoa > Chordata > Mammalia > Artiodactyla > Cervidae > Cervus > Cervus canadensis. The sequence continues at coordinate 57,649,605 of NC_057408.1, read as the reverse complement.
CTGAAGCTGAAACTCCAATACTTTGGACACCTGATGCGAAGAACTGACTCATTTGAAAAGACCCTGATGCTGGGGAAGATTGAAGGCAAGAGGAGAAGGGGACGACAGAGGATGAGATGGTTGGATGGCATCACCGACTCAATGGACAAGGGTTTGGGTGGACTCCAGGAGTTGGTGATGGACAGGGAGGCCTTGTGTGCTGCAGTCCATGGGATTGCAAAGAGTCGGACACAACTGAGCGACCTGAACTGAACTGAACTGGTCTTCAAGTAGGTTCCACCTAAGACTCAGAACCAGTATGTTTTACTCATGCAAGTATTCTCTAAAGCTATGTTAAAGAGACTGCATTTGCTTGGAAACCTGCCTTTCTTTAAGATCCATGTCTATCATTTTATGGCCATTTTATGGACAACTCACCTTGTGCCAATGTTAACTCAAAATGCATGTTGTGGGTGAGGGCCTGGTGCCAGTCTCTGAGTTTTGAGACATTTCCTTTCTCTAATTAGCAGACTGCTAGTAGCTATATAACACACAGCTGAAGACTAGCAGGGGGGCACTCTTTATGCCCCCTTCTGATGTCTATGTCAGAAGCTTTGTCTCTCTTTTATATATATATATATATATATATATATATTTTTTTTTTTTTTTTCTCATTAAACTTTTTTTAATGGGTCTCAAATTCTGTGACAGATTTTTGGTCAAGTTGTTTTCATTAAAAAGTACTGATTTTAAAAACTAATAACTTAAACTGCCACACACAAAACATATGGTCCACAAAAACATTCTCCTTTCTTTCTGAAGGTTTTACGATGCATTGTTATCATTAACCAGTCTTTTACTATTAAACTTAAATGGCCAATTGAGACAAACAGTTCTGAGACCGTTCTTCCACCACTGATTAAGGCTGGGGTGGCAGGTATTGGGGATAATATTCATTTAGCCTTCTGAGCTTTCTGGGCAGACTTGGTGACCTTGCCAGCTCCAGCTGCCTTCTTGTCAACTGCCTTGATGACACCCACAGCGACTGTCTGTCTCATGTCATGCACAGCAAAACGGCCCAGGGGAGGATAATCAGAGAAGCTCTCAACACACATGGGCTTGCCAGGAACCATATCAACAATGGCAGCATCACCAGATTTCAAGAATTTAGGGCCATCTTCCAGCTTTTTCCCAGAACGACGATCAATCTTCTCCTTCAGCTCAGCAAACTTGCAAGCGATGTGAGCTGTGTGACAATCCAGCACAGGTGCATATCCAGCACTGATTTGGCCTGGATGGTTCAAAATAATCACCTGAGCTGTGAAGCCAGCAGCTTCCATGGGTGGATCATTTTTGCTGTCACCAGCCACATTGCCACGACGGACATCTTTGACAGACACGTTCTTGACATTGAAGCCCACATTGTCCCCAGGAAGGGCTTCACTCAATGCTTCATGGTGCATTTCTACAGACTTCACTTCAGTTGTTACATTGACTGGAGCAAAGGTGGCCACCATGCCAGGTTTGAGAAAACCAGTCTCCACACGACCCACAGGGACAGTACCAATACCACCAATTTTATAGACATCCTTGAGAGGCAAACGCAAGGGTTTGTCAGTTGGGTGAGTTGGTGGCAGGATGCAATCCAGAGCTTCAAGCAGGGTGGTTCCACTGCCATTGCCGTCCTTATGGGTGACTTTCCATCCCTTGAACCATGGCATGTTAGCACTTGGCTCCAGCATGTTGTCACCATTCCAGCCAGAAATTGGCACAAATGCTACTGTGTCAGGGTTCTAGCCAATTTTCTTAATGTAGGTGCTGACTTCCTTAACAATTTCCTCATATCACTTCTGGCTATAGGGTGGCTCAGTGGAATCCATTTTGTTAACGCCAACAATTAGTTGTTTCACACCCAGAGTGTAAGCCAGTAGGGCATGCTCACAGGTCTGCCTGTTCTTGGAGATACCTGCTTCAAATTCACCAACACCAGCAGAAACAATCAGGACAGCACACACCTCAGCCTGGGGTGTGCCTGTAATCATGTTTTTGATGAAGTCTCTGTGTCCTGGCGCATCAATGATGGTAACATAGTACTTGCTGGTCTCAAATTTCCACAGGGAGATATCAATGGTGATACCATGCTCATGTTCAGCTTTCAGTTTGTCCAAGACCCAGGCATATTTGAAGGAGCCCTTTCCCATCTCGGCAGCCTCCTTCTCGAACTTCTCAATTGTTCTCTTGTCGATCCCGCCACATTTGTAGATCAGATGGCCAGTCGTGGTAGACTTCCCTGAATCTATGTGCCCAATGACAACGATGTTGATGTGGGTCTTCTTGTTTCCCATTTTGGCTTAGGTTTAATGGTGGTTTTCACGACACCTGTGTCCTGGTGGCAAACCCGTTGCGAAAAAGCTCTCTTTTATATTTTAATAAAACTTTATTACACAAAAGCTCTGAGCGATCAAGCCTCGTCACTGGCCCCGGAATGAATTCCTCTCCTCCGAAGGCCAAGAATCCCAGCATCTTTGGTGGTTCAGCAACAATCTTTCATCTTGGGGGCTTGTCCGAGATGCTTTAGGACAAGGTAAGGATGCTTGGAGCTCTAGTTCTTTGTTCTCCTAGCAAAGACATTTTCTGCTGTACTTTACTAACTCTATGGTGTGCTTGTGTGAATGAATGACACGCCCCTCTCAAAGCAAGTAAGGAGCCCTGCTCTGCGGTTCTGTGGTGACCTCATATGGCTTATGGCAGAAACCCTGTTGGGGGGTTATACTGACCTGCCAATGCCAAGAGACACCCAACCTCCCTGAGAGGGGAGCAGCCAGAAATGGGCAGAGCATGTGGAGCGAACTCTCATTTCTTGGTCAAACTTTCCAGTCTCTCTGACCATTTCTATAACTTCTTGGGGATTAGAACTACTAACCTAATCTGTCAAATCATAGACTTTTCAAGGGACTGTTACTGTGTACTGTTACTTAGGTCCCAAACTTAGATTGGTAGTCAGGAAGCACCCAGCCCTGCTAGGAGTCAGAGGTCACAAGCTAGATGGAGCTCTAGCTCTAAGAGCACCTCTCAGGTTAAAGGTTACTCAGATAGGAAGTACATGGGCTCCTTCCTTTGGTAACATCTCTTAGTGGACCAGAGGAGGCTCTTCAGTGGCTTTTGTCCCAATTCCTCAGGTATTCTTTCTGTGGAATCTGTGGGAATGAACTGGAAGGACTGGCCCTAATAACTTGAGGACAAAAATCACTTATTCTTCACTGGCCAGCCCTTCACCATCTCTTTTTCTATCACTTATACTGGTGTGGTGATGCTCGGAAGGAACAAACATCTTGGTTTTATGTTCATACTGGTCTTATTGTGGTCAGGAATATACTCAGGGTTGTGCACAGGCACTCAGGAGACAAATGTTTCCCTCAGCAGTCTTAGCTTGGGAGGCATTCTGGAACATTACTCTGATTGAACCCCAGGTGGCATCAGAGGCAAGCAAGATTTTAATGGTGAGGAACTGGACACTAGTCTGGGATGAAATGAAGTCTACCCCTGCTGCATCTCCACCCCACCTTGGTTGTAGAACTGGGAGGGACGAATATGGCACCTGTATCGGTAAGGGACAGACTAAGTCCGACCAGGGAAGGAAAGCTCTGGTGTAAAGTCTGTCTACATCCCTATCTAGAGCAGGGAGGGACGCCTCCGGTAGAAAGATGGTGCTGGTCGCTTTTTTTCTCTCTTACAGAAGGGAGCTAACAATTCCAGCTTCACTCCTTTGAACTGTATCCTAGAAAACTGGGATAGATTTGATCCCCAGAACTTAGAGAAGAAACTCCTGATCTTCCTATGTGATACTGCATGGCTACGGTGTCCATTGGAGGATGGTGAATGGTGGCTGGTTGGAGGGTCTCTTAATTATAATACTGTTTTACAATTAAACCGGTTCTGTAGAAAGAAAGGGAAATGGGTAGAAGTAGCATATGTGTTTCCCTTTATCTCTCTGCGAGACATGCCAGACTTGTGTCCTAAGGGTGCAGATTTGGGTGTGAAACCTTCAGCCCCTTCCTGTCCTCTTACTTGCCCCTGTATCTGGGACTTCCAGCTGAATAGGCTGAGAATCAACCCTTCTAGGAGGGATTGATTTCAAACAGTCCCAACTGTGGTCAAGACTATATCTATCTATCTAGATAGAAGTCTTTATGGGACTAACTTTACTTTATGACATTACCTGCAAAGATGTATGTCCCGGGACAGATGCTATCTCCTGACTCAAGAGCTCAAGTTTTGGGGAAAGTGGTTGCCTATGGAGATGAATGGCTTGGTAATGAATCAGTAGGGAAGAAGGAGGATGAGATAGCCACCCTCCCCACTGGGAATCAGATGGTCCCAACTATAGAACAAGATTGGGATGAAAACATGGCTAAAGGAAGATGGGATCAGAGTCATTTTGTCAGATGTATACTTGAAGGACTCAGGCAAGTGCGTGCTAAGAGTTTAAACTATGCCACATTGGCCAACATAGAACAGGAAGAGAAGGAACCTCCTGGTAAATTCCTAGATAGACCGAGAGAAGCCCTTCCAGATTCACTGAGATTGATCCTGAAAGTGAAGAAGGAAGAGTGATCTTAAAAGATATACTTCTCACTCAGTTGGCTCCAGATATCCGCCGTAAGCTATTAAAATAGGCCTATGGACCAAATCAGTCTTTAGATAATCTGTTGCAACTGGCTCAGACAGTCTACGGTAGGGAATATGAAGAAAAGAAAGAAAGGCAGAGAAAGACAAAGAACAGATGGAAGCCCTTGTAATGGCTGTCAGACTGTTGTTAAACAGCCTGAGAAAAATGCCCAGAGGGACCCAGGTGAAAAGGGATGGGCTTGCTATTACTGTGGAATGGAGGGGCACCTCAAGTGGGATTGCTCTCAGACAATCTAAGCCACCCTGGGTTCCATGTCTGGTCTGCAAGGGACCACACTGGAGGAAAGACTGCCCCCAGAGGAGTAGGTTTCAGGGGTTGGACTCTCAAGACAATCAGGACTGAAGGAGCCCAGGGGTCCCCACACAAGCTCCCATCCTAATTACACCTGAGGAACCCTGGGTATTAATAACTGTGGGGGGCCAATCCATCCATTTCTTTTTGGACACTGGGGCAACTTACTCTGTGCTTACTGAAGCCCCTGGCCCACTTTCTCCCTGATCCGCTTCTATAATGGGATTGTCTTGACTAGCCAAATGTTATTATTTCAATCGTCCTCTAAGCCTCAACTGGGGCTCTGTGCTATTTTCACACAAGTTTCTGATTGTGCCAGAGTCTCCCTCACCCTTTTGGGGAGGGATATACTGAGCAAGATCCATTGTCTGAAATTCCTAAATGAGCCAAATACTTTTCAGTATGCTTTCTAGAATTAAACCTGTATTAAATCATCCCCTACCTATGACTTTGAGACAGTTGAGAGGATTTTGGGGTATCATAGGCTACTGCAGCATTTGGATTCTGGGTTATGGGGAACTTGCCCAGCCTTTATATAAACTTATATCTGAAACTCAATAAGCCCAACCAACAAACTGGTTTGGTCTCCAGATAGTCAAAAGGCTTTTAAGGCTCTTCAGACTGCTTTCCTGCAAGCTCCCACTTTGAGCTTGCCCACAGGGTCAGAATTTAATTTGTCACTGAAAGAAAAGGTACGGCCGTGAGAGTTTTGACACAAGCCAGAGGGCCTCACCAGAAGCCTATAGGAGTGGAATCTTAAACTCTAAGGTTAATATTTGGATGACAGACAGTAGGCTTCTTAAAAATCAGTCATTGTTATTAGAAAGACCAATAACTAAGCTTAAAGTTTGTGGAAATTTACGTCCTGCCACTTTCCTTCCTGAAAAGGAAAATGAAATATCAGATCGTGGTTGTTCCCAATTTCTAACTTCAAACTATGTAGCTCCAGAAGATCTGATGGATACCCCATTAGACAATCCTGACATGGAAGTATTTACAGATGGCAGTTCTTTTGTTCGGGATGGGAAGAGTAAGCAGGTTATGCCGTGGTGATAGCTGAACAGGCTTTAGAAGCAAAATCTCTCCCCCAGGGAACAAGTGCTCAGCTAGCAGAGCTCGTAGCTCAGACCCGAGCTCTAGAGTTAAGCAAAGGGCAGCAAGTAAATATCTACACTGATTCTAAGTATGCTTATTTGACTTTACATGCTCATGCTTCAATATGGAAAGAAAGATAGCTTCAAATGGCAACGGGAGAACCTATTAAGCATTTCTGAGAGATTGAGAGACTTTTAACTGCTATAAATTAAATTGTCCTAAAGAAGTAGCTTTATGCATTGCAAAGGGCACAGCAGGGATGGGAGTAAAGTAGCTGAAGGTAATCAGCTGGCTGACTGTCAAGCCAGAAAAGCAGCACTTTACCAACCTCTTTACTGCAGACGGCTTTGATTTGGATAGGTCCTGTGGAACAGGAAAAACTACAATATACTGAGGAAGAATTAGAAAGATATGAGAAAAGAGGAACAAAGATTACTGATAAAGGATGGTTACAGTCTGGGGATGGACAATTAATAATTCCTGAAAATGCTCAATGAAAAAGTTTTCCTAAAGCCTTGGAATTAACTAATTATGTAACTCAGCTCTCAACTCTTCAACAGGCATTAAAGGAACTCCAGGAGGTGACTCCTGACCCAGCCTCTGAGTCAAGCAAGCCTCTAGTTGAGCCAGGAACCAAGGTCCTGATAAAAACATTGGGATCTGGGGGTCAATCCCTCGAGCCCCTCTGAAGGCCCTTACAGGTTATCTTTCTTCTCCCACCACTGTCAAGGTGCCAGGGATTGATTCGTGGGTGCACCACACTCGAGTGAAGAGGTGGTACCCTTACTGGGACTCAGTGACGTCATTTTATGTCTTTACTTTCTATGCTCTAACTTTGTACTTTTCAGATGGGCCTGATAATCTATGTGGGCCTGCTTCTGCTGACTCCAAAAATCCTGAGTCTGCCATTTGATCCTGAAGACAATGCCTTCCTGTCCTGGGCTCACTCCTATGCTGCATTCCACAATTGGTCTAACTGTTGGGTCTGTGGACCACTCCCTTCTTCATCAGTGGAAGACTTCCTGTGGTGCGCATCTCCACTTCAGAGAAAGGACTTTCTTCAAGTCTGTGGCTACCTTCAATAACAACAATCATATGTGATGCCTCTTATTAATCTGATGGCATCTAAAAATCCTAAAATGGACTGGTACAACAATTTGTACTTTAACTATGGACATAATGTGACTTTCAACTTTCCTTATTGTTCTGTTTTTGCTGTTTGTTTCCTGCCTCTGTAACTGTGTAGCTGGATTTGTTTCTAGTTGCATGAAGGCTTTTAAGTTACAAATGGTTGCTCAAACCATTTCCTGGTTCCAAATAGAGAAAGGAATATGTCAAGGCTGTATAATGTCACCCTGCTTATTTAACTTATACAGAGTACATCATGAGAAGTGCTGGGCTAGATGAAGCACAAGCTGGAATCAAGATTGCTGGGAGAAATATCAATATCCTCAGATATGTAGATGACACCACCCTTATGGAAGAAAGAGAAGAACTAAAGAGCCTCTTGATAAAACTGAAAGAGGAGAGTGAAAAAGTTGGGTTAAAACTTAAGATTAGGAAAACGAAGATCATGGCATCTGGCCCCATCACTTCATGGCAAACAGATGGGGAAACAGTGGAAACAGTGACAGACTTTATTTTGGGGGGGCTCCAGAATCACTGCACAAGGTGACTGCAGCCATGAAATTACAACACACTTGCTCCTTGGAAGAAAAACTCTGACCAACCTAGACAGCATATTAAAAAGCAGAGATATTACTTTGCCAACAAAGGTCCATCTAGTCAAGGCTATGGTTTTTCCGGTAGTCATGTATGGATGTGAGGGTTGGACTATAAAGAAAGCTGAGCACTTAAGAATTGATGCTTTTGAACTGTGGTGTTGGAGAAGACTCTTGAGAGTCCCTTGGACTGCAAGGAGATCCAACCAGTCCATCCTAAAGGAAATCAGTTCTGAATATCCCTTGCAAAGACTGATGCTGAAGCTGAAGCTCCAATACTTTGGCCATCTGATGCAAAGAGCTGACTCATTGGTAAAGACCCTGATGCTGGGAAAGGTTGAAAGCAGGAGGAGAAGGGGATGACAGAGGATGAGATGATTGGATGGCATCACCGACCCAATGGACATGAGTTTGAGCAAGCTCCAGGAGTTGGTGATGGACAGGGAAGCCTGGTGTGCTACAGTCCATGGGGTGGCAAAGAGTCGAACACTACTGCACAACTGAACTGATACAAATTTATTTATTTATTTATATATTTTTTGCTTGTGAGCAACAGAAATTTATTTCTCACAGTTCTGGAAGCTAGAGGTACAAGATCAGGGTAGCAGTATGGCCAGATTAGACCCTTTTCTTTTTAAATTAATTAATTAATTAATTAATTTTACTTTACAACATTGTATTGGTTTTGCCATACATTGACTTGACTCCGCCATGGGTGTACATGTGTTCCCCATCCTGAACCCCGCCTCCCACCTCTCTCCCCATCCCATCCCTCTGGATGATCCCAGTGTATCAGCCCCAAGCACCCTGTATCATGCATCGAACCTGGACTGGCAATTCATTTCACATATGATAATTTACATGTTTCAATGCCATTCTCCCATATCATCCCACCCTTGCCCTCTCCCACAGACCAAAAGACTGTTCAATACATCTGTGTCTCTCTTGCTGTCTCGCATACAGGGTTATTGTTACCATCTTTCTTTCTTTTTTTTATTTTTATTTCTTTTTCATTTATTTTTATTAGTTGGAGGCTAATTACTTCACAACATTGCAGTGGGTTTTGTCATACATTGACATGAATCAGCCATGGAGTTACATGTATTCTCCATCCCGATCCCCCCCTCCCACCTCCCTCTCCACCCGATTCCTCTGGGTCTTCCCAGTGCACCAGGCCGGAGCACTTGTCTCATGCATCCAGCCTGGGCTGGTGATCTGTTTCACTATAGATAATATACATGCTGTTCTCTCAAAGCATCCCACCCTCGCCTTCTCCCACAGAGTCCAAAAGTCTGTTCTGTACATCTGTGTCTCTTTTTCTGTTTTGCATATAGGGTTATCATTACCATCTTTCTAAATTCCATACATATGCGTTAGTATACTGTATTGGTGTTTTTCTTTCTGGCTTACTTCACTCTGTATAATGGGCTCCAGTTTCATCCACCTTATTAGAACTGATTCAAATGAATTCTTTTTAATGGCTGAGTAATATTCCATGGTGTATATGTACCACAGCTTCCTTATTTCATTCATCTGCTGATGGGCATCTAGGTTGCTTCCATGTCCTGGCTATTATAAACAGTGCTGCGATGAACATTGGGGTGCACGTGTCTCTTTCAGATCTGGTTTCCTCAGTGTGTATGCCCAGCAGTGGGATTGCTGGGTCATATGGCAGTTCTATTTCCAGTTTTTTAAGAAATCTCCACACTGTTCTCCATAGTGGCTGTACTAGTTTGCATTCCCACCAACAGTGTAAGAGGGTTCCCTTTTCTCCACACCCTCTCCAGCATTTATTGCTTGTAGACTTTTGGATAGCAGCCATCCTGACTGGCGTGTAATGGTACCTCATTGTGGTTTTGATTTGCATTTCTCTAATAATGAGTGATGTTGAGCATCTTTTCATGTGTTCGTTAGCCGTCTGTATGTCTTCTTTGGAGAAATGTCTGTTTAGTTCTTTGGCCCATTTTTTGATTGGGTCATTTATTTTTCTGGAATTGAGCTGCAGGAGTTGCTTGTATATTTTTGAGATTAATCCTTTGTCTGTTTCTTCATTTGCTATTATTTTCTCCCATTCTGAAGGCTGTCTTTTCACCTTGCTTATAGTTTCCTTTGTTGTGCAGAAGCTTTTAATTTTAATTAGGTCCCATTTGTTTATTTTTGCTTTTATTTCCAATATTCTGGGAGGTGGGTCATAGAGGATCCTGCTGTGGTTTATGTCAGAGAGTGTTTTGCCTATGTTCTCCTCTAGGAGTTTTATAGTTTCTGGCCTTACATTTAGATCTTTAATCCATTTTGAGTTTATTTTTGTGTATGGTGTTAGAAAGTGTTCTAGTTTCATTCTTTTACACGTGGTTGACCAGTTTTCCCAGCACCACTTGTTAAAGAGATTGTCTTCTCTCCATTGTATATCCTTGCCTCCTTTGTCAAAGACAAGGTGTCCATAGGTGTGTGGATTTATCTCTGGGCTTTCTATTTTGTTCCATTGATCTACATTTCTGTCTTTGTGCCAGTAACACACTGTCTTGATGACTGTGGCTTTGTAGTAGAGCCTGAAGTCAGGCAGGTTGATTCCTCCAGTTCCATTCTTCTTTCTCAAGATTGCTTTGGCTATTCGAGGTCTTTTGTATTTTCATACAAATTGTGAAATTATTTGTTCTAGTTCTCTGAAAAATACTGTTGGAAAGTGAAGGGTTGGAAAAAGATATTCCATGCAAATAGAGACCAAAGGAAAACAGGAGTAGCAATACTCATATCAGATAAAATAGACTTTAAAACAAAGGCTGTGAAAAGAGACAAAGTTGGACACTACATAATGATCAAAGGATCAATCCAAGAAGAAGATATAACAATCACAAATATATATGCACCCAACATAGGAGCACCACAATATGTAAGACAAATGCTAACAAGTATGAAAAGAGAAATTAACTATAACACAGTAATAGTGGGAGACTTTAATACTCCACTCACACCTATGGATAGATCAACTCAACAGAAAATTAACAAGGAAACACAAACTTTATATGATACAATAGACCAGTTAGACCTAATTGATGTCTATAGGACATTTCACCCCCAAACAATGAATTTCACCTTTTTCTCAAGCGCACATGGAACCTTCTCCAGGATAGATCACATCCTGGGCCATAAATCTAGCCTTGGTAAATTCAAAAAATTGAAATCATTCCAAGCATTTTTTCTGACCACAATGCAGTAAGATTAGATGTCAATTACAGGAGAAAAACTATTAAAAATTCCAACATATGGAGGCTGAACAACATGGTGCTGAATAACCAACAAATTACCAAAGAAATAAAAAAAGAAATAAAAATATGCATAGAAATGAATGAAAATGGAAACAGAACAACCCAAAACCTATGGGACACTGTAAAAGCAGTGCTAAAGGGAAGGTTCATAGCAATACAGGCTTACCTCAAGAAACAAGAAAAAAGTCAAATAAATAACCTAACTCTACACCTAAAGCAACTTGAAAAGGAAGACATTATGGTACAAATTTAAAAAGAGGTTTCTTTAAAAATTCTGTGTTGCCTTGATGACCCCTAGTTCCACCTGAAGTTAACTTTTCTCAAACCTTGAGCTAATCAATGCATTTTTCTTATAGAAATGTTTGTCTTAAGCTATGTTAATGAACTATTTATTTACCCTAATCTCTGTCTTCAAGTAGGTTCCGCCTAAGACTCAGAACCAACTTGACAAACCAGTATGTTTACTCATGCAAATGTTCTCTTAAGCTATGTTAATGAGACTGTATTTGCTTGGAAACCCGCCTTTCTTTAAGATTCCTATCTATCATTTTATGGCCTTGGACAACTCACCTGGTGCCAATGTTATCTTAAAATGCATGTTGTTGGTGAGGGGCCTGATGCCAGTCTCTGAGTTTTGAAACATTTTCTTTCTCTAATCAGCAGACTGCTAGTAGCTATATAACATCTGGCTAAAGACTAGCAGGGGGGCACTCTTTCTGCCCCCTTCTGATGTCTATGTCAGAAGCTTTCTCTGTCTCTTTTATACTTTAATAAAACTTGATTACACAAAAACTCTGAGTGATCAAGCCTTGTCACTGGCCCCGGATTGAATTCCTCTCCTTTGGAGGCCAAGAATCCCGGCATCTTTCATGGTTTAGCAACAACCTCTCATTATGTACCCTAAAGGCTTGTAGTTATGAAATTTTCAATTATTTTTTTTAATAGTAAAAAACAGAATGAGGAGTGAATATGGGAACTAACATAAATCTTAATTGTCAATTGCAACCAAATTTAGGGACCATTCACCAAAAGTGTGGGGCAACTCTGGCCTTGGCAACAGGCTCGTGACCGTGACAGTGATGAACATTTGGTAAATTCTTTCATAGATGGAAAAGTTCCCAGGCTAGCTGCGGGTCTGGAGACCCTGGAGACTGGGGATAAGAAGGGTGTGGCAGAAGGCGTAGTTATGCACAGTCTCCCTATTTTCAGGTGCAGATGTGGTTAAAGAGTCATTCACCAAACCAGCGCTCACTGGGGTCTGTGTACCAGAGACTGTGCTCAGTGCCAGCGCGCAATTGTTCTCTGCCCTCAAGTGTTCACTGTCAGATGAGTTATAAATACATCAGTTTTTTCCACGTGTAGTAAGAATGATGTTTAAATGTATATAAATATTTGATAAAATGAAGGCCATGAGCAAAAAATACTGGTTGCTACCTGAATGTTGTTTTTAGAGCTTGAGGATTGATTATCCTATTGTCATTAATCATCTTTTCTTACTCTATCTCCCTCCAGCCATGTAAGAGACTTTCTACTGAAATTTTCCATTTTTCTTGTTTCCTCTTCTTGTGTATTAAAATAACAGACAAATAATTCCCCAAGGTACTCCTTGTGTGTTTATGGGATGACTTGAAGGAGGCAGTATGGAGTGATGGAGTGTGGGGGCACACACGATGGTGAATTTTGGGGTTTGGAGTGATGCTAATTGGTTTAAAAATATATTTGTGCAACTAAATGTTTGTGAGAACTCGGACAAATTACTTCCTTCTCTAAGCCTCAGTTTTCTCACCTATAACATGGAAACAATAATAATAGTCTTATTATTAAATGATAATAATAGATCTCCTAGGGATGTTGTGAGGACTGAAGAAAACAGGTCGTGTGAAGGCTTTGCAACGGTGTCTGTTGTAAGCAACCCATGGATGTTCACCCTTTTAGTATATGTGCTGCCAAAGCGAGCACAGATGTTCACCCTTTTAGATGTGCAAGAAAAATATAGGAGGCAACAAGGAAAACTTTGGTAAAATAGGGAAGTTTGGTGGAAAATTGAAATATTTTAAAAAGACAATTTAGAATAAAAGATATCAATTTAGAAACTATAGCACCTTAAATCATGAAGTCTCTAGAAAAGTTCAACCATTTCATTTATAAGCTTCAAAGAACTTAGAGTGAGAAGCCCTCAGTCTCAGAGCTGGTGAAGGCAGAGCTAGAACTTACGTGCTGCCCAGGTTCTAGATGACTGTCATCATCTCCCACCCGGACTGTAGTGTCTGCTTCTGAAGGGATGCAATACCGGACCATGGGATGAGAGGTTCCACTGCTGTACACGGGTTTCCATTGTCCAGCACTGGGTGCTGTGGTTTGTTAGTCTCTGCTTTACCCTGGCTACTTTCTGATGGTTGGCCTGGAGAAGGAGAAAGCTCTGGAATGTGAGCTCTAGAACTGTAACATGTTACTTAGAAGGCAACTAAAATGTTGACAGATTTTCAGGAAGCATGGTCAGAGTAAGTTGCATCCATAGGTGATTATATTTTCTGGAGACCCTCCATTCTAGTAATAGATGAATACTGTGCTAATGTGAGCAGCCCTAAAAATCATGTCTCAGAGGTCTAGAGGTTTAAGGGAATGCAATATATTAATATTATAATTATCTAGATACAATAAGTAACAGAAAGGTACCATATACTATAAGCCTGTGGCAATTTTAGGGAATTAGAATTCAAAAAGAGTTAGGCTTCCCTGGTAGGTCAACTGGTACAGAATCCGCCTTCAATGCAGGACACCTGGGTTTGATCCTTGGGTTGGGAAGATCCTCTGGAGAAGGGATAGTCTATCTACTCCAGTATTCTTGCCTGGAGAATCCCATGGACAGAGGAGCCTGGCTGGCTACGGTTCATAGGGTTGCAAAGAGTTGGACACGACTGGAGTGACTTAGTACGCATGCGTATGTATATTCAATATCACATGTAATACACATTTATTAAATAATAAACTCAGTGTAATGCACACAGAAGCTACTTAAAATTTACTTATTGATTGAGAAATGAGTAGTTTTTGTATCTTGAGATGGAGGGGAAGGCAGTTTTCCTATTTTCAGGACTGTCTAGGTTGTACCTCCTAGAGGGGTAGCCCCGAGGCCACTGTCCATGTCTAAGAGCCTTCCAGGACTGCTCTGTGGGGCTGTCCCACAGCCCACAGCTCCACGGTTTCTCCCCAGTGATGCTTCCTCTGCTTTCTCAGGGACACTTTGGATGTGCTCAGCTGGAACACCTTACCCGTCTCCCAGCCTGACCTAAGCTTTTCCCTCTTCATTGTGTCTCCTTTGGAGGAACCACGTGAAATCTGGGACTTGATCTTGCAGCCGCTCTCCATCTGAGGAGGATGGGGTGGCCCTCTTGGTGGGCGGTCACACCCCAGGACAGTTCCAGCCTCACTGGGCTTCTCAGGACCATGTCCTGGGGTTCAGGGTCTCCTCTGACAAGCTATATTTACAGCAGTCACCTTTAAAACCAACCGTGGCGTGTGGTAGCAGGCTTCTCCCTTCCTGGAAGTGTACTTGGCTTAGGGTTTCAGTGTTGTCTTGGCTGAGCCTTGGAGGCAGTGCAGACGAGCCAGTGTGAACAGGAGCAGAGGTCATGTCCTGAGGTGCCGAGCTGGGAGCGGGGATTCCCCCTCCCCCACCCACACATCCGCAGGGCTCATTGCATCCTGACTGGAAGGGGTTGCTGATAAGCGTAGGTTTGGGGCTGGTTCTGAGGCTGCTGGTGAGCAGGGCTGGTTGCCATAGCCACCAGCAGGGCTACGGGCAGGGTGGACTGAGTCTGGGTTGATGAACAGAAGTCAGGGTCTGCAGAGGGCCTGGCAGGGTCTGGGCTGGGGTTTGAGACCAGCCTGCAATATGCCTCCATGCTCAATAGAATCTTGCAGTCAACTGTGTTTTTTCATTTGCTGTGTCTAAGCGCCTTCCTGCGGGAGGGTCCTTGGCCTCACAGGGCGGGCCTCCAGGGAGGTTTCGGCAGCTCACACACCAGGCCGGCTTCTGCGTGTCAGGCGGGTTCCTGGTGCTCACGGCTCTGGCTGGCCTGCCCTGCAGGACGGTGGAAGCCCAGTGCCCTGGTCACAGGCATTGCTACCTTCTGCCTGTCCCGTCCCTTATCTGGGGCCGCAGGCATCACAGCTTCGGGTTGTGGGAGGGCACGTTCCAGACCACATAGCTGGAAGGACAGGCGGTCGTGGGCAGCTTAGTCTTGAGGAGAAGAAGGAACATGGTGACGGAGAGCTGGTTGTTCTGGAGGCAAACGTGGTGGGGGCATCCTCAGTGTCTCCTCCCCTCTTCCCACATCACACCCCGATGACTGTCTGCACCATGAGCGGGAGACCTGGGCGGTGGGCTCAGCTGTTTGCTGCTCTGCAGAAGCCTGCCTTTTCCACATTTTCCCTCTGATTTACTGGCAGACCAGGCAAGACTCAATTTCCACCTCTAGTTAATTAGTGCAATCTGACGACATGCTGGAAGTTCTGGCTAAAACTCAGTACTTCAAAATTCTCACACCTTTATTCTCTAATACCTTCTATCTAAAAACCAGAATTCTGATTAGCTACTCTGTTCCTCAGATGCCAACCAAGGTCAAGCCTGGAGGCTGTCTTCGGGCTGTCTGTCCCCAAATGCCTGGTTGCATCAGGAGCCTCAGCTCTCACATCCCCAGCTCAGGGCCGAGCTGAGGTTTACCGGGTTGGACTCCTTCCCTGGTGGCCCTGCCTCCTTTGACTTTCATATCCATTGTTTGCACCGTTCTGTGATGTGTGTCCTTTCCCTTGAGGTTTGAAGCTCCTGTTCAGCCGTCTGCTTGTCTGAGACCGTTCCTGGACCCACCAGTTCCTCATTATGCCTCCCTGAACTCTGAGCAGTGGGTGAGGTGTCATCCCTGTGCCAGCGTCCAGCCCCCTGTACCACTGCCTGGGACTGTTATGAGAGAAGGTGGCCTACGCACAGGAAGGCCTTGCTGCATTCTTGGGCTGGAGCTCAGTGCTTTGCCTTATTTCATGTGATGCTCCTCACAAACCTGTGAGGTGGTTACTGTTTAGATCTTTATTTACAGATAAGGGAACGGAGGCTTTAGCAAGTCAAGGAACGATGCCAAAATCACCCACCGTCAAGTCAAAGAAAAATGAGACTTAAATCCAGACCTGCCTCATCCTGGAAGTCCTAATCGCAATCTGTGTTTTCATGGGACCCCTGGCAGAGAGGTCAGCATTGTGCTAAACCTTGGTCAGCTTCCTGGAGGTGGCAGCTCTTACTTTCACCTTGAGTTTACCTCCAGCCTTGGGCACCAAGACTGGGGCTCTTGTCCCCAAACAGAATGAAGCAGAGTGATCGCACACTTCTCCAAAGTTCTTTCCTTGTTGCCAGGGAAACCTTCCTGCCTGCTCCGTGCTTGCTTCCCAGTAATGGTAAAGCTTCCTTCCTCTGGTTCCAGGTATCCTAGGTAAGCACTTTCTCTCTGTCAGGTGCGTAGATCTTAGGACCCCCTCGGCCTTTATTCTGTTTACACATCGAGGAAGGGTTTCCCTAGACGCTGCTATGTGCTTCTTGGCATTCAGCATTTTGTATTGCTTTTACTTAGTAGCATTTTAGAATCCAGAAACTGAAAGGGTCACCCACGGCTGCCCACTTTCAATCCAGTTTGGGCTTTAGAGCTATGTTATGGGACTAGGAGCACATATCTGTGTGCCTGTTTGTATGCTGGTGTGAAGAAAAGAAAAATACAAGAAAAACAAGCTGTGTTTTGAGTAAAGGCAATGCTTGCCTCTAATATGTTAAAGGAGATGTGATTCCCTACCCAGCTGTCTTAGATTTCCTCCCAAAGGCTTTTTTTGTGCCGAGCCCTAAAAGCTTTTCCCAGAGTAATCAAAGCTCAGGACCACGTTGTATGGAGCATGTGAAATGTCATTTAAAAGAAGGTGACCTTGCAGTAGCCAAGCTAGTTAAGAGAGTTTAACTGAATGGAAACGTATATTGAAAGACAAATTACCAACATCTGTTGGATCATTGAAAAAGTAAGAGAGTTCAAGAAAAACATCTACTTCTGCTTTATTGGCTATGCCAAAGCCTTTGATTGTGTGAATCACAACAAACTGGAAAATTATTCAAGAGATGGGAATACCAGACCACCTTACCTGCCTCCTGAGAAATCTGTATGCAGGTCAAGAAGCAACAGTTAGAACTGGACATGGAACAACAGACTGGTTCCAAATTGGGAAAGGAGTACGTCAAGGCTGTATGTTGTCATCCTGCTTATTTAACTTATATGCAGAGTACATCATGCAAAACGCCAGGCTGGATGAAGCCCAAGCTGGAATCAAGATTGCTGGGAGAAATATCAATTACCCCAGATATGCAGATGACAGCACCCTTATGGCAGAAAGTGAAGAAGAACTAAAGAGTCTCTTGATGAAAGTGAAAGAGGAGAGTGAAAAAGTTGACTTAAAACTCAACATTCAGAAAACTAAAGATCATGGCATCCAGCCCCATCACTTCATGACAAATAGATGGGGAAACAGTGGAAATAGTGACAGACTTTATTTTTGGGGGCTCCAAAATCACTGCAGATGGTGATGGCAGCCATGAAATTAAAAGACACTTGCTGCTTGGAATAAAAGCTATGAGCAACCTAGACAGCATATTAAAAAGCAGAGACATTACTTTGCCAAGAAAAGTCCATCTAGTCAAAGCTATGGTTTTTCTAGTGGTCACGTATGAATGTGAGATTTGGACTATAAAGAAAGCTGAGCGCCGAAGAATTGATGCTTTTGAACTGTGGTGTTGGAGAAGACTTTTGAGAGTCCCTTGGACACCAAGGAGATCCAACCAGTCAATGCTAAAGGAGATCAGTCCTGAGTGTTCATTGGAAGGACTGATGCTGAAGCTGAAACTCCAATACTCTGGCTACCTGATGCAAAGAAGTAACTCGTTTGAAAAGACCCTGATGCTGGGAAAGATTGAAGGCGAGAGGAGAAGGGGATGACAGAGGATGAGATGGTTGGATGGCATCACCGACTGAATGTACGTGAGTTTGAGCAAGCTCCGGGAGTTGGTCAGGGAAGCCTGGCATGCTGCAGTCCATGGGGTTGCAAAGAGTTGGACACGACTGAGGGACTGAACTGAGCTGAGCCTCTGTGAAGTGTAACTGGGGGATTAAGCCAAACAATATTGACAGATGACAAAACTGAGAACCTATTGTGTTCAAAGTTTGTGGGCCATAGACAACATTAAGTCCTGGGCAAGAAAAGCAAGGGTCTTACAATCATCTTATATCCACTGGCTTGTGCAGATAAAGGATTCTGGAGGGGGCACAGATCAGCTTAGGGTGGGGTTGTTAGAAAGGTTTCAGGAAGGCAAGAGCAGGCATGGGCTTTGAAGGGTGGAAAGGAGGCCAGAGAGCCTTATGGTTATGCTGGAAGCAGGGGCAGTGGGAGGAGGGGAGGGGGCCTAGAGGGCTTCATACTGGGGGATGGGCTGCAAGGGCTTCATCACCCCTGAGATGTTTTGTGAAGTGCTGCACGTATGTGTGTGTGTGTTCTCCTGGGAGCCGCCCAGAGCTTTCATCAGATTATCTGGAGATCAGTCTGTGGCTCAGAAACATTAAGAAACATGAGTTATCTAGGATCTGGTTCAGGATGTCAGCGTAAGAAATTCTAAACCCACTTCTTCCCACAGACTCATCGACTCTACAGCTGTACATGGAAAACTTTCCTCTAAAAAAAAACCCCAAAACAAAAACAGAGTGACACTTCTACACTGGGCAAATGAGAGGGAAATCACACAGAAGTGGGCAGGAGGGGCAGACACCACCTCTCCACGGACCCCACCCCAGGAGGGAACTCAAAACCCAGAGTTTTTCCCGGGGCAGCCAGCTGTTAAGACCTGTCCCTGAGAGATGAGCCCCCAGTGTCTGGGTTTGAGGACTGACCGGAGGGGCCAGGTGAACAGAGGAAAGGCGTTCACAGGCCGTGTGCTGAGTGATTCCCCAGGGCCCAGCACAGAGGCAGCCCCCTGAACAGGGCCCAGACGTGGTGTTCACAGCGTAGGTCTGAGGCGCAGGGGCCCAGTGGGATTCTCTCCAGGAAGGGGAGCTGACAGGCACCATGTTTTGGGTTTTGTCTTTGTTTTCCTTTATTTTCCTCACCTGCAATACCATCACTTTTATTCTTAGTTTGCCTGGGAATGGACGTTAAATTTTGTCACAGGCTTTTTCTGTGTCAATTGAGTTGATCATATAGTTTTTCTTTTTTAAGTTTATTAATATGGTGAATTATATTGATTGATTTTCAAACATAGGAGCAGCCTTGCCTTCCTGGGATAAACCTGAGTTGGTTGTCTATCAAACCTGAATTGGGTAACTTGTGTTATCCTTTATGTACATTGTTGGACTCAATTTTCTAATACTTTGTGAGGATTTTTGTGTCTGTGTTTATTTTGTTTTGCTTTTCCTTATAATTTTGCTCCCTGGTTTTGGTGTTAAAAGTCATGTGAAAGTCGCTCAGTTGTGTCCCACTCTTTGCGATCCCATGGACTATACAGTCCATGAAATTCTCCAAGCCAGAAAACTGGAGTGGGTAGCCTTTGCCTTCTCCAGGGATCTTCCCAACCCAGGAATCAAATCAAGGTCTCCCACATAGCAGACAGATTTTTTACCAACTGAGCCACAAGGGAAGCCCAAGAATACTGGAATGGGTAGCGATATCATAAAATTAGTTAGGAAGTATTTCTTCCTCTTTTATGCTCTGGAAAAGATTTGTAGAATTAATACTATTTCTACTTTCAATGCTTTGCAGAATTCACAAATGGCATGTCTTTTGTTGGCAGATTCTCAACTATGAATTTAATTCTTAGGACTATTCAATTTACTCTTTCCTTGATTTTTTATTTATGTCTTTCAAAGAATTGATCCACATCATGCAAGTGTTTCAGTATATAGTCATTTGTATATTGCTTTATAACCCTTTTAATATCTGAGAGGATTGTAGTAATGACCCTCTACCTTCCTGATATTGGTGATTTGAGTTTTGTATTTTTTTCAGTCTGACTAGAAGTTTATCAACTTTACTGATTGTTTCTTTAAAAGAAACTGCTGTACTTTTTAGTGAAGTTCTCTATTATTATTCACTGGTTTCTAATTTCATCTTTATTGTATTCTTCCTTATTTTGTATCCAGTCTTTCTTCTCTGGTTTCTTAAGGTGAAACCTTAGATTTCTGATTTTGAGAACTTCAATATTTTTAAATAAGCATTTAAAGTAATAAATTTTGCTTTCAGTACTGCTTTAACTGCATCCCATGCTTCACTTCAAGATATTTTCTATTTCCAGTCGAAATTTCCACCTACACTCTAAATGCATTTAGTAAATACATGTATTTAATACTTTTACTACAATGTATTATTGTTACATAATTATATAATACAATGTATGCATTATTTACAAGTGTGTTATAAATAATTTCCAAGTATTTGGGGGAATATGTCAGCTTTCTGTTACTGATTTCTAGTTTAATTTCATTATGCTAAGAAAACTTACTTTATTTCTCCTTTCTATTTCTTCAGATTGTTTCATGCACTTTGCATTGTTGTTAGGTGTGTGGGTATATTTATATATGTACATATATATATATATATTTTTTACTGTGCTGAGTCTTTGTTGCTGAGCGGGTTTTTCTCCAGTTGCGGTGAGCAGGGGCTACTCTCTAGTTGCGGTGTGCATGCTGCTCACTGCGGTGGCTTCTCTTGCTGCGGAGCGTCGGCTCCAGGGCACACAGGCGTCAGTAGCTGTGGCACGTGTGCCCAGCTGCTTTGGCTCCCGGGCTGTAGAGCACGGGCCCAGGAGTCGTGGCACATGGGCTTAGTTGCTCCTTGGCAGGTGGGATCTTCCCGAATCAGGGTTTGAACTGGTATCTCTTGCATTGGCAGGTGGATTCTTTACCACTGAACCACCAGGGAAGCCCAGGTGTATTTATGTATTTAGGATTGTTATATCTTGTTGAAGAAGTAATCTCTTCATGTAATATCCCTCTATATCCCTCATAGTAATCCTTTTTCTGTACTTACTTTGACATTAATATAACTGCTTGAACTGACTTTTGGTTAATGTTTGCATAGTATACCTTTTCCATCCTTCACTTTTAACTTATCAATGTTCTTATTTTATTTTATTTTTTTTCAATGTTCTTATTTTAAAGGTGGATTTCTTGTAGAAAGTAAACAGGTTTTTTTTTCTTGTTGTTGTTCAGTCAAATTGTCTTTTAATGTGTGTGTTTAGACCATTCAACTTTAATGTGATTATTGATATGGTTGTTTTAATGTCTGCTGTATGTTATCTATGCTACATATCAAATGACCACAAATTTAGCAGCTTAAAGTAATACCCATTTATTAGCCATAGTTATGTAGGTCAGAAGTCTTGGCTGAAATCAAGGGGGTGACTGGGCTACGTTCTCGCCCAAATTCTTTTTTCTTTGAATTTTATTTATTTATTTATTTTAATATTGCAGTGGTTTTTGCCATATATTGACATGAATCAGCCATGGATTTACAGGTGTTCCCCATCCCGCCCCCCCCCCCCGCCCCCCCCCGCCTCCATCCCATCCCTTTGGGTCTTCCTAGTGCACCAGCCCTGAGCACTTGTCTCATGCATCCAACCTGGGCTGGTGATCTGTTTCCCCCTTGATAGTATACTTGTTTCAGTGCTATTCTCTCAGAACATCCCACCCTCGCCCAAATTCTTTACTGAAGAATCTTTTTCCAAGATCATTTGGGTTGCTGGCAGAATTTCATTCCTTGCAACTGTGGGACTAAAGTCACTGTTTCCTTACTGGCTCTTGGTTGAGGGCTGCTCTCTGCATTGAGAGGCTGCCTCAGGCCCTTCTGACCAAGTTCCTTTCATCATTACAGCCGCCAGTGGAGACTCCCTCACTTAAATGTCTTTAACTAGGAAGAGCCCCATCCCTTTAAAGAGTTCATCACATTAGGTCTGGCTCATGGACGATAGGCTCCCTAACTTAGACATAATGGATTAAAGATATTGAGACATCAAAAAAATCCCTTCAAGCAGCACCTAGATTACTGTTTGATTGAATAACTGGGAGTAGATATATGTACTGCAGGAAACAGCAATCTTGATGGGGGTTATCAGAATCCCATCCGCCACACTTACCATCTTATAGCTCTCTTCTCTTTGTTACATATGTCCTTCTCTTTCTGATCTTTTTCTACCTTCTCTTGGGTTGTTTTTTAAATTCCACTTTATTTTCATCATTGGATTATTGTTTGTATCTCTTTAAACATTTTTAGTGCTAAATCCTGGAGTTTACAGTATGAACTTCCAATAATATACCATTTCTGATATACTATAAGGATCTCACAGTGGTACTTTTTTGTTTTCTGTCTCTTAAGCTTTGTTATTATTGCCACAACTTTTACTTCTGTGCATCATATAAACCCACAATGCATTACTACTATTTTTTGTTTTAGACAATTGTCTTTTAAAACAAAAATAAGATAAAAATAATTTTATTTTATGTCTATTTATCTCATTTCTAGTGCACTTCGTCCTTTTGTAGAGATCTAAATTTTCCTCTGACGTAATTTGTCTTCAACCTGAAGAACTTTGAATATTTCCTGTAAAGTAGAACAACTGGCAATAAATTCCCACAATTATTGTTTGTTTGAGGAGATGATCCCTATTTCTCTTTCATTTTTGAAAGTTTTTTTTTTTTTGTGGGGGGAGGATATAGAAATCTGGGTTAACAGCTTTTTTCTTTTCAGTACTTAAAAGATGTAATTCCATTGCTTTA
Organism: Cervus canadensis; assembly: GCF_019320065.1. Taxonomy (NCBI): domain Eukaryota; kingdom Metazoa; phylum Chordata; class Mammalia; order Artiodactyla; family Cervidae; genus Cervus; species Cervus canadensis. Next base: position 57,626,720 of record NC_057408.1, on the reverse strand, counting down.
AAGTTGCATGGTTTCTAAAAAGAAGCCTTAAATTCTTATCTTTGTTCCTCTCTGTGTAATGTGTCATTTTCTTTGCTTATTTCCAAAGTGTTCTGTCTTTTAATTTTTGAAATTTGAATAAAATATACCTGCTATTTATCTCTGGGATTTATTATTCTGTTTATGCCACTAGCTATTTTCTGAGATTCTTGTGTCTTTGGTTTGACATCTATTATTAACTTTGAAAAATTTGTAGCCAGTATTTTTCCTGATCTATTTTGTCTTTCTCTTCTTCAGGATTCCAAACTTGTATGTTTTACTGCATTGCAGCTGAGAAACCCTGAGCCTAGGGAATTAATCACTTTGTGCTGAGAAGTAAGCAAGATTGTTCTTTGTCTTAAAGGGAGACATTACCTTATCTCTTAAGGTTTTTTGGCTATAGTCCCAGGCCTTTGGAGAAGGAAATGGTAACCCACTCTAGTGTTCTTTCCTAGAGAATCCCATGGACAGAGGAACCTGTCTGGCTACAGTCCTTGGGGTCACAAGAGTTGGATATGATTTAGTGACCAAACCACCACCTGCCCCAACAAATGGCCTGGATAAAGAGTGAGCAAGACCTTGCATTCTTGGCACTGTAAAACAGGTAGAAGCACAAGAGACCAGTGGAAGATGACCAATGTCATTCTCCCTTTCATCCTACAGCATCTTGTCTTCTGTCCATCAGAATTGATTGTTAAATTTGACTTGGATAATCATGACACTGATCTGGTTAAATCACATAGGCAGTGCAGCTTTGACAATTGCACCTGGCACAACTGTAAGGCCACTTGAGAATTAGGATAAATATATGAACTTGTATCAGTCATGTTGAAACAAGGTTGTGCTGTTCCATATATTTGTACATGTATGAGAGGGATCTTCATTTGAAAGCTGCCACTGATAGCAGATGCAATACTGCCTTCTCCTTGCCTCTTAGGGGCTTCTGAAGCAACATTCCTTAGGAAAATAAAAATTTCTCTGTGAAGTCCTAGAGCTCCTAGTTGAGTGTGCTTGTTAGCATGCTGCAGACTCTAGGTTGAAGTCTGTAGGTGTATGTGTGCTCAGTCTTGTCTGACTCTTTGCGACCCCATAGACTGTAGCCCGCCAGGCTCCCCTGTCCATGGAATTTTCCAGGCAGGAATATTGGAGTGGGTTGCCATTTCCTTCTCTAGAGGATCTTCCTGACCCAAGAATCGAAACTGCATCTCTTGCATCTCATTGGCAGGCAGATTCTTTACCATTGCGCCACCTGGGAAGCCCAGGTTGAAGTCTAGAGTTGGCATTTTTAGAAAAATGTAAGGGCATTAAAACTACAGTGTGTTTTTTTTTCTTTCTTTTTTACACTTCTTTGGCACTAACTGAATACAAGTTATATTCTCTCATGCCTATTGGTTTGACTATCTGCTGGTTATTCAGAATTAATATTCTCTCCAAGGAGCTATAAAAAATTACTGGCATTGAGGAAATTGGGTGGGGTCTGCTGGCAAATTTATCTCTATACTCTATTTATTATCAGTGAATATCTCTATCTCTGTCTACCATGTATTATGTTTGTCTATCAATCATCTGTCTATCTATTATACTATCTTTTGGCGTTTCAATGACTTGCTTTCTTAGAAGTGTTCCTTCTTTCTTTTCTGGAAAGAATGCTAAAGTGTAAAAAATTTTTTCTTTGGGTGACTTGGAACAGAAACCTTACTCAGTTATTGGTTTTCTGTGCTTGACCAATCCTGAGGGGGAGGGTGTGCAGGGTCGGGGAGGTTGTGTGTGCTTGAGTTCTGGTCCTGGAGTCCTTGCCTCTGAGCCCTAGAGCCCTCATCCAGAGAATCTGTAGAGTCCATATACTCAACTTTTAGCCTTGTGACATGGACTGAATATAATCCATGTAAGTACAATTTTTGGAAGATAGCTAATACTTAGTAAATATAAGCTTTTATAATTATTATCTTACCATCATTATATTTAAGTCATGGATAAAAGAACAGTGAACAACAATTGTGTTGTAGGATGAGAGAAAAATGATATGACCCCTGGTCAAATGGACTATCAGTTCAGTTCAGACGCTCAGTCGTGTCCAACTGTTTGTAACCCCATGGACTGCAGCACACCAGGTTTCCCTGTCCATCACCAACTCCTGGAGCTGACTCAAACTCATGTCCATGAAGTTGGCGATGCCATCCAACCATCTCATCCTCTGTCGTCCCCTTCTCCTCCTGCCTTCAATCTTTCCGTGAATCAGGGTCTTTTCAAATGAGTCAGTTCTTCGCATCAGGTGTCCAAAGTATTGGAGTTTCAGCTTCAGCATCAGTCCTTCCAATGAATATTCAGGACTGATTTCCTTTAGGCTGGACTGGTTGGATCTCCTTGCAGTCCAAGGGACTCTCAAGAGTCTTCTCCAACACCACAGTTCAAAAGCATCAATTCTTTGGTGCTCAGCTTTCTTATAGTCCAACTCTCACATCCATACATGACTAGTAGAAAAACCATAGCTTTGACTAGATGGACTTTTCTTGGCAAAGTAATGTCTCTGCTTTTTAATATGTTGTCTAGGTTGGTCATAGGTTTTCTTCCAAGGAGCAAGCGTCATTTAATTTCATGGCTGCTGTCACCATCTGCAGTGATTTTGGAGCCCAAGAAAATAAAGTCTCTCAATGTTTCCTTTATTTCCCCATCTGTTTGCCATGAAGTGATGGGTCCTGATGCCATGATCTTAGTTTTCTGAATGTTGAGTTTTAAGCCAATTTTTTCACTCTCTTCTTTCACTTTCATCAAGAGACTCTTTAGTTCTTCACTTTCTGCCATAAGGGTGTGGTCATCTGCACATCTGAGGTTACTAACATTTCTCCTGGCAATCTTGATTCCAGCTTGTGCTTCATCCAGTCCAGCATTTCACATGATGTACTCTGCATATAAGTTAAATAAGCAGGATGACAATTTACAGCCTTGAAGTACTCCTTTCCCAGTTTGGAACTAATCTGTTGTTCCATGTCCAGTTCTAACTGTTGCTTCTTGACCTGCATACAGATTTCTCAGGAGGCAGGTTAGGTGGTCTGGTATACCCATCTCTTTAAGAATTTTTCCACAGTTTGTTGTGATCCACACCGTCAAAGACTTTGATGTAGTCAATAAAGCAGAAATAGATGTTTTTCTGGAACTCTTGTGCTTTTCCAATGATCCAGCAGATATTGGCAACTTGATCTCTGGTTTCTCTTCCTTTCCTAAATCCAGCTTGAAGTTCATGATTCATGTACTGTTGAAGCCTTGCTTGGAGAATTTTGAGCATTAGTTTGCTAGCGTGTGAGATGAGTGCAATTGTGCAGTAGTTTGAACATTCTTTGGCATTGCCTTTCTTTGGGATTGGAATGAAAACTGACCTTTTCCAGTCCTGTGGTCACTGCTGAGTTTTCTAAATTTGCTGGAATATTGAGTGCAGCACTTTCACAGCATCATCTTTTAGGATTTGAAATAATTCAACTGGAATTCCATCACCTCCACTAGCTTTGTTTGGAGTGATGCTTCCCAAGGCCCACTTGACTTCGCATTCCAGGATTCCTGGCTCTATGTGAGTGATCACACCATCATGATTATCTGGGTCATGAAGATCTTTTTTGTACAGTTCTTCTGTGTATTCTTTCCACCTCTTCTTAATATCTTCTGCTTCTGTTAGGTCCATACCATTTCTGTCCTTAATAGTGCCCATCTATGCATGAAATATTCCCTTGGTATCTCTGATTTTCTTGAAGAGATCTCTAGTCTTTCCCATCCTATTGTTTTCCTCTATTTCTTTGCATTGATCACTGAGGAAGTCCTTCTTATCTCCTTGATATTCTGTGGAACTCTGATTTCAAATGGGTATATATTTCCTTTTCTCCTTTGCCTTTCAGTTTAGTTCAGTCACTCAGTCATGTCCGACTCTTTGCGACCCCATGGACCACAGCATGCCAGGCCTCCCTGTCCATCACCAACTCCCGAAGTTTACTCAAACTCATCTGCATTGAGTCGGTAATGCCATCCAACCATCTCATCCTCTGTCATCCCCTTCTCCTCCTGCCTTCAATCTTTCCCAGCATCAGGGTCTTTTCCAATGAATCAGCTTTTCGCATCAGGTGGCCAAAGTATTGGAGTTTCAGCTTCAACATCAGTCCTTCCAATGAACACTCAGGACTGATCTCCTTTAGCATGGACTGGTTGGATCTCCTTGGTGTCCCAGGGACTCTCAAGAGTCTTCTCCAACACTACAGTTCAAGAGCATCAATTCTTTAGCACTCAGCTTTCTTTATAGTCCAACTCTCACATCCATACATGACTATTGGAAAAATCATAGCCTTGACGAGATGGACCTTTGTTGGCAAAGTAATGTCTCTGCTTTTTAATATGCTGTCTAGGTTAGCTTCTCTTCTTTTCTCAGCTATATGTAAGGCCTCCTCAGACAACCATTTTGCTTTTTTGCATTTCTTTTTGTTGGGGGTGGTCTTGACCACTGCCTCCTGTACAATGTCATGAACCTCTGTCCATAGTTCCTCAGGCACTCTGTCTATCAAATCTAATCCCTTGAATCTATTTGTCGCTTCCACTGTATAATCTTAAGGGATTTGATTTAGATCATACCTGAATGGTCTAGTGGTTTTCCCTACTTTCTTCAATTTCAATCTGAATTTGGCAATAAGGAGTTCATGATCGGAGCCACAGTCAGCTCCCTGTCTTGTTTTAGCTGACTGTAGAGAGCTTCTCCATCTTGGCTGCAAAGAATATAATCAGTCTGATTTTGGTATTGATCATCTGGTGATGTCCATGTATAGAGTCTTCTCTTGTGTGTTGGAAGAGGGTGTTTGCTATGACCAGTATGTTCTCTTTGCAAAGCTCTGTTAGCCTTTGACCTACTTCGTTTTTTACTCCAAGGCCAAATTTGCCTGTTACTCCAGGTATCTCTTAACTTCTTACTTTTGCATTCCAGTCCCCTATAATGAAAAGGATATCTTTTTTGGGTGTTAGTTCTAGAAGGTCTTGTAGGTCCTCATAGAACTGTTCAGCTTCAGATTCTTTAGCATTATTGGTCAAGGCATAGACTTGGATTACTGTCATACTGAATAGTTTGCCTTGGAAACAAATGAGATTATTCTGTCATTTTTGAGATTTCATTCCAGTACTGCATTTTGGACTCTTGTTGACTATGAGGGCTACTCCATTTCTTCTAAGGGATTTTTGCCCGCAGTAGTAGATATAATGGTCATCTGAGTTAAATTCATCAATACCAGTCCATTTTAATTCACTGATTCCTAAAATGTTGATGTTTACCCTTTCTATCGCCTGTTTGACCACTTCTAATTTGCCTTGATTCACGGACCTAACATTCCAGGTTCCTATGCAGCATTGTTCTTTACAGCACTGGACTTTACTTCCAATCACTGGTCACATCCACAACTGGGTGTTTTTTTTTTTTTGCTTTGGCTCTGTCTCTTCATTCTTTCTGGAGTTGTTTCTCCACTGATCTCCTGTAGCATATTGGGCTGGGGAGTTCATACTGTCCTGGGGAGTTCATCATTCGTTGTCCTATTTTTTTGCCTTTTCATACTGTTCATGGTGTTCTCAAGGCAAGAATACTAAAGTGGTTTGCCATTCCTTTCTCCAGTGGACCACATTTTGTCAGAACTCTCTACCATGACCCATGTGTCTTGGGTGGCCCTACATGGCATGGCTCATTGTTTCATTGAGCTAGACAAGGCTGTGGTCCATGTGATCAGTTTGATTAGTTTTCTGTGATTCTGTTGGCCCTCTGATGGATAAGGATAAGAGGCTTATCGAATCTTCCTGATGGGAGAGACTGACTGAGGGGAAAATTGGGTCTTGTTCTGATGGGCGGGGCCCGCTCAGTAAATCTTTAATCCAATTTTCTGTTGATGGGCGGGGCTGTGTTCCCTCCCTGTTGTTTGACCTGAGGCCAAACTATGGTGGAGGTAATGAAGATAATGGAGATAATGGTGACCTCCTTCAAAAGCTCCCATGCAAGCTCGGCTACGCTGAGTGCCCCTGGCCCTGCAGCAGGCCTCTGCATGCCTGCTGCTGACCCACGCCTCTGCTGGAGATGCCTGGACACTTCCTGGCAAGTCTGGGTCAGTCTGTTTTGGGGTCACTGGGTCCTGGTGTGCACAAGGTTTTGTTTGTGCCCTCCAAGAGTCTGTTCCCCCAGTCCTGTGTAAGTTCTGTTGGCTCTATGGTGGGATTAATGGCGTCCTCCTCCAAGAGGGCTTATGCCATATCCAGCTCTGCTGTACCCAAAGCCCCTGCCCCTGTGGCAGCCCACTGCTGGCCCGTACCTCCACAGGAGACACTCAGACACCGTTCTGTCTCAGTCTCTGTGGGGTCACTGGGTCCTGGTGTGCACAAGGTTTTGTTTGTGCCCTCCAAGAGTCTGTTCCCCCAGTCCTGTGTAAGTTCTGTTGGCCCTATGGTGGGATTAATGGCGACCTCCTCCAAGAGGGCTTATGCCACACCCAGGGCTGCTGCAGCCAGAGCCCCTGCCCCTGTGGCAGCCCACTGCTGACCCGAACCTCCACAGGAGACACTCAGACATGGTTCTGTCTCAGCCTCTGTGGGGTCTCTGGGTCCTGGTGTGCACAAGGTTTGTTTGAGCCCTCCAAGTGTCTCTGGTGGGTATGGGACTTGATTCTAAACACAATTTCACCCATCCTTCCATCTTACTGGGGTGTTTCCTTTGCCCTTGGACGTGGGGTATCTTTTTTTGGTGGGATCCAACATTTTCCTGTTGACGGTTGTTCAGCAGCGAGTTGTAATTTTGGAGTTTTCACAGGAGTAGATGAGCGCACGTCCTTCTATGCCACCATCTTCCTCTGCCACTCTACGGACTATTAGAAGTTTTATAAATTGGGATGTGCAAGGTGGATGGACAAGCTGGTGCTGACAAGAGTTGCAAGGAGTTTGCACCTCGGGAAATAGTCCTTGGCCGCTAATAGTTAATACCAAAGGGCTATGGCTCCTCCTGGTGGTTATTTCAAGGATGACATGCGTCGCCAAGTCATGTCCAACTGTTTGGGACCCCATGGATTGCAGTATTCCAGGCTTCCCTGTCCTTCACTATCTCCTGGAGTTTGCTCAAACTCATGTCCTTTTTAGGATGAATCCCCCGATTATTTATTTATTAAGTAACTAATGTAATTATTTATTCAGTGAAAAATAAGAATATTTTCAAGAGAAAAGAGAGAAGTATAATATTTATTATGTAAAATATTATGAGACTTCCTGGTGGTTCAGTGGTTAAGAATCTACCTGCCAATGCAGGGGATCCAGGTTTGATCCCTGGTCGGGTAAGGAAGATTCCATATGCTGAGGGGCAACGAAGCCCTTGTGACACAACAACTGAGCCTGCGCTCTAGAGCCCGTGTGCTACAGCTACTGAAGTTCACATGCCCTAGAGTCTGTGCCCTACAGCTAGAGAGTTGCCCCTGCTTGCTGCAACTAGAGAAAGCCCTTGTGCAGCAATGAAGACCCAGCACAGCCACAAATAAGTAAGCAATCATTTTTAAAGTGATTTTTTTAAATTGGAAAAGCTGAAATGATTATTACTAAAACTTTAAAAAAAATTTCTTATTAACTTCCATGAGGCATTTGGACAACTCCTTATTTATATTTTAAAGGGAAGTTTCAAGTATTGTGGGATTTTCTGTGACTCAATTTACTGATCCAGTGTTCCACAGCAGAATCATCAATGAGGCAGTCAGTGAAGATTCCCTAAGTGCAGATTTTCCTGCTGTCTTTGGAATCCAGCACTGCATGTGTAACGGAACTAGTGGAATTCCAAGTACTGTACAACACCGATTTCCTCATAGGTTGTCACATGGCTGTCAAGACAGAGTGGCGAAATCTTCTAGGGTGGGTCAATGGTTTTCTGAATTTTTTGTGTCTGTTGATATACATGATCAGGAGGAACTTTGACTCTTTTCTTTGTAGCAAAGAGCAGCTTTGATTGGTTATTAAGCTGGAATGACCAACCAAGGGTTGCCATTAGAGAAAAGATCCCCCTGCTGAATTATAGCATCATAACCTGGAATGAAAAGCAATGTGTTGTTTTCTTGGGGACAGAGATGTTTCAAATGCTGAGTTTCTTTAGAAAAGAAGAGTAAAGTTCAGTTGCAAAAGCTGACAGCCATATTTCTGAGAAGAAACCCTAAGGGTGCTCAAGGAAAAATATTACAGTGATGCAGTCTCTCTCTAGATGCAATCTAGAAGACAGACTGGCCTGACATATGGAAAGGAAGTCTCTAGAAAAGAACAACACGCATTGATGACATTAACTACAGGATGGATCCACATTTTTAGATCCCAAATATTTCAACAACCTCAGATATGCAGATTATACCACTCTAATGGCAGAAAGTGAAGAGGAACTAAAAGAGCCTCTTAATGAAGGTGAACAGGAGAGTGAAAAAGCTGGCTTGAAACTCAACATTCAGAAAACTAAGATCATGGCATCTGGTCCCATCATTTCATGGCAAATAGATGGGGAAAAGTGGAAGCTGTGACAGATTTTATTTTCTTGGGCTCCCAAATCACTGCAGATGGTGACTGCAGTCATGAAATTAGAAGACACTTGCTCCTTGGAAAGAAAGTTATGACAAACCTGGACAGCCTATTAAAAAGCAGAGACATCACTTTGCTGACAAAAGACCACATAGTCAAAGTTGTAGTTTTTCCAGTAGTTATGTACTATGAATATAAGAGTTGGACCATAAAAAGGTTGAGTGCAGAAGAATTGATGCTTTTGAATTGTGGTGCTGGAAAAGACTCTTGAGAGTTCCTTGGACTGCAAGGAGATCCAACCAGTCAATCCTAAAGGAAATCAACCCTGAATATTCATTGGAAGGACTGATGAAGCTTCAGCTTCAGCTGAAGCTCCAATATTTTGGCCACCTGATGCAAAGAGCCAACTAATTGGAAAAGACCCTAATGATGGGAAACATTGAGGGCAGGAGGAGAAGGGGACAAAAGAGGATGAGATGGTTAGACAGCATCACTAATTCAATGGACATGAATTTGAGCAAGCTCTGGGAGATAATGGAGGAAGAGGAGTCCATGGGGTCGCAAAGACTTGGACACAACTTAGTGACTGAACGATAACAATATTGTGTGTGTGTGTTAGTCGCTCAGTCGTGTCCAACTTTTTGGGACCCCATGGACTGTAGCCCGCCAGGCTCCTCTGTCCATGGACTTCTCCAGGCAAGAATACTGGAGTGGGTTGCCATTCCCTTCTCCAGGAGGTCTTCCCAACCCAGGGATTGACCTCGGATCTCCCACACTGCAGGCAGATTCTTTACTGTCTGAGCTACCAAGGAAGCCCATAACAACTTTAAACGTACCCAGTTCAGTTCAGTTCAGTTCAGTCGCTCAGTCGTGTCCGACTCTTTGTGACCCCATGAATCACAGTATGCCAGGCCTCCCTGTCCATCACCCACTCCTGGAGTTTACTCAAACTCATGCCCATCGAGTCGGTGATGCCATCCAGTCATCTCATCCTCTGTCGTCCCCTTCTTCTCCTGCCCCTAATCCCTCCCAGCATCAGTGTCTTTTCCAATGAGTCAACTCTTTGCATGAGGTGTCCAAAGTACTGGAGTTTCAGCTTCAGCATCAGTCCTTCCAATGAACACCCAGGACTGATCTCCTTTAGGATGGACTGGTTGGATCTCCTTGCAGTCCAAGGGGCTCTCAAGAGTCTTCTCCAATACCACAGTTCAAAAGCATCAATTTTTCGGCGCTCAGCTTTCTTCACAGTTCAACTCTCACATCCATACATGACCACTGGAAAAACCATAGCCTTGGCCAGATGGACCTTTGTTGGCAAAGTAATGTCTCTGTTTTTTAATATGCTATCTAGGTTGGTTATAACTTTCCTTCCAAGGAGTAAGTGTCTTTTAATTTCATGGCTGTAGTCACCATCTGCAGTGATTTTGGAGCCCCCCAAAATAAAGTCTGACACTGTTTCCACTGTCTCCCCATCTATTTTCCCATGAGGTGATGGGACTAGATGCCATGATTTCTTAGTTTTCTGAATGCTAAGCTTTAAGCCAACTTTTTGATTTCTTTCACTTTCATCAAGAGGCTTTTTAGTACCTCTTCACTTTCTGCCATAAGGGTGGTGTCATCCGCATATCTGAGGTTATTGACATTTCTCCTGGCAATCTTGATTCCTGCTTGTGCTTCTTCCATTCCAGCATTTCTCCTGATGTACTCTGCATATAAGTTAAATAAGCAGGGTGACAATATGCAGCCTTGACATACTCCTTTTCCTATTTGGAACCAGTCTGTTGTTCCATGTCCAGTTCTAGCTGTTGCTTCCTGACCTGAATACAGGTTTCTCAAGAGGCAGGTCAGGTGGTCTGGTATTCCCATCTCTTTCAGAATTTTCTGCAGTTTATTGTGATCCACACAGTTGAAGGCTTTGGCCAAATCTACCCAATTCTACCCAATTGAATATTAAGGGATATTGGAGTTGTTTCCAGCTTTGCTGTTATGAAAATGGATGGAACACAAATTGTTTAAAAAAGATCCATTTTTAAAAAAAGTCAGCCCCCTCGCAAGGGATCTCTCCCTGAGACATGGCATGCTTCTTGTGAAGTGGGTCTGTTCTGGTCTCTTTGTTCTGCTTCAAGGTCTCTACTTCTTGTTCCTTGTACAATCCCACATCACCCTTAACATCATAGCTTTGGAATAAATTTCTTTATCTTTTTTTCTTCTTTTTTAATCATTGAAAGAAAGTCTCTAATTTGCTATTTTTTTGTGGTGTGGGCCTCATAGTATAAGTTAGGGAGTCTCTGCTGGAATCTACCCCTAAAGCAGCATGTAAAGTGTTAGATTTCCATATCCTCAGATGTAAGACAGCATATGAAGGGGTGGACAGAAGTCTCAGGGGGGCAGTATTTTTAAATGTCTGCTTGCAGATGCATTTTCTAGTCCCTTGGAAGTAGGACTATGTCAGAGATAAGTTGCAGAGACAAGGGGCAGGATGGGTGCCGTCTGTCTTGCTGAGATAATCCCTGTGGAGAAGGAAAAGGCAGCCCACTCCAGTATCCTTGCCTGGGAAATCCCATGTTTGATCCCTGGGTTGGGAAGATCCCCTGGAGAAGGAAGTGGCGACCCACTCCAGTGTTCTTGCCTGGAGAGTTCCATGGACAGAGGAGCCTGGCAGGCTACAGTCCATGGGGCCACAAAGAGTCGGACACGACTGAGTGACTTTCACTTTACTTCACTTCTGTAAGCTTTGGGCAGGCTCTCCATCTCTGTGACTGAGTTGTTTCACTCTGATCCTCAGCATGCACACTTGGCCCTGATCTGTGTGGACCTGTCCAGGGCTGTTCTAGGTGCTCCTCTGGGGGCCGAGGCTGTGACCCGGCCCCTCAAGATGATGTGCACAAGCTGTGTGTATTAGGCTTCACAAAAAAATGTGGGAAAACTTTCATGTTTTTCTCCCATTGCTGAGTTTCATGGGTTATCACCAGACTTTCCAGAAAGAGAGCCTATGTAATGATGTTTAGTCTCAGATATTTTGCACTTGGAAAATAAAATTTTCCAGATGTCTTTCATTAAATCTAAAGCTACTGCCGATTACTATGTTTAAAAAAAGATAAATATCCTTTGGTCTTGTTTTAATTAATTTATTGTGAAACATTTTATTACAAAATCATCTTTGGATTTGATTTTAAAAAATAAGGCACAAGGAGAAAATTAGGAAGTAAAGTTGGTTAGAAAAGCTCTTGAACTTTCCAAGTGATATTTCTCAGTATGTTTATAACCTGATGAGGGAGAGGAAGAAACATCCACAGAGATGTGTAGCAAAGGTGCTTAGTTACAAGAGGATGCAGACCATGGAGGCCGGGTCATGTGACATGATAAGGGAGGGAGCCTAGGATGAATGGAATCCAAGTTGGGAAGGAAGTGTTCATCTAAAACCCCCAGAGACATGGACTGTCCTGCTGGCAAGAAAGGACACCATTTCCCCCAGTTCACTTCCCAGGCAAAGAAAGCAACCAGTTTTCTTACAAAATGAATAGATATTTTCCCTATTTGACAACAACATTGCCACACAGAACCTCTTCACAAGGTTTAAAAGAACAAATAATGGATATGCACTAAAGCGGAAAAGGTTTAAATGAGACAGCAGCAGGAAATGCCACCCTCACCCTGCTTCCAGCTGTGGCAGGTCTGGCTGTTCCGCTAAAACAGTCAGAGCCCAGCTGCCGAGTTTGGCAGATCTAAGAAGGTACCACTCACTCATCGAAAGGTAGGATGAATAGCTTTGCAAGACCCAGTGAGCCAGCACTTGCATCAGATGGTATTCTCTGTTTCATTTACGAGCAGGTATTATGAGGAAGTGTCCCCCCAGGGTGGTGTCCCTCCCCCTCGATGCGTGTGGAATAGTGAGGGCAGGTGCTGTTCCTTTCCGGCACTAGGTTGTCAGCATGGCTCCTAATTTCATTCTTGGTCTCCAGCAAGTTTATCTTCTACTTTTCACTAGGCCTTATTAGTAATATAATCGCTCATTTACTGAGCCTCCATCCTTGTTTCTGCCTAATGAGCTTTTCTACCTCTTTTAATTTCTCCCTTTTTTTCTTTCACTTCTGTTTGTTTTGTCTACTTTGTGTATTTTGACTCCCCTCTGAAGCTGGTGTATTATTCATGGAATTGAAATGCAGATAAAGATAAGTATACTCATAGTGGAAGAAGTCACAGTTGAGCTAAAAGTTCACATTTTAATATTCTTGTCACAGAAACAAAGCTTAGTCACAATTAGAGAAAATAGTTTCATATTATTTATGGTAAAGCTGCAGGAATGTGGGCATCAGTGAGATTTGCTATTAGAAATCACCTCTTTCCTCTCTCTCTCATCACCCCCCTCTCTCATCTTCCTCTCTTGGTTCCTTCTTTCTTTCCTCCTTTCAATAGAGTGGGATGTGGTTTGATTGTTAGATTTCCACTTTGGTCTTGTCATAATGATCAAGTCATAAGAAGGTTGAACAAATCTGCCTAGTTTATTAAAGATTAATTCTGTTGAAGATTTTTCACAAAATTAAAGCCACATAACCAATCAAACAAAATGCAAAATAAAACCATAGCTCTGGCATCACTGCTTTGTTTATATCTATACTTAAAAAAAAAAAATCTTAAAAAAAAAAAAAAATCTTGTGACTAGAGCTCCTTTCGCAGCACACACCATCTATCTGTATATGTGTTGCCATGGTAATGGGCTGTTGTGACGTTTATACAATAAGGGGCACAATTGGTGGATGGTTTTCTTAAACACAGGAAGAAATCTACAAGTATTTTCCATCTGTTCCTGGAAATGTCTAATCTCCCTTGGTGACTGCTTTTATGTATCAGTTGTATAGATTTAGATTAATGTCAGCCTTCTACCAATAAAAGATCTTTTTTCATTTGTGGGCTAATTAAGTTGTTTTAAGTGTGTAGGACCAGTCAACCCCATGACCAATTCCCAAAGGAAATTGATGCCTCCTTGTTGGTTGAGAATATTCTTCTGTAACATGGAAAATAACATACAATTGGAATGGTGGTCTTTAGAAAGCAATGCTGTAATTAGAGAACATTTCAGAACACCCTCAGATGTGATATCTGTGATAATTGCAAGGTTGATTGTGGTTAGCTCCATAACATTTAAAAATTGGGTCAAGCATCATGTGAACCAAAAAGTGCTCCTAGCTGACGGAAGTGAGCAAGCTTTATTCATTGCTCCTTCCTGAATTACTCTCAACATAGTTCAAAAGCACTAATAGTTCAAAAGCATTAATTCTTTGGTGCTCAGCTTTCTTTATGCACATGACTACTAGAAAGATAAGCTTTGACTATATGGACCTTTGTTGGCAAAGTGATGTCTCTACTTTTTAATACACTGTCTTTGTTTGTCATAGCTTTTCTTCCAAGGTGCAAGTGTCTTTTAATTTCATGGCTGCAGTCACCATCTGCAGTGATTTTGGAGTCCAGAAAAATAAAGTCTCTCACTGTTTCCATTGTTTCCCCATTTTTTGCCATGAAGTGATGGGACGGGTTGCCATGATCTTAGTTTTTTCACCTTCATCAAGAGGCTCTTTAGTTCCTCTTCACTTTCTGTCATTAGTATGGTGTCATCTGCATATCTGAGGTTACTGATATTTCTCCCAGCAATCTTTTTTTTTTCTCTCCCAGGAATCTTGATTTCAGTTTATGATTCATCCAGCCCGGCATTTCGCATGATGTACTCTGCATAGAAGTTAAAAAAGCAGGGTGACAGTATACAGCCTTGATGTAATCTTTTCCCAATTTAGAACCAGTCTGATGTTCCATGTCTGGTTCTAACTGTTGCTTCTTGACCTGCATACAGATGTCTCAGGAAACAGGTAAGATGGTCTGGTATCCCCATTTCTGTAAGAACTTCCCACAGTTTGTTTTGATCCACACAGTCAAAGGCTTTAGCATAGTCAATGAAGCAGAAGTAGATGTTTTTCTGAAATCTTGCTTTTTCTATGACCAAACAGATACTGGCAATTTGATCTCTGGTTTCTCTGCCTTTTCAAAATCCAGCTTGTACATCTGGAAGTTCTCAGTTCATGTACTGTTGAAGCCTAGCTTGAAGGATTTTGAAATATTTAAAATCCTAAAAGATGGTGCTGTTAAAGTGCTGCATTCAATATGCCAGCAAATTTAAAAAAACTCAGCAGTGGCCACAGGACTGGAAAAGGTCAGTTTTCATTCCAGTCCCAAAGAATGGCAACGCCAAAGAATGCTCAAACTGCCACATAATTGCGCTCATTTCACATGATAGCAAGATAATGCTCAAAATTCAAGACTAGACTTTTAAAAATGATACAATTTAATAAAGAGGTGGATCATTCCCTTGTGGGTTTATTTTGCTTTCTTATTGATTCATCTCATGTTGAAGATGTTTTTCCATTTATTTTGCTCTTATAAAGGACTTAACACAAACACCAAGCCTTTCTTCTCTGTTACCATGGACCCAGATCTCTAGCTCCTCCTATAAATTGTCTAAGTAACCTTATAGTGACTTTGGGGGGTGGTATGAACCCGTGTCTCCTACGTAGTCCAGATGTCCTAAACTTGTAAGAGCTATCTTCCCCCTCCTGCCTGCCTCAAACACGAATTCTTTCTAGGTGCCCGGAACCTGCTCATTGTTGGGGATAAAGTGGCCTGTGGACACACGTGTTTATAAGTAACTGTACGATTGTGATATTGTGGTTTTATAGTAATAAATTTATATTGGTCTTTCTCCACCTTCTGACACAGGTCTCCTGAAATCCTTTTAATTTCCTGAGAGGAGCTTCTTTTGTTCTAATGAGATGACTCTGGGTAGACTCCTGGATAACTCTGGGGTGAGGTCTGGTCACCAGAAAGACTGACCTGGGTTTAGAAGCTTGGGGTTTTCAGCCCCACCTCCACCCTCCAGGAAACGGTAGGGGCTGGAGACTGAGTGAATGTCTGTCATGCCCACCTAAGGAAGCCTCCCCAACAGTCCCAACAGCAGAGGGCCAGGAGAGCTTCCTTGCTGCAGACACATCCACATGCTTGGAGGGGGACGCCAGCTTCATGGGGACAGATACTGCTGTCTTAGGATCCTCCCAGAACTCTCCCTGGGGACACTGCTTCACCCGGACACTCATATACGTCCTTTATCTCATCCTGTAATAGACCAGTAAACGTTAAGTTGGCATTTCCCTAAATTCTGTGAGCTGTTCTAGCAAATAATTGAATCCAAGGGGTTGGGGGGGGGGAGGGCACAGGGACGTCTGGTCTGCAGTCCAGTGGGACAGAGTGGTGGGTAACCTGGGGACCTCACAGTGATTGCCACCTGAAGCGGGCTGTCTCATGGACCTGAGTCCTTACCCTAGAGGACATGGGGTTCTTTAGAAGAGTGTCAAAACCGAGTTAAATGGTGGGATGCCGAGCTGGCATCACACGTCTAGTGTCGGGGGCTGGGGGTGGTGAGTGTGTTCACAGAGCGAAGGAGACTCAGGAGGGGGAAAAAACTGAGGATTTTTCTTTTCACAAGGATAGTGTGAAAAAATGCTTTAAAAAAGCTGTGAGAGCCACAAGAGCACATGGCAACAGTTTCTCCAATGGATTTGTTAATGTCAGTGTTAAAAATATGGACATTTGGAAATTAGCTCTGAGGTACTTAACTTTACTCAATAGAGAAACTGGCTAAAATAGTTTAGCTTTAGTTAGTCCTTTCAGACATTTTTGCAAGATCACTTTAGCCCTCGTTTGATAGTTGGAAAATCCCACACTTTATAGGAAACTCAAAACAGAAAGGAGAATTTTCTTGCAGTAACATCCCTGTTGCATTTTGCAGAGAAACACTGGTGTGAATGTGCCTAAAGCCCAGTGACTCCGAGATGGGAATGGCTGGCCCAGGTCCTCGTCCCACTCGTCCCTTCAGCGCCATGCAGGCCCATGTTGGACCACTCATCTCACCTCCCAAGGGCTGACTCAATGTCACTAAAAAGGAAGTTTTATGAGTATTCAGAATAGCAACAGAAAACCCATCTCCTCAGGCAGTGTGTTTTTTGTTAACATGTCCTGTAACAAATCACATTTTTTTTTTTCTTTTTTTTTTATTATTTTTTTTTTTCCAGTGGGTTTGTCATACATTGATATGAATCAGCCATGGATTTACATGTATTCCCAATCCCGATCCCCCCTCCCACCTCCCTCTCCACCCGATTCCTCTGGGTCTTCCCAGTGCACCAGGCCGGAGCACTTGTCTCATGCATCCCACCTGGGCTGGTGATCTGTTTCACCATAGATAGTATACATGCTGTTCTTTTGAAATATCCCACCCTCACCTTCTCCCACAGAGTTCAAAAGTCTGTTCTGTATTTCTGTGTCTCTTTTTCTGTTTTGCATATAGGGTTATCGTTATCACCTTTCTAAATTCCATATATATGTGTTAGTATGCTGTAATGTTCTTTATCTTTCTGGACAAATCACATTTTTAATGTTTTCTGCCTAAATTGTATATCATGATAGGATTTTGATAATATTTTGCACTTTTCAAGAAAAGTTAAAGATAAAAGTTCACAATAATAAAAATAGTAGAGATACATCAAATATTTTTCTTACATGTCATACAAATTTAGAAAAGTGAAAGAAACAAAAACAAGAAAACCCATGCATTTGTCACTCACAGATAAACCCAAGGCTAATTTTCCATTTTTCCTGCTTATGTAAGACTGTATCTACATTTTTGTTAAAATAAAAATGGACAACATGCACTGTCTTAAAATACATATTTAATATTTAGGATACTGGGACCATCTTTCCATACCATCACCAACCCTGCTGTAGAACCATTCTAGGCTGCCTCCCATGCCCTTTGTCACCATTCATTAACACAATCCTCTTACTGTTAACATGTTTGTTTCTCAATACTCATTATTAGAAGCAGTGATTCAATTGCAAAAGAAACTTTTGTACTCTTGTGGCTTTTGAATTTGTAAAAGAAAATTAAGAAACTGACTAAAAAACAGTTTTCTAGCATCAAAGTAGTAGACTCATATTTAATTGGGTTGAATAGAACAAAAGTTTTAGCAGTTCATTAGAGCTCTGGTGAGAGTAAATAACATGAGGCATTAATTTTGTTCCAAAAGCCTGGAATATTATTACAATTTATTTGTAGTTAAGAAAAATAATTTAGAGTAATAGTAGCATTATATCACAATAGCACATATAGTGAGAATCACATATCTAATGTACATAACACTAGTGTAACTGGTATTTATGAATATCCTGGAAATTTGCTATAATGTCTTTTTGTACTGTCAATCTTTAGGTTCAACAGCATCTAAATTCTCTCAGATTCAGTCTTGAAAAGAGACACACAAAAATGAGTAGTATGGAGTCTCTTTTCATGTGCCTGTTGTCTTTCTGTATATCTTCTTTGGAGAAACATTGGGTTGCTGTCTTTTGTTGTGGTGGTTATTGAGTTATAGGAGCTGTTTGTGTATTTTGGAAGTTAAACCCTTGTTGGTCACATCATTTGCAAATATCTTCTCTCAAACAGAAGATATTTTTGTACTGGGACCACTGAATACCCACATGCAAAAGTTGGACTCTTACCTCACCCCATATTCAAAGTTAACTTAAAATGGGCCCACGGCCTATATATAAAAATCAACATTATAAAACTCGAGAAGAAAACACGAGAGTAAATCTTCACAACCTTGGATTTGGCCATGATTTCTTAGACCTGATACCAAAAACACCAGCAACAAAAGACAAAATAGGTAAATCAGACTTCCTCAAAACAAAAAATTGATGCTTTTGAACTGCAGAGTTGGAGAAGACTCTTGAGTGTGGACTGCAAGGAGATCCAACCAGTCAATCCTGAAGGAAATCAGTCCTGAATATTCATTGGAAGGGCTGATGCTGAAGCTGAAACTCCAATACTTTGGTCACCTGATGTGAAGAACTGACTTATTGGAAAAGACCCTGATGCTGGGAAAGGTTGAAGGCAGGAGGAGAAAGGGACGACAGAGGATGAGATGGTTGGATGGTATCACCTACTTGATGGACATGAGTTTGAGCTGGCTCCGGGAGTTGGTGATGGACAGGGAAGCCTGGCATGTTGTAGTTCATGGGGTTGTAAAGGGTCGGACATGACTGAGCAACTGAACTGAACTGAATTGATAAAAGGAGAAAGGAAAAAGATAATCCACCATCCAAAATGGCACAGGCTATTGTAAATCATATCTCTGACACATGTCTATAGCCACCCAGCCCATGCCCCTGCTGGTGCAGTGGGGTGCCTGTGTGACCCCTCCTGTCCCAGTTGATGAAGGGACTGCAGGTCCCACAGAACCCAAGGGATGGTCATCCTCCTCTGCACCCTTGGGGAGTGAGTGCTGGATTGCTTTGAGCCCAGATTCCTTCTCATCACTGGCCTCAAAGGCTGAGCGCTTCAGCATGCCTCCAGAAGAACAGGGAGTATTTACAGGTCTTTGAAAATAGTCTTCACTTTTCTTCATGATCTTACCATATGATCCAGTCCTTGAATTCCTTGGTATCAATCGATCCACATGAGTCACATGCTTATATCCACACATAAAGCTGCTCCTGGACATGTAGGGCAGATTTGTCCATCACCGGCAGAACTTGGAAGCAACCAAGATGTTTTTCAGAAGGTGAATGGGCATAGAGATTGGGCTCCATCCATTCAACAGAATGGTGCTGAAAGGCATGGAGTCTTGGCAAGACAAGTGGGGCACCTTAACATATTACTCATTGAAAGAAGCCAATCTGGGGATGGGGCAAAGCTTGGGGTACCAATTACATATGACATTTGGGAAAAGGCAAACCATGAAAAGGGTGAAAAATCAGTGCGTAGCCAGGAGTTTGCGGCAGGGTTGAGGGGTGGGGGGTAATAAATGGGTCAAGCACAGAGGAATTTTATGGCAGGGAACTGTAGGGTGTGATACATTCATGGTGAGATACATTTGTCAAAACCCATAGAATGTATGACTCTAGGAGTGATGCCTAATGTAAATGCTGGACTCTGGTGATCATGATGTATCCATGTAGATTCATCCATAGTAACTGACACCAGAATGTTGTAGGATAGTTGGGATAGTTGAGCACCTGTGTGGGGAGGGGTGGAGGTGGCAGGGTGGGAGAAGCAACAGCAGAGCTGGGGGCACATAGCGCCTTTCTGTTCTCGGTCCAATTTTGCTGTGAACTCAAAACTTCTTTAAAAAAGAAAAAACGCCTATTTAAACAAACAAAAAAAAAATTCCAGTAGTATTCCATGGCTGCTCCTCTTCAAGTCCTCAATTTGGCTGGGCCACTTGAGAGTTAAACTTCAGCAGATATTGTCATTTCAACCTGCATCCTTTCCAAGTTTCATCTGACATCTACTTTTTAATCTCACTGCACAGTTTTCTGTTTTTTAAGATAGTACTTTTTCTTCTTTTTAAAATTAATTTTAAAAATTAATTATTTTTTAGCTATATTACACATCTTGCAGGATCTTAATTCCTCAACCAAGGATTGAACTTGGGCCCTTGCAGTGAAAGCACCGAGTCCTAACCACTGAATCACCAGGAGATTCCCTTTCTCTCCCCCCACCGTTTAAAAAAGTTGCTTTATAATTGATGGGCAATATTATATTAATTTTCTGGTACACAACATAGTGCTTCTATATTTTTATGCATTATAAAATGATCACCAAGATAAGTCTAGTTACCATTTGTCACCAAACAATGTTATTACGGGGTCATGGACTCTACTCCCTAGTCTGTACATTATATCCCTGTGACATTTGTTTTATAACTGGAATTCAGTACCCCCTAATCTTTCTCACCCTCTGCACTCATGCCTCTATCCTTCTCCCTTCTGTCAACCACCAGCATGTTCTTGGGATGAGTCATTTCTGTTGCGTTTGTTCACTTGTAATATTTTGTAGTTTCTATGTATGAGTGACATTATAAGGTTTCTCTTTCTCTGTCTGCCATATCTCACTTAACACGATACCCTCTAGGTCCATTCATGTTGTTGTGGTATCATTATTTTTTGTGGCTGAGTCATAAATCATTGTGTATGTATGTATACATATGAAAACTTCTCTATCCATTTGTCAGTCAGTGGACATTTTGGTGGCTTCCATGCCTTGGCTATTGCCAGTAAAGCTGCCATGAACATAGTGGTGTGCATATCTTTTTGAATTTGTGTTTTTGTTGACCTCAGAAAGATACCCCAAGTGTAATTCCTGCATCATATGGTAGTTTTAGTCTTAATTTCTTGAGGAAACTCTGTACTGTTTTCCATAGTGGCTGTACCAGTGAACATTCCCAACTAAATGCATGAGGGTCCTCCAAATCCTTGCTACTAGTTACTTGTTGTCTTTTGGATGGTAGCCATTTTTTTTAAGGTGTGAGGTGATAATCTCATTGTTCTTTTGTTGTGCATTTCCCTAATGATAAGTGATACTGATGATAGTTTCATGTGTCTCTTGGCCAGCTGTACATACTCTGGAAAAATGTTCGTTCCAACTTTTATTTGGATTTTTGGCTTTTGGAGGCTCACTTGCATTGAGTTCTTCATCTATTTTGGATAGGAACCCCTTTTCAGATATATTGTTTGCAAATATTTTGTCACGTTCAGTATGCTGCCTTTTCATTTTGTGGATGCTTTCCTTTGCCTTTGAAAAGCTTTTCAGTTGAATGGAGTCCCATTGGTTTATTCTTCTTTTGTTCCCCTTGCTTTGGGGGACAGAGCCAGAAAACATTGCTTTGACTGATGTCAAAGAGTGTACTGCCTATGTTTTCTTCTAGGAGCTTCAGGCCTTACATTGAAGCATTTGATTTATTTTGAGGTTGCTTTTGTAGATGGTACAAGAAAAGATTCCAGTTTGATTCTTGTGCATGCAGCTGTCGGTTTTCCCAATACTGTTCCTTGAAGAGGCTATCTTTCCCCCCATTGTATAGTCCCACCTCCTTTGTCATAGATGAATATATGCATGTGTTTATTTATGGGCCTTCAATTATGTTCCATGAATCTATACAATACTTTTGTTCCAATACCATACTGTCATTATTATTCTAGATTTGTAGTTTGAAATCAGGGAGCATGATATGTCCAAGTTTGTGCTTCTTTTTGTATTGACCATTCAGGTTCTTTTGTGTTTTCTGTCACATTTTAGAATTCTTTGTTCTAGTTCTCCATAAAATTCCATTGATATTTTGATAGGAATGGCATCAAATCTCTAGATTGCTATGGGGTGTGGAATCATTTTAACAATACGATTTTTTTTCTAATCCAGGAACAGGTTGTATATGTCCATTTGTTTGTGTTATTTCCAATTTCTTTCTTCAGCATCTTTCAGTTTTCCAAGTACAGGTTTTTTACCTACTGGTTTAGATGTGTTCCTAGGTATTTAATTTTGTTAATGTCATTGTCAATAGTGTTGTTTGTCTTAATTTCTCATTCTGATTGTTTGTTGCCAATGTATAGCCATGTAATCGATAAAAGCAGAGACATCACTTTGCCAACAAAGGTCCGTATAGTCAAAGCTATGGTTTTCTCAGTAGTCATGTATGGATGTGAGAGTTGGACCATAAAGAAGGTTGAGTGCCAAAAAAATTGATACTTTCAAATTGTGTTGCTGGAGAAGACTCTTGAGAGTCCCTTGGACAGCAAGGAGATCAAACCAGTCAATCCTAAAGGAAATCAGTCCTGAATATTCATTGGAAAGACTGATGTTGAAGCTGAAGCTCCAATACTTTGGCCACCTGATGTGAAGAGCCAACTCATTGAAAAAGACCCTGATGCTGGGAAAGATTGAAGCAGGAGGAGAAGGGGGCAACAGAGGATGAGATGACTGGATGGCATCATTTCAATGGACATGAATTTGAGCAAACTCCAGGAGATAGTGAAGGACAGGGGATCCTGAGGTGCTACAGTCCATGGGGTTGCAAAGAGTCAGATATGACTTAGTGACTAAACAATAGCTGCTTTGTGTCTTGCAACTTAACTGAATTTTCCAATGAGTTGTATTTGCTTTGGTGAGTCTTCCTAAGGATTTTCTACATAAAACATCATGTCATCTACAAACAGTGACAGTTTTACTTTTTCCTCTGCCATTGGATTCCTTTTATTTCTTTTTCTTATCTAGTTACTATGTCTAGGACTTCCTAGATCATGTTGAATGACAGTGGTGAGAATGGTCGGTCAGTGTTAGAGTTGAGTTTAAGTATAACTGGCCCTCTTTTTCTTCCTCCCTCTCCATCTCTCTGAGGCTTCCAGGAAGGACAGGACTAGTCCAGGGTCACACATGACTCAGCGAGGTGAACTGTACCTTTATTTCTCTGCACCCCCCAGGCTTGGGCATAGTTTTCTGTATCATGTATCTTCTTTGACCAGGTATCCACTTAGAGCTTTCCTATTTTTTGTCTTTCTTTTTTATTTTAAAAATTTTGAAAGTGTGATAATACATTTACAGGAGACTTGGAAAATACAAAACAAAGTTACATATAGTTCAACTATATATTATAATTATTTTTTAAGTAGATAAATTTAGATTTTTAGTTGGAGTTTCAATATCAAACTGTCAAAAATTAATAGCATGAATATACAGAAAAGTAGAAGGATACAGTAGACCTGAAAAGCACTATGAACCAATTCAACATAATTAAGATTTATAAAATTTTCACACAACAGCAGGGTACAAATTCTATTCAAGTTCCCATAGACTATAAACCAGGAGACATTGGAACATATCCAGGGCCACAAAACAAGGTACAAAAATTTCATGATTTTGTATTGAAATCATAGAGTCTATCTCTTATTATTGTGTAATTATGTTAAAATCATTACCAAAAGATATTTGAAAATAACCCACATACTTTCAAGTATAATGTGGCAGTTACAAAGAGAAATCTTTGACTTAGCCATTGAATGCTGCTGCTAAGTTGCTTCAGTCGTGTCCAACTGTGTGACCCCATTGACAGCAACCCACCAGGCTCCTCTGTCCCTGGGATTCTCCAGGTAAGAATACTGGAGTGGGTTGCCATTGCCTTCTCCAATGCATGCATGCATGCTAAGTCGCTTCAGTCATGTCTGACTCTGTGAGACCTCATGGACAGCAGCCCACAAGGCTCCTCTGTCCACAGGATTCTCTAGGTAAGAATACTGGAGTAGCCATTGAATAGATCTTTCCTATTTTTAATGGGGTTGCTTGTGTTAGAGGGAATATCAGACCACCTGACCTGCCTCTTAAGAAATCTGTATGCAGGTCAGGAAGCAACAGTTAGATCTGGACATGGAACAACAGACTGGTTCCAAATAGGAAAAGGAGTATGTCAAGGCTGTATATTGTTACCCTGCTTATTTAACTTATATGCAGAGTACATCATGAGAAACGCTGGGCTGGAAGAAGCACAAGCTGTCAAGATTGCTGGGAGAAATATCAATAACCTCAGACATGCAGATGACACCACCCTTATGGCAGAAAGTGAAGAGGAACTAAAAAGCCTCTTGATGAAAGTGAAAGAGGAGAGTGAAAAAGTTGGCTTAAAGCTCAACATTCAGAAAACTAAGATCACGGCATCTGGTCCCATCACTTCATGGCAAATAGATGGGGAAACAGTGGCTGACTATATTTTTCTGGGCTCCAAAATCACTGCAGATGGTGACTGCAGCCATGAAATTAAAAGACACTTATTTCTTGCAAGGAAAGCTATGACCAACCTAGACAGCATATTAAAAAGCAGAGACATTACTTTGTCAACAAAGGTCCATCTAGTCAAGGCTATGGTTTTTCCAGTGGTCGTGTATGGATGTGAGAGTTGGACTATAAAGAAAGCTGAGCGCAGAAGAATTGATGCTTTTGAACTGTGATGTTTGAGAAGACTCTTAAGAGTCCCTTGGACTGCAAGGAGATCCAACCAGTCCATCCTGAGGGAGATCGGTCCTGGGTGTTCATTGGAAGGACTGGTGCTGAAGCTGAAACTCCAATACTTTGGCCACCTGATGCATAGAGCTGACTCTTTGGAAAAGACCCTGATGCTGGGAAAGATTGAGGGCAGGAGGAGAAGGGGATGACAGAAGATGAGATGGTTGGATGGCATCACCAACTCAATGGACATGGGTTTGGGTGGACTCTGGGAGTTTGTGATGAACAGGGAGGCCTGACGTGCTGCCTTTCATGGGGTCACAAAGAGTCGGACATGACTGAGTGACTGAACTGATTGTGTTAGAGTTCTTTGTATATTTTGAGATATTTATTTGCAAATATTATTTGATATTTTGTTTGCAAATATTTTTTCCCAGTTACACTGTGCTTTTGATTTTCTGAACAAGGTCTTTCACACAGTAGAAATCTTTAATTTTAGTAAGTCCACAGAATCCCTTGTTTTACTTTCTGATTGCTTTTTTTGTGTGTTGTATTTTAAAACTACAAAGCTTGTGATCTGCATGACCAAACCCAAGCTCATGTCAATTTTCTTTTATATTTTCTTCTATAATTTTGAATAGTTTTGCATTTAAAATTTGTCTATGAATAATTTGGGGCTTCCCTGGTGGCTTGGTGGTAGAGAATCTGCCTGTCAGTGCAGGAGACGTGGGTTTGATTCCTGGGTTGGGAACATCCCCTGGAGGAGGAAATGGCAACTCACTCTAGAATTCTTGCTTGGAGAATCCCATGGACAGAGGGGCCTGGGGGCTATAGTCTGCTGCTGCTGCTGCTGCTGCTAAGTCGCTTCAGTCGTGTCCGACTCTGTGTGACCCCAAAGATGGCAGCCCACCAGGCTCCCCCGTCCCTGGGATTCTCCAGGCAACAACACTGGAGTGGGTTGCCATTTCCTTCTCCAGTGCATGAAAGTGAAAAGTGAAAGTGAAGTCGCTCAGTCATGTCTGACTCTTAGCGACCCCATGGACTGCAGCCTACCAGGCTCCTCTGTCCATGGGATTTTCCAGGCAAGAGTACTGGAGTGGGGTGCCACTGCCTTCTCCGGGGCTATAGTCTATGGGGTCACAAAAGAGTCAGCCATGAGCTAGTGACTAAACAATAACAACATGAATAATTTTGAGTGCATTTGGTGTAAGTTGTAAAGTTTGCATCTACATTAATTTCATCCCATATGGTTTCCAATTCATTGCTTTTAAGTTTTAGAAAAGTTCTTTACGTTTTAGAAAAGTTCTGGGTTATTGTCTCCATTTCAGTTCAAACTTCCACAGTTTAAGGGTTTCAGCAGTTCTGCCTGCAGGAGCGCTGTCTCCCATGAAGTGTGAGGGAGGCATGACCTGCACCTCCCACACTGACCACAGCGTGGCGCTGAACTCACCTCTCTGACCCACAGCGCTTCTGCTTTCCGGTGGATTGGGCTCCCAGTGCAGCTGAGAGGAGCTGTGTCTTCTGAGGCACCGGAACTCCCGGGTCAGCGTCTCTGCCGACAGGAGCTCAGTTCCCTTACGACTTCCTGGGGTTTTGGCCTCGGGACAACACGGGGCTGCGTCCACGCTGGGTCGTTTGTTGACGACCCAGGCGACCCGGGGAGGAAAAGGTGAGGAAAATTGAGCAGTTTGGAGAGAGACTGCTTGAATGACTGCTATTTTCACACGATCCAGAGGGACTTGGTGTGGAAAGCTGGGTTTTTAGTCAGTTTTGTGTGCAGCGTAGATGATGTCTAAGTTCTTTCTTTAGTATGTGGTGTCCAGTTTTCCCAGCACTGTTTATTGTGGGGACTGTCCTTCCCCTTGGTGAGTCATTGGCCCCGTTGTCCTAAGTTAACAGACCCATCCGTGTGGGCTGAATTCTGGGCTGTCTGTCCTGTTCCTCTGGGCAGTGTGCCTCTTTTGTGCCAGTTCCTCACAGTTTTGGTGACTGTAGCTTCCCCAAATGCGGTGTGAAGTCTGGGAGGGGGATACCTCCTGCCTATTCTCCTTTCTCAGGGTCGCCTTAGCTCTTTGGGGTCCTTTGCGGTTCCACACAAATTTTAGGAGGATTTGCTCTTTTTCTGTGAAAAATTCCATTGGAATTTTAGGAGGGCTTGCCTTCACTGTGTACTTTGGGTAGAATGGACATTTTAACAATAATAATTCTTGCATTTCATGAGCAGGGATATCTTTCCACTGATTTGTGTCTTCTTCCATTTATTCATCATTGTCTTAAAGTTTTCAGTATGCAGATATCTAACATCCTTTGTTAAATTTATTCCTTGGTAATTTGTTCTTTTGATGCCGTTGTAAATAGTTTTGTTTTTTCTCTTTTTGATGGCTCATTTTTAGTGTTTAGAAATGCAGTTGATTTGTGTATATTGATTTTGCGTCTTTACTGAATTCTAATTTTTTTGGTGGAATGATGTAGAAGATGGGAATTCCAAACTCCACTGTTTCTACCATATCCAGGTCATCCGCAACACGGAAAACAGCGGCTTCTAATATGATTTTCCCACAGTGCCTCTAAATTCCATGTGGACTTTGGGTGAACTGGATCTGGGTATGTCTTGGCCTCTATTTGGAAGTTTGATGCTTTCTCTGTTTTTCTGGAATGGTTTTGACATGGTGTTTTGAAAAGTAATTTACTTACCAGTAATTTCAAATGTACAGACAACTTTACAAACATAAAATCAAATTTTGTACTTGATTAAATATATTTCTAAATATAGATGTTGACATTATTTAAAGTGGAATTGCTTTCATAAATTCTTTTTCAGATTATTTATTGCTATGTATATGTATAAGATAAATGTTTATGAATTGATATTTTTTCCTGTAACTTTGCTGAATTAGTTGACTAGTCAAATATTTTTTTTTATTGTTTTAGGAAGTTTTATATGTAAGATGGTGTGATCTGTATCCTGTGAATTGATATAGTTTTAATTTTTCCATTCACACATGAAAATTTTGTTTCTTTCCTTAAAACTCTGGGTTGAACGTCCAGTGCCCTATTGAGTAACAGTGGTGAAGGTCAGCTTCCTGGCCTTGTTCCTGATTTCAGGAGTAAATCTTTCAGTTTTTAACACCGAGCGTGAAGTTTGCTATAGCTTTGTATATTATTCTTTCTAATATGGCACAAATATTCTTTTATTACTACTTTCTTTAGTGTTTGTATCATGAGATAACATTAGAGTTTGATTATAGCTTCTTCTGCAATAATTGATATGATAGTTTGTTTTTACATCATGCCCTGACAGTGGTTCACTACATTGCTTAGTTTTAAAATGTGAAACAACCTGACATTTTTGGTGTCGAGATACTTGCTTATGGCATCATCCGTGCAATGTTCTGTTGGTTTCATGTTGCTCCAATTTTGTGGAGGATTTTTGTGTTCATAAAGTATGCTGGTGTAGTTTTACTTTTCTGATGTATTTGTGTGATTTGATTAGATTTTCCCTGGTGTTGGTTTGGAGGGTTAACATCAGGGCTGGGAGTGGTGTGAGAGCTGGGTTATGGGTTATGGTTGCCATTATGTGACCCTGCACATAGCAACCCAGGCTGCCCTCCTGTGACATGCCTGTCCTGCCAGCTCCTGCCCAGCCCTCTAGAGACTCCTCACTCCCCATAGGGCAAGAGTGACCCTCCCCCGCTCCCCTCATTGGCATCCCTCCTGCCTCTGCCTGTCCATTCATTCTGCCTGAATCAGGACACCACTTCCTCCATGAGGCTCCTGGATTCCACCTTGGAGCATTCCCCAGCCCCCACATGTTCCCACAAGCTGTGTCAACCCCCAGGATCTGTCACCTCAAGAGGCCCCAGGAACATGGACTCCCCTGGGTTAAGATGAGGTCACTGACCTGTGTGTGAGGAGGGAGCAGAACTCATGGGGGAGAAGGCAAGGTGAGAACAGGAGACAGAGACGGGCAGGGAGAGACCTGGGACCGATTGACCACAGGACCTTCAAGAGGAGCTGGCGCCCAACACCTGATCTCAGGCTCCAGGCCTGAGAACAAGCATCCCCTGTTCCAGTACCCACTCCCCCCAGGGTCTGGTAGGTGTGATGGGGGCTCAAGAAACAGATATCTGGCCTGTGGGGGAGGGATGCTGTGCTTGTTGAAACCCAGGACGGTCACTGGCCGCTTCCCCTCTAGACATAACCCCCACTCTTCCTGGGGGAGGAACCCAGGGTCCAAGAACCTTCTACTCTTACCTGTTATGGCTACCTCTCCCCCCACCCCCTGCCACCGGGCATCTCAGGCCTCAGAAAGAAGCCACAGTGTTGTGGTGACCATGGCAATTGGCTGCAGGCCACCCCCATCCCACCTCCTGACCTGAGTGTGGCCATCTGAGTCGCTCCCCACCCCAACCCAGGTGCCTTGTTTTATAGGACAGGTCCTCGAGCTTTGTTTCTTTCCTGGACTGGGTTATCCAGTGGGCAGTGGTGACTGAGGCCTGTGAATCTGGCCAGAGAGGTCCTCCCCAAGAGCCCAGGCACAGCTGGGCCAGAACAGATCCCTCCCTTCCCTTCCGTACCCCTCGGAGTGAGGATAAGGCCCTAGTGACCCCAAGAAGAGACATGGCACCCAGAGGACTAGACCATCCACAGACCAGGGACTGAATGTCCACCTCACTCCCCCAGAGAGAGAGATGTCTTCAGGAGGGCTGCCAGAGTGGCCCATATCCCCACAAACATCCAGCCTCAGGGAACCAGGCAGACAGAAAACCGCCTTGGGGAGGGCTGGGGTGGGAGGCTGTGTTTATAGATACCGCCTTCGGGAAAGGGGGTCGGCCTGAGGGAGGGTGGACCTGCTCCCGCGCCGAGCACTCACTGACCGTCCCACTGCCGCCCCCGCCCCTCTCCCGCTCCCTGTGACCTCACCGCCTCATTCGGAAACCCTCCTCTCTAGGCTCCAAGTGCCCACACTTCCCACCTCAACCTCATCTCTCTCCAGTTCAGTTTGCCCTTTTCCCGCGCCGGTGAGGAGGCGTGTGAACACCCACACTGTTGTGTTCAGCAGTGTGGACGGGGCTTCCCTTCTCTTCCTGGCTCGCGTCCAGCAGGACACCGCGCGGTTTCCAGGGGTGCGGGGCTGGGTGCCGCCCAGCGGGGAGCGGCCCTGACACCTGTGCCTGCAGCGCCACCTGCCGGTGTCTCCGTCCTCCCGCTGGGCACAGTCTTCCCCCTCCCTCCGCCGCCTGGGATTATCTGTCTCCTCGCCCTGGAGGGATCAGTTTCTTGCCCCCACCCCTTTCACCCCCAGCTCTGCACCCCTCATGCAGAATCAGGGATGACCCAGGACCCTCCCCGGGCTCCCTTTCCTGCCCACCCTTGGTCGTGTCCTCAGTCACTTGTGCTTACAGGTGAGGGTTCCCTCCAGATGCTCCTAAACGCTTCACCCCAACATTCTCCTGGGGATGGGCCCCGTGTCCTATAGGGTCGCTCCACCCTCACCAGGTTCCGACTGCATGAGGAAGGCAGGCATCAGGCCTGCTGCGTGCACTGCTGTGCCTCCCGCTGATTACACACGCATGACCCTGCCCCAGGACATGGGAAAGGCAGCCCTCCCTTACGTGGGGAGACGTGACTGACCACAGGGTGGACGTCAGCTCTCGGCTCAGGGCAAGGGCAGCTGGGTGCTCGCTCCTGGGACCCTTTTCAACCCAGCCTGATGCTGAGCTGCCTTTGTTCCCTTCCTGTTGTCCCTCTGCTGGCCTCGCTCTGTGAGCAGAGCAGGGCAAGGTGGTCAGTGGTCACAGGCTGAGGCACAGGGACACTGGCTGAGCCACGTGACCCCTGCTGACCGCGCGGATCAGGCACTGCACTGGGGCGTGTTTGGTGTGGGGTCACCTGCCCGCAGAGAGGCCATACCTCTGTTCTTGGCTCCAGAGTTCACCTTGAGTCTGACAGGAGTGTCCCTGCTCCCTGGGCTGCTCTGCGCTGATGTTATGGTGCATGGTAGGGCTTCCTGAGTCTCCCGTGGGGGTTGGAGGCCGAGGTTGGGCACGTCGTAGCCCCATGTTGCTATGACAGACCCCAATAAATCCTGCACCTCAGGACTTAGGTGATCTTCCTGAGCTGCCGCAGCTGAGAAGGATGGACCCTGTTCCACACTTATGTCCTCGCTGAGGTTAACCTGCATCTTTCACCATAACTAACCCCAAGTATAACAGCTTTGGGGACTTTTGGGAGCCTCCAAGAAAAGCAGCTGGGAGGGGGTCTCTGGGACCCTGAATCTGCAGTGGGGGTCAGAAGTGGGGGGTCTTGGGCCCCTGGAATCTGAAGAGCCCCTCTACCAGGGGAGGGCCAGGAGACCGCAGGTGGTAGCTGAGTCTAAGGCTCTCCGGGTATGAGGCATCCTAGCCCCTTGCATCACCAAGAGGCTGGCTCCCTCCTCTCCTCAGCCCCCAGGCCTGGTCCCTGCTTCTGAGAAATTTCCTAGGGTGGGGTCCTGGTGCTGCAGGTGCCCCCGTGCTGTGGCCTCTTGAGTCTCCAGGGAGGATAAGGAGTGAGAGACTTGTCCACAGAAAGGGAGCTTCTGTCAGAACAGAGCCTGGGGCTGCCGCAACCCCCCCACCACCCCCAGGTGCACGGGGCAGGACCAAGAGAGTGAGGCTCCTTCCCCTCCCAAGACATGCAGGACACATGGGGCACTGTTCATTGGACCTTCACTCAGTGTTAAAACCTCCCACACAGGCCTGTTGGGTGAGAGACACCATTTAAAGACTATTAATGGGGTGGTGTGGGCTGGGGGCTGAAGCTGGGGTGGGGCAAATTGGAAAATCACCCAAGGACACACACTCCCTGCAGCGACCCCCCCAGGTGAGCCCAGGTGGAGGTGGACCCCTCTAGTCAGAGACCTCACATTCTGGGCCCCTGGGGGACAAGTATCCAAGCATCCCCAGTTCTTGTCTAGTTTCACAAGAAACACTGATTTTTTTTTCTCCACACATTTAAAAGTAGAGAATCTATTATCTTGGAAGAATAGAAGAAGTCTCTTCGGCAAGCAAGGGGCAATTCAGATTGGAGGAACTAGTGACACAAGTTATATGCAGGAAGTTCCGATTGATCCAGTTGTAGAAATAACATGAATGTCTTCTTGTCTAGTTGTGTAAAGCTTCTAGTGGGCTGTCTCAGCTTGAGACTGGTAACACTCACAGCTGAGCCTCTAGGGTCCCATGCGTTGTGGACACAGGGTTGGCTTACTTTCCAGGAGGCTGTGTCTGTTCACAGAAGCCACAAGCAGCTCCCATCCGCCCCAGCCCTGTCGTGACTCTTGAGGGCACAGACCTCTGCTCTCTGTCTGCTTCCACTCCTGTTGGGCTGACTTCTGCTTGGTCTTCTCCACTCTGCTGACAGGCTCTTTAACTCTGGGTTTTTGTTTATGTGCAGGTGGATCCATGGCTTGGCTTCTGTAGACTTCTTAGTCAGCACCGACCTGGATGGGACAGAAGAAGGTTGATCTCCAGGCCTGGAGTCCGAGCCCACCACTGCCTTGTCTTCTTCATGGCCAAGTTCTCACCCCTCCCAGCAGGCCTCTTGGGGGCCAAGGGGATGGGGTGTCCATGGCAGGAGCAGGAGTCCATGACTGGATGGAGTGCCCACACCAGGACTGGAGGGTCTGTCGGGAGCTCCCACCGATCTTGTGGGTCCACACGTCAGAGTTGTAGGCCCATTCATGGTGCACCAGGCTGTCGATGGGACCAGTCCAGCCTGCGCAGGTGCCTGACCACCAAGTGGTCAGTGCAGAATATGCACAGGGAGCCCTGGCAAAGCTCCCAAACTCCCGGGAGGACACTCAGCATGGTCCCTGGAATCACTGGGAGGTCAGCCTACAGGGTCCCCCATCCAATCTCACTAAGTTACAGTAAAGAAACAGAAGAATCCTCCGTGCAGGAAGACAGAATGTCAACAGACTGAGCACTGTCCTGAGGAAGGCAGGCTGGTGTCTGGGAACTGGGTGCTATAGTGGGGTGAATAGGGGGCTCCCAAACGCTATGTCTGCGACATGACCCCAGAATCTGTGAATGTAACCTTATTTGGAAGTAGGTCTTGCAGGTATGATTGGCTACAGATCTGGAAATGAGGTCATCCTGGATTGGGGTGGCCCTAAATCAAAGAGGGCATCCTTCTAACAGATGCAGATACAGAGGAGACACCAGGTGAAGATGGAGCCACAGATGGGAGGGAGGGGGTCACAAGCCCAGGGATGCCTGGAGCCCCCAAAACTGGAAGAGGCAGGAAGGACCCTCCAGTGGAGCCTCTGGAGGGAGCGCAGTGCTGGGACATCCTGACCTCAGTCGTCTGGTCTCCAGGACTGAGAGAGGACAGGCTTCTTTTGTTCCAAGCCTGTGTGTGTGCTCATCTGTCACCGCTGCCCCAGGAAACTCATGCAGCTGGTGGGAAGTGCGCTGCCCTGATCTAAAGCCTCCTTCCCATTAGGGGCAGCCCCCTGCACCTATGCTGTTTGCACTAACCATGAAGTTCACACTGAGCCCCAGCTCCGCTTCTGGGCACTGGCATTTGGAGGGTGAGGGCAGACACCACCACTTGACCAGCCCCCAGCTGGGTGCCAAGTCTCTAGTGAGCTTCCCTGGGGGGGGATGGGGGTGGGGGGTGACTGTCAGGGTTCTGCCCTTCATCACTGGGGGAAGAGATACCCTAGACACCCTCGAGGGAGGAGGGGCATGCAGGGTCGTGAGAGTCTGGCTCGAGGCCCCTCCCACCCCTGCATCCCCACTGCACCCCCACTGAGGCCTGTCTCAGCTGTAAGCACACCGGTCTAGAGCCTCCCGGCAATTCCTGAGGTGAGGTGGCCCAGCAGACCCACCCCCTTCCTCCATGTCTAGCAGGTGGGACATCCCTTCTTGCCACTCGAGGAGTAGCTCTGGAGCCGATCTGCGAGTGGTTCTGCGGTTTGCAGGCTGAGCCCCTGTTGCTGTGCTCCCCACATGAGCCCCCAGAGCAAACTGTCTGCCCTGCTGCCTGAATGCCCCCCTCCCTCCACTCAGTATTGTCAGGAAAGGATCAGGTGGTTCTGTAGCAGCGTCTGAACCCTCCTATAATAGGGGTGTCCTTGTTCACAACCCTCTAACTCCCACCGTTAGCAGGAGGTAACAAAGGTCTTTAAGGTAAAGGGTCCAGAGAGAAGAGAGGAAGCTACAAACAAAACCAGCTGGGACCAAGATGGCAACGAATCTTGACTCCCAGCAGACCCCGAGTCTCATTGTATGTTGATTTTACTATATTATTGATGTAGGAGATAGATGGGCTCCAGATTAGACATTTATAACTGGCCTCCTGTTTGCATGTCACGGGACACAAAGAAGTGGGCTTCAGGGTGGATACTTACAACTGTTAGCTTTTCTGAGAGCAGAGAGAGGTGGGCTTCAGTCTAGGTATTTACAATCAGCCTCCTGTTTGCCCTCCAAAATAGAAGTAACAACAGAGAGTAAATAGCCAGTGTTTGTCTCTGGTAAACACCTTACGGTAATAGTCATGGCAAGGACAGAGGGGACAAAACCCTGTATGTGTAAAGGATTCAGGGATCTCTGCCCCTCACTCTTTTGGGACAAGGGAGACACTACACATGCACAGAAAGGCTTCTTGGGGCTCAAAACTCAAAAGATAATGCCAGGCCATAATGAGTCTTGCTCCTCCCAGAAATCTTCACTTCAAGATCCATCTTGGCTGAGGGGTGAGTGTGCACCCAGGGGTAGGTCCCAGTGTAGGTCAGATGTGGGAAAAGAAACCAGGTAATTGGCCTGAAGGAAGACAAAGACCCGGAAGAAGCTCCTCCTCACTGAAGGGTTCGCTCACACCCTTTCTCTGCTGTGCTTCAATCTTAACAAACCATTTCTCTATGTGCTGTACCCCTTGTTGTTTTTCTGTCTCTAATAATTTTATACCTGCATTTACAGTTTCTGTCTCTGTGATAAATATATTTTTCACTGGGGGCAAAGATCCAGGGAAAAGTAGCTTCTAGCCTTTAGCCCTTGTTGGTCTGGTGGCTAGGATTCCTGGTTCTCATCCAGGATTTCCAGGTTCAATTCCTGGGCAGGGAGTTTAAGATCTCACTTCATATCACTGCTCACTGCTAACTGAATCATTATATTCACCAGAAGTGACACACCTCCTGGTGGCCATGACCCAACATGAAAAAAAGTGAAAGTGAAGTTGCTTAGTCATGTCCGACTCTGCAACCCCATGGACTATAGCCTGCACCAGGCTTCTCTGTCCATGGGATTTTCCAGGTAAGAGTACCAGAGTGGGTTGCCATTTTCTTCCCCAGGGGATCTTCCCCAACCAGGGATCAAATCCAGGTCTCCCGCCTTGCAGGCAGACACTTTACCCTCTGAGTCACTGGGGAAGCTTCATAACCCAACATGAAGAACCAAAAAAAGGTAAAAAGGAGATGGTACCACTAACTTGGAAAAATCCTGCCCTTCCCTCAGACGTACCTGCCTCCTCAGCATTAGTCTCACTCCTCTTCCCTTTGTCTTTACTGTTTAAAATCAAACCACGTTCTCCAGGAGGGCAAGAAGATGAGCTGTGAACTTAGTTCCTGCTTCTGTGTTCTCTGACCACCGAATAAAGCCTGTGCTCTGTTGGTCTCAGCTTTGGTTTCATAATCACCTACTTGAACCTGAATGGATAAAAGGAAGCCCTGTCTGTTGAGACAGAGACCCCCTAGCCAGGGTAGGGCCTGAGCAGGGTCCATTGGACTTGGTGACGACCTGTGAGGGGACAGGGGTATCTTCCTGGGGTGAGTGGAGGGCACCTCCAGCTGCAGCACCGGCTCCATTTACAGTGTGGCCCCTCCTGGGCCTGGACTGTGAGCTCTCATCCCCACACCCCTGACACCACCCGACAGTCTGACTTGGTGACACTGGCTGCTGGGTTCCAGTCAGGAGGGACCCAGATGCAGCACTTGGAGCCTGATCAGACATGCCTTTTCACAGGCCATGGACGTACTGGGTTTTAAGACTCTGTGTCTAGACCATAAACTGAGCTGCTAGAAGCTGATGTGTGCTCTGGACTTGAAATCCATGTGCAGGGCAAAAGTTCCCACCAGACCTTGACTTGGAAGCTTCTGCATAGGTAATGTCCACATCAGTTCTTCCTTGCCAAGTCCTCCAGGCCTCCTTGGTGGGCACAGCGGGACCCACACTCCATGGGATCCCCGATCCAGAGCCTGAAGGGCCAGTGCTGGCAGGGCTTGGGGACGAGAGTGGTCACTCCACCAACACTGCTCCATTCCTCCTCCCCAGGGAACCAGGAGAGGCAAGGCTAATGGCACAGGCCAAGCTCAATGCATTTCTCCATGGGACCCCCAGGCCCTGCTCTGCTTACTCAGGCCCACTGTCTGCCCTCCTGGTGCCCAAGTCCCTCAGATTCACATTCCTCGTGAGGACATCCAAGTACATAAGTTGCCTTATGTCCCCTTCCCACAAGGGACAGCCCCCCACCCTGCACCCCACTTCTCCCTAATGATGGCCTGCTCCTCACTTGTCCTGGGTGGGAAGAGGTCCAAGGGGGAGGCTGGTCTGTCCCGACTGCTTCCTGGGGGCCCAGAAATAGGACTCGGGAGACATAGGAGGCTGCTGGGCCTTGAGGTCTGGATGCTTCTGGGTGTGGGATGAACCGCCACTGCCCCCTGGAGCCTGCTCCCTCTGAGATTCAGGAAACAGGAGGACCCATCAAACTGACTATCCTGGGCTCTGCTGCAAGTCTGCTCACGTTTGCTCTCTGAATCCTGAAGACAGATCTGTAGGAAATGGCCTGTGAATCCCATACTGATAGTGTTTTTTGTGGAATTTCTATGAGACCTCTTTCTGCCCTGTTCGGAGCAAATTACTCATCAATCCATGCTACCATCACCCCAGCAGACTGGGAGGCTGAGGCTCTGAGAAGCCAAGTAACCCACCCAGAAGGGCAGACCGGGGCCACAGAGTGGGGTCTGTGCCCATTGCCCACCCAGGTGACTGCCCATTCATAGCACGTTCACATTTCTCACTTCTGGGGGCCAGCTCACTGAGCCTCCTCTTAGGGGGATTCACTCACCTCCTTTTACCAGGGCTTGTCTCACATCCTGTCTCTGGGATCATCCACAAGGCTTGTCACTCTGAAGCAGGGTTCGGTCTTGTTGAGTCCTGCCCCAGGGTCACAGGTGGGAGGCCTTGCACCAAGGCCACAGAAGAGGAGCCCAGAACCAAGGTCACCTCTGAAGCTGGCTGAGCCCCTTTGTAACTGTTGCCAAAAGTCCCTGATCATTACCAACAAGCTTCCTGACTCCCTACTAGGCAAAGATGTCCACTCCAGGAAACATCCTGCAGTGCTCCAGCCAATCACCTAACACCAACCTTCCAGCAGGAATTTTCTTTGTCTTGAGGTTATAAAAATTGGATACTAACTCACAAAAATTGTCAGCTTTCTCTGGTCTGTCAGGAGGTCAGCCCGCTGCACTCTTAGTGCCTACTTTATCTCTGCTGTCTGTTCATAATAAAAACTCACTCCCTTCTGAAATGCTCTATGTCTGGA
Organism: Cervus canadensis; assembly: GCF_019320065.1. Lineage (NCBI taxonomy): Eukaryota > Metazoa > Chordata > Mammalia > Artiodactyla > Cervidae > Cervus > Cervus canadensis. The sequence continues at coordinate 57,589,720 of NC_057408.1, read as the reverse complement.
AATTCTTTTCCAACTCACACTCAGACTGCTTTACCAAGTCTCATGTCACCAGGGCCACTTTCCTGGATGACACTCACCAACTGCTTGTCCACTCCCAGCTCAGGACAGAAAGGTCCCCTTGGGTCTTGAGCCCCCAGGCTCTGCTGGGAGCCCTCTCCCCTCTGGTCTGGCCCTTCCCAATCATGGCCCCTGCAGGGTCACCAGGAGCTCCCACACCCCTGGGCAGGCTGTCTGCTATGTCCTGGGGAGGCCTCTGTGGTGTCAGGTGGAAGGAACAAGAGGTACCCATGGGGTTGCCTACACCAGCACAGCAACCAGCACCCACCTACTGACCTCTTCACTGTGGAGGGGCCCAGGTGGAGTTCAGGGGCCCCCCAGCATGTCCTCGTTCTCATCCCAGTGCTGCCCACGGGAGAGTTGCTAAGTTACTCTGTGCTGGGTGCACAGAGGGGATGCTCATTCACACACTCCTCCCAGGAGCATGGGGTTCTCATGGGCAGGCTCCTCCAAGGATATGGAGCTTACCTGGGCAGGTACCCCCGCAGGGCTCAGCACCCAGGAACCATGCACAGAGCCCTCACTGCAGAGCACCCCCAGCCTACCTGTTGGACAGATCTGACCTTGAGCCCCTCAGAGCAGGACCTGAGGTAACGAACAGCAGCTTCTGGACAGGTCTGTGACCCTGGGCTTCGCTGTGTGCAGCCTCCTTCCAGCGGGTCTTCCCGAGGCTTCCATAGCACCTGGGCAATGGGCCTCTGTCTCCACCCACCACCCCTCCTCTCCTTGACCCCTGGGTTCCTCTCATTAGGAGAGGGTCTTCTCGAAATTCTCTCCCACTTGTGGGCCAGATAAAATGATTAGAAAACAAGCCAGAGCTGCGGCCCTGTGTCCATCCTGACCCTTAGGACCCACACCTGTTCCTGGAAACTTGGCCAGCACACAGAGGCCCATTGTCTGAAACCACAAGCCTGGATGGGCAACAATTGGCTTACCTGGCCAGCCTGCCCTTTACACACGTGCCTGGGTTGAGGTTTATATATACCCCCTTGAGGCAGCAAGAGTACCTGCAGCTGTACTTGACTCCATCTTCTCTGCCATCAGAAGCCACGGGGCCAGCCTGGCAAGAGAGAGAGTGAGGGGCCACAAGGTTTCGGGGGGTCCGGTCTGTGTGGGGCTCTGCTGGACGTTCCACAGGAGTTGCTAGGCTGACATTTGCTAAGGAAGAGGATGTGTCGCCTGTACCTGCTGTTGCAAGCCTTCCCAGCCAGAGGTGAGGAAGCAAGAAAACAGGAAGTGGGAGCAGGGCAGGAGGGGTAACTCAGGTAGGAAAATGGAAAGCTTCCAGAAGAGCATCCAGGCCAGGACCATCCTGCCTGGCCTGCAGGAGCCAACTCGGCAAGGGTGTTGTTGCTGGGGCGGCTCCAAGCCCTTTCCTCCAGCCTTTGAGGTCTTTGCACTTATTCGAGTGTTTTACCTGGGAAGGGTGGAGGAGGTTCAGGGGCAGCTAGCCCGGGGGCCAGCCAGCGTTTACTTAGAGATGACTTCGTGGGGTCTCCCAGCTTCCCACTGAGGACATTCCTTGGGAGTGGGGAGGGTGGAGGAGGGGGTGGGGAGAGGCTGGCTGCACATGAGTAAGTCCACATCCCTGACCATCTTCAAAATTGTTATCTGTGTAGCAAGCGTCCTAACTGGGTTTTCACCTGTGTAACTGGTGGGTTTTCATATAGCAATGTGAACAGTGACATTAAATGTCCACAGTCAGGAATGAGATATTACACCACATGTACGGGTGTAAGAACCTGGGGAAGTGTGTGCAGCCAGTGCCCCCAGAGACAAGTTTCAGACTTGACCCCTCAACATTCTGGTGTCCAGCCACTGCTTTAGGATTTTGGTGGGAGCCTGGAGCTGACTGCAGGTGTTCTGTATGCTGGCCTCCATCTGCCTTTAGTGAGACCCACACTTCTAGGATCCTACACAGCAGGGTCTGTGTGACTGCTCTGTGGTTTCTCTAACAAATGACCACAGGCTGGGTGATTTAAAACAGTAGGAGTTCATCCTTCTCCAGTCCTGGACACCAGACGTCTGAGATCATGGTGGTGCAGGGTTGAGGTCCCTCCACAGGCTCCAGGATAGAGTCCTTCCTGCCTTTTCCAGCTTCTGGGGCTCGAGGGGTCCCTGGGCTTGTGGCCCACTCCCTCCTGTCTCTGCCTCCATCTTCACGAGGCCTCTCCTCTGTGTCTTCTTTTGTCGCTTATAAGGAGTCTGTTAATTGGATTAAAGGTCACCCTAACCCTAGATGACCTTAACTACATCTCCAAAGACCCTTTTCCCAGATAAAGCCCTGTTCACGTGTTCTGGGGGGGCACATCTTTTGGGGCCACCATTCACCCCATTCTCTGTGTATAAAATAACACTCATTTTAGGAGACCACCACAGTCCCATATAGACTGGCACAGACCGTTGGGAAGATCTCCTGGTGAAGGGAAGGGCTACTCACGCCAGTATTCTGGCCTGGAGAATTTCATGGGCTCTATAGTCCATTGGGTTGCAAAGAGTCAGACATGACTGAACGACTTTCACTTTCACCAGAGAGAATGAGGACCTTGGAATCACCTGGAACAGATCAAGGCCTGGCTTCATCAGGTGAGGGGAATCACAGGGAGGAGAGGGTCATGGTCTTGTTTAGGCTTCAAAAAGACCATGTTGGGGTGGGATGTGAGAGGCACTGGGGCAGGGACCTTTGCCAGGGTCTGATGGAGGGATTAGGCTTGGGCCAGGGCTGTGCGTGTAGAGGGGAATTGGTGTGGAGGTTGGCCATACGCTCTGGAGGAGGAGCTGACAGTCACTGGGGCACAAGGAACTGGGAGCCTGGGAGGCCTCCATGTTACTGAACCAAACTTGAGTCCACACACCTGAGTGCAGTAAAGCCAGTCTCCTGACACAAGTTGGGGTGAAGGAATGTGCAGCGTTAATTGTAAAGGCACCAATACGTGGAGGACAGGTGGCCTGTGCTCTAAACCCTGAACTCTCCCAAGGGTTTCAGCAAAGCAGTTGTACAGGCCACATGAGGGAGGTGATCAGAGTATGTGATCCGGTGCACAGTTCACCAGTTCGTGAACTGGTGCACAGTTCTCTGGTTGGTGAGGTAACAGGCGGCTAACGTCACAAATTCTCAGGCACTGGAAGCTCTGGGGACTACATGTTCGTGCTCATCAAGTAGTTAACTTCTTCCATTTGGTGGGGGTTTTAGCATCTATAAAACAACTCAGGGAGTGTGCATCAGATACTGTTACCTCCGTACTTCAGAGAGGAGCTACAGCAGAGGATACGGGATGGGGTCTGCCCTGGGAAGGCTCCATAGGCTCCTGCTCAATTATACCAGGTGTCTGGGCTCAGCAGCCGGGGAAGGTGGGACTGCCATCTGAGTGTGGGGTGAAGCAGGATCACAGTCCTCTGAGGGGCCTGTTAGCCCCCAAGGTGAGATGGGGAGGCAGTGGATGGACAGATGCATTTGGCCTGGGGGAGGGATCCAGGCTAGAAATTCCACTGGAATCATCGCGGGGAGGAAGAGGAAAGGCCAGGAGGGGGCAGGTGGGTTATAGTACTGACGTGCAGGTGATGGTGGTCCTGTTGGAAGCAACTCAGAGCCAGAAAGAGTGGCGGTCAGGGGCTTAGCTTCATTTCCTTGTTTTTTTTGCTTATCTGTAACTTCCCACTCCTACAGTGAGGAGACTGGCCCCCACCATCTGCAATTTGTCAGTTCATTTCTCCTCTTTAGATTGCATGTACAGTGGTCCCAGAAATGCTGGCTACCACACTCTGGAAGAACTCCATAAAATGAAACCCACTGTTTATGTGCAGGCCATTTTGCCTTTTGTGTATAGAATGCATTCATTCCAAAGTCAACACATTTTGCCCCATCTCCTACAGTGAGATTTTTTTCTGGGCTTTTCTAATACAGTTAGGTTCTGTTGCATTGTGTATTCCATCTTGTGACACGCCTACACTCTAAATAATTAAACTTGAATAGATTATGACTGATTCCTTGGGCTATACAAATCAATGAGCATAGACAGATGCATAGCGACAGGTGTCCATCCTAAAGCATCACAGGAATGCTTCAATCCCCCCTTTGGCAGATGATCTTCTTATCATCTATTTAGCTTAGCTTTTCCGAGAATGTCATAAATGGGGTCATACTGTGTGCTCTCTCTCCAGACTGGATTCTTTCACTGATCAATATGCATGTGAGATTTAACCATGTCTTTCAAGGGTTGGTGATCATCCCTTTCTACTGCTGAGTAATACTCCACTGCATGTATATGGGAGGAAAAACAATTTTCACTCTGCTCTTCCATAATAAAAGGGCTTCCCTGATAGCTCAGTTGGTAAAGAATCTGCCTGCAATGCAGGAGACCCTGTTTGACTCCTGGCTTGGGAAGATCCACTGGAGAAGGGATAGCCTACCCACTTCAGTATTCTTTGGCTTCCCTGGAGGCTTGGCTGGTAAAGAATCCACCTGCAATGTGGGAGCCCTGTGTTCAAGCCCTGGACTGGGAAGATCCACTGGAGAAGGGATAGCCTACCCACTCCAGTATTCTGGCCTGGAGAATTGAATGGACTCTATATTCCATGGGGTTGCAAAGAATCAGACATGACTGAGCAACTTTCACTTTCACTTTCCACGATAAAAGACAAATTACCAGGAGAAAAAACAGAAGCATATCCCCTCTATGCTTCCCTGGTGGCTTAGTGGTAAAGAATCCACCTGCAATATAGGAGACATGAATTTGATCCCTGGGTTGGGAAGATCCCCTGGAGAAGGAAATGGCAACCCACTCCAGTATTCTTGCCTGGGGAATCCCATGGACAGAGGAGCCTGGTGGGCTACAGTCCATGCAGTCACAGAGTTGAACGTGACTTAGTGACTAAAACAACAACAAATACGTCCTGGATACAAGGGAGCTAGCAAAGAAAACTGAGTCATTCCCTAAAATGTCCTAAGCCATCACCTTAAATACCATCTTCAGCTAAAAACTGAAGTAAGGCCTTGGGGAATGGGACAAGCCAGTTATGGAAGATTATCATGCAAAACACAGTAAAGAAGGGTATGAGCATCTGCAAGTTTAAGCCAGGACCTCTCCATTGATAAGTTGAGACCTTTTATTTCTGGTGCAAACAGGGACAACCCTTCAATGCAGAGATTTCTCTGTAAATGTCCTTCACAAAAGGCAATTGCTATTTAGTTTCCTGAGATCCCTCTCCCCACTACGCCCCCCCCCACTCCCCATCCCTTGAAGCAGACTTAAGAAATCCTCACACCAGAGAGGCATATTTTGGGATGGCATATTCTGCTTGCCTTGACATGGATATACCCCAATTATGCATTCATCTATTGAAGCATATCCTGATTTCTTTAAGTTTTTAACTGTTATGGATAGTGCTGCTGTGCATAAGTCCATCTTTGTTTGCATTTGGGCATGGATTTTTCAAAGCCATTCGTTCCCTAAATACTGGAAGTAAGATTGTTGGATCTCAAGGTCAGGTTTGTTTAGCTTTGGAGAAAACTGCCCAGTTATGTTACAAAGTGGCTGTCATGCATCTCACCAGCAGTGAGGGAGTGTTCCTGTTGTTCCTTACCCTCCAGCAATTGGTATTGTCATATATTTAGAGTTTAGTTCTAATTTGTGTGGTGTGATATCTCACGATTTTAATTTGTAATTCCCTAATGGTGTATGATGTTGAGCATGTTTCTGTTTTTTACTATTTAAATATCTTTTTTTTTTTTTTGGCTGGGTATCTGTTCAGATCTTTACTCATTTTCTATGGGATTTTTCAGGAGGTTTTTGTCTATTTTGAGTTCAAATCCTTTATCAGATATAAATTTTGCAAATACTTCTCTCCCAGTTTGTGGCTTGTCTTTTGGTTTTCTGAATAAGGTCTTTTAGAATTGACATCTTTAATTTTATAAAGTCTACAATATTTTTCTTCTGTCGACTGAAGCTTGTGTGTTAAAACTCAAAGCTTATGATATATAGGTCAAACCCATGGTCATGTAGATTTTCTGTTTATGTCTATAATTTTGATAGTTTTGAATTTTAAATGTGTATTAATAAATCTGAGTGAATTTGGTGTCTACATTCTCTGTTTCAAGTTAATTGTTCCTTAACATTCATTTTCTACTGCTGCTGCTAAGTCGCTTCAGTCGTGTCCGACTCTTGGCGACCCCATGGACTGCAGCCCACCAGGCTCCTCTATTCGTGGGATTTTCCAGGCAAGAGTACTGGAGTGGGGTGCCATTGCCTTCTCCGCCTTCTCTCCTGTTTCAAGTTAATTGTCTCAACTAAACTGTGCATGCCTGAGGGAGGGAGGCTTGATCTCCAGTTCTCATTGGCTGGCAGGGAACAAGGAGCCCGCCTCCCTGACCCCTCCACTCCAATGGGAATTCCCTCTCTGACAGAGCACCTGGCTGGGTGTGGCCACTGACAGGACTCTGGTCTCCTCAGGACCCACTGGAGTTTCATCTTTGGGACATTGTGGGGTTCAGTTCAGGCTGACAGGAGCGTGGTCTCCTCAGGACCCACTGGGGCTTCAGCATTGGGACATTGTGGGGTTCAGTTCAGGCTGACAGGAGCCTGGTTTCCTCAGGACCTGCTGGGGATCCAGCTTTGGGATATTGTGGGGTTCATTTCAGGCTGAAGGGAGTCTGGTCTCCTCAGGACCTGCAGGGAGATGGTGCCCTTGAAGGAAAAGGTGAGTAAAATTGGGGAGGAGATTTCTGTGTGTGGCTGTTGCAGAGTGTGTCTGTCTTCAGAGGACCCAGGACTGTCAGGGCTTGATGTGGAAAGTCGTGTTTAGTCAGTTTTTGTGATATAGGATGGTGTCCAGTGTTGTTCTTTGGTGTGTGGTGTCCATTTTCCCCAGTGCGGTTTATTGAGGGGACTGTCCTTTTTCTTCAGTAAAAGGGCGGGGGGCGGGGTGTGTGTATATTCTTGGCTCCTTTCTTGTGAATTAACTGACCATGTGCCTGTAGGTTTATTTCTGGGCTCTTTTGTCTCTGTCTATTTCTGTGCCAATTCTACACATCTTGTTGTGCCTTTAAGTGCTTAATGTAGCTTGAGGTCAAGGAGGGAGATGACACTAGCCTGTTCTCCTTTTTCAGTGTCACTTTGGCTCTTCAGGGTCCTCTGTGGCTCCACACAGATGTTAATATTGTTTCTGTTTGTTTCAAAAATGTCATTGAAATGTTGGTAGTGGTTGCATGAATGTGTATGTTGCTTTGGTTAGAATGGATATTTTAATGGTATTTTCACCCACAAGAATGGGATATCTTTTGGTGTCTGTTCAATTTAATTGATAAGTGTCTTGTAGTTTTTAGCTTAAGGTCTTTCAAGTCCTTGGTTTAATTCCTAGTTTTGCGGGGAGATGCAGTTGTAAGTGGGATCATTTTCTTGATTTTTCTGAATAAGATTTTTCAGGATAGATCTCTTTAATTTTATAAAGTCCACAATATTTTTCTCTTGTAGACTGACAGCTTGTGTGTTAAAACTCAAAACTCATGATATACAGACCAAACCCAAGGTCATGTAGATTTTCCGTGTTTATGTCTACAATTTGATAATTTCGAATTTTAAATGTTTGTTAATAAATCTGAGTGATTTGGTGTCTACATTTCATTCTGTAATGTTTCAAGTTGATCGTTAAGTATTTTAGAGACATTTTCAATACTTAGCTCTATTTCAGTTTGAATTTCCATAGTTAATGGGGCTAGCAGAACTCCCCTCAGGGGGCGGAGTCTCCACTAGGCTGTGAGGGAGACTTGCTCTCCATGTTCTCATTGGCTGGCGGAAGAGGAGCCCGCCTCCCTGCTGACCCGCAGCGGGAGTTCCCGCTCTGACCAAGCTCCTGGCTCCGGGTGGCTACTGTCAGGAGTCTGGTCTCCTCAGGACCCATTAGGGCGTCAGCTTTAGGACATTGTGGGGTTCACACTGATGAGAGTCTAGTCTCCTCAGGACTTGCCAGGAGGTGGTGCTGCTGAAGGAAAAGGTGAATAAAATTGGGGAGAAGATTCCTGTGGGTGGCTGATGATGAGGGTGTCTGTCTTCAGAGGACCCAGGACTGTTAGGGCTTGATGTTGAAACTTAAGGCTTTTAGTCAGTTTTTATCTGTGGTATAGGATGGTGTCCAAGTTGTTCCTTGGTGTGTGGTGTCCATTTTTCCCGGCATGGTTTATTGAGGGGACTGTCCTTTCCCAGGTGTATGTTCTTGGCTCCTTTCTTATGAATTAACTGACCATGCTCCTGTAGGTTTACTTCTGGGCTCTCTGTCTCTATGCCTCTTTCTGGGCCAATTCCACACTTTGTGGTGCTTTTAGCTGTGTCATGTAGATTGAAGTTAGGGAGGAAGATGTGTCCAGGCTTCCTCCTTTCCCTTGGTCACTTGTGGCTCCACAGAGATGTTGATTGTTTTTGTTTCTGTGAAAAATGTCATTGAAATGTTTGTAGTGATTGCATGAATGTGTATGTTGTTTTGGTTAGAATGGACATTTTAATGGTATTTTCACCCATGAGCATAGGATATCTTTTTGTGTCTGTTCACTTTAATTGATGAATGTCTTGCAGTTTTTAGCTTGCAAGTCTTTCAAGTCCTTGGTTAAATTCCTTGTTTTGCAGGTGATGCAATTGTAAGTGGGATTACTTTCTTAATTTCTCTTTCTTATAGTACATTATTAATGTAGAGAATCACAAATGATCTTGCAGTTTTACTGACTTTTTTTTTTTTGCCATGTGACTTGGCTATGGGATCTTAGTGCCCTGACCAAGGATCAAACCCATACCCCCTGCAGTGGAAATGCAGAGTCTTAACCACTGGACTGCCAGGGACTCCCTGAATTCATGTTTTAGTTCTGACAGTTGTTTTGGAAGTTTTATGTGGAAAACTAGAATTCAGAAATCTCATGGTTTCAGCTCTATCAGGGTCACCCATTGCACCCAAGACTTGGTGGCTACTAATATACCCTTCCTATGGTGACTTATAATACCCCTACAAGGCAATTAGCATCACCACTTCAGTTGAATTTGATCTGGTTAAGTCTTGGCCTCTATTGCAATGTTTGATGTCATCTCTGATTTTTCTGATATGTGACTTACATGGTTTATTGAAAGGTAATTTACTTTCTAGCAAATTTCAAATGTTTCCGCTTTAAATAGCAGTACGAATTTTCTGCATTCACACTAAAACTGCAGTGTCACTTTCCCAGGTAACCAACATGTAACCCCCAAATGGGAGATAATTATGGTTTCCAATCCTAACCACAGGACCACTTCAACTTTCACCAGCTGCCCAAGCTTTGTGCAAATATCTTTCTCTATTCTAATGCAGTTTTCTTTTTCTGGAACCATCACTGGGGCTTTCCCTACATGTTAAAAACCTTCATGGATTTAAAGTGTACAAGATGAGTATGATCTGGGTGGCTTTTTCTGTATGGTTTCTTTCACTGAGGATGTTTTCAGTGCTTCTCCATGTTGTAACATGTATCATTATTTTTTGTTGTGATTAAAAACATAGAACATTTATCATTTGAATCATTTTAAGTATGCACCTCTATAGCATTAACTGCATTCACATTGTTGTAAAAATATCCTCACTATTCATCTCCAGAATCTTTTCATTTTCCCCAAGTGACTCTGTAACCATTAAACAGTAACTAATAACACAATGGGTATTATGCTAGCTAAGATGAAATGTGGGTTGAGGATTACCAGGGTTGCCATAATAAATAAGGATAGTTTTCCTTCTAAGCATAATAGGGATGATGTTAAATGGGATTTGTATATTAGTAATCCTAATACCTTTATTAGGATTGTAAATGCTGTAAATGCTATGATAATATTTATATAGACTAAAGACACTTGGTCATTATGAATTTAACCATAATGAGTCAAAATCATTTTGTTTTAAACTAAATATCATTCGGTTCATTCTAACCCTTTTTGGGTTCATTCATAGGCTAGGCTTACTGCTATTAATAGAATTAGGAAGAGGGCTATGATAAGTATGGTGTTTATATTATTTGTGATGCCCAAGGAAGAGGTAAAAGGAATGCAATTTCTAGATTGAAGAGGAGGAATGTAATGGCTAGGAAACTTTTATGGAGAAGGGAAGATGGACTGATCCTATGGGGTCAAATCCACATTCACAGCGGCTTGTTTTTTCGGAGTAAACAGTTGGGGGAGTCAAAATGGAATAATAACAATTAATGCATTTACAGTTAGGTATGTCAATAGTGTTAATATTAGATTAATTATTACTTTTTGGTTGTACCAAAACTAATTGACTGGAAGTCAGTTGTATTGGTTAATAGTAAAAGAATATAAGCCTCAGCAACAGATAGATACATGAAGGAATCATCATACCACGTTTATGAAATAACAGTACCAGCAGCTTCAAAGTCAAAATGGTTAGATATAAAGTGAAATTTTAATTGACATAAGCAAACGACAAAGGTTGATCCAATAAGTACATGTAATCCATGAAATCATGTGGCTATGAAGAAAGTTGAGCCATATACTCCATCTGAAATGGTAAATGATGTTTTGTAGTACTCTGAGTCTCGCAGAGGTGTGAGATAAATGCCAGGGTGATTGTGATAAAAAAAAAGCTTAAAGTATATGCTTTTGATTTCCTTCTGTGAGGCTGTCATGAACTCATATGATTGATACCACAGAGGCTAATAGTACAGAGGTATTCAAAAGAGGGACTTCTAAGAGATTGAGAGGGCAAATTCCTGTAAGTGGTCAACACCTGCCTAGTTCAGGTGTTGGAGTGAGGCTTGAGTGATAAAAAGCCCAAAAGAAGCCTGTAAAAACTAGACTTCTGAAATAATGAACTATTCCATATCAAAGTCCTTTTTGAATAATTGGTGTGTGATGACCTTGAAAAGTACTTTCTTGAATGATATCTCATTGTCATTAATATATTGTAAGAATATTAGTTAATAGGTCAAGTAGGAGTAGTGTTGTTGAGTTAAAATGAAATCATATTAGATCAGATATTATTAGAAGGGCTGACAAGTTCCTGTAAGTGGTCAGGGGCTAGGGTTTACTATACGATAGACATTGGTTTGGTGGATCATGATGTGTTGTCAAGTAAATAAAGGCTTACTAACAGCATAAACACATAGGCTTGAATTATAGCAACAGCAAATTCAAGAATGGTGAATAAAGCAAGGATAATAAATGAAATGAGGGCTGTGGTGGTGCGGATGCTTATTAGTGTCAGAGTAGCTCCTCCAATTAGGTGAATTATCAAGTGTTCTGGTCTAATCTTGGTTGTTAGTCAAGCAGCTAAGGCTACTTGTAGGATAAATAGGCTAAAGGTTTCGATACTAACTAGTATAGGGATTAAGGAGATTGGAGTCCCTTCAGGTAAAAAGTGGGCTAATGATTGCAAAAGCTCATGATTGCAGTTTCTGCTCGTATGCCTAGATTTATTAATTGTGTAGTTGGTGTAAATGAGTGTGGTAACAATCCTAGTAAATTTATTGACCCAGTAAATGATATTAATATTAGTGCTCAAGTTTGTCCTTTATGATTATGAATGTTTATTATTTGCTTTGATGTAAGTTGGATTAACCACTGTTGAAAAGATATCAGACAATTATTAATTTGTTGGTTAGATGTTTGGAAAAACATGCTCAGGAATATAATGATTAAGATGACAATAGGGAGTCCTGCAATTGTTGGGGTAATGAAAGAGGCAAATAAATTTTCATTCATTTTACTTCTCAAGGGGTGTTTTGTTTTTGTATTTTTGTAGATGTAACTTCTGGGTTTGAGTAATTATATTTTGAAAATTTTAATTGAAGTATAATAAATAGGATGAAGAACACTGATAAAATAGTAATAAATCATGTTGATGTATCTAACTATGGCATACCATTAAGGGGACTATTATTTCCCAATCTCCAACCTAAAAGGTTAGTGCTAGCTTAGTTTCTTTATGAATCTATAGTATTGATGCAGATCATTTTTCAAAGTGTTTCAGCAGTACCAATTTGAGGAAAATTGGTATTAAAACTATGATTTGATCCACAATTTTCTGAACATTGTCCATAATACAGACCTGATTAGGTTAAGAGTTGCTTGATTTAGATGCCCTGGAATTGCATCTGTTTTTAGTCCTAGAGAAGGCACAGCTCATGAGTGTAGCACATCTTCTGAGAAAATTAACATTCGGATAGCTATCTCTTTAGATAAAACTACTCGATTATTTACTTCTCATAGTTGCAAATCCCCTGGCTTTAACTCTGATATTGGAATTATATTGGAGTTGAAATTCAAGTCTTCATAATCTGTATATGCGTAATTTCAGTATCATTGGTGACCTATAGTTTTTACTGTAAGGGATGGATTGTTAATTTTGTCTATTATGTATAAAATCTGTAAGGATGGAAGGGCAATTAAGATTAAGATAATAGCTTGTAAGATTGTGCAGATAGTCTCTACTTCTTGTGTGTCTATTGTGCTAGTGTGTGTGAGTTTTGTTGTCAGCAAAAGTGAGATAATATAAAGTACTAGTGAACTGGTTAAGAAAACAATTACTAATGTGTTTTCATGAAAGTATAACAATTGTTCTATGGTGGCTGGTGTTGCATACATCCTTTATAAAAATTAACTTAAAATGGACCTAGGCCTAAATGTAAAACACAAAGCCAGATAACTCTTAGACGGTAACATAGGAGAAAATCTGGAAGACCTGGGGTTTGGCAATGACTCTTTAGGTACAGCACCAAAAGCATAATCCAAGAAATGTATACTATGTAGGTTGAGCTTCATTAAAATTAAAACACTTTGTTCTGTAGAAGACACTTTTGAGAGATGAGATGACTAGTCACAGACTGGGAGAAAGTTTTTGCAAAAGACATATCTGACAAGAACTATATCCTAAATATCTTTGCCAGTTTGCTGTTGTCAGTATTCTAGATTTTGATTTTCTAATAGGTGTGGAGTGGTATCTCATTATGTAAATTTACTAATTTCTGATGATATATAACTTTGAGTTTCCTTTCATATGCATATTTTTCATCTGTATGTAGCCTTTGGTGAGGTGTTTGTTTAGATCTTTTGTCCACTCTAAAAACTAGGTTGTTTGGTTGTTTCATATATTTTGGGGATCTAAGAGTTCTTAGTTTTCTGGACAAAAGATCTGAACAAACACCTCACCAAAGGCTACATACAGATGAGAAATATGCATATGAAAGGAAACTCAAAGTTATATGTCATCAGAAATTTGTAAATTTTTACCACTCCACACCTATTAGAAAGTAAAAATCTAGAATACTGACAACAGCAAACTGGCAAAGATGTGGAGCAAGGGGAACTCTCATTTTTTGCTGTCCTATTTTTCCTGAGAATAAGAAACATGCTTCTCTTTCTTTCATCTTATTGTAAAGAGGTAGTCCCTGATGGCTCAGATGGTAAAGAATCTGCCTACAATGCAGGAGACCCAGGCTTGATCCCTGGGTAGGGAAGATCCCCTGGAGATGGGAATGGCTACCCACTCTAGTATTCTTCCCTGGAGAATTCCATGGACAGAGGAGCCTGGCAAGCTACAGTCCATGGGATTGCAATTAGTTGAACCCCATGGTTGTTCAACTATTTGAGTGACTAACATTTTCACACTAAAATATAGTATACTGCTTAAACAAAAGAAATTGAGGGCCAAATTACATAGATTTGAATGCCAACTTGAGCACTAAGGAGTGCTCAAACTGCATTATGCTTGGCAAGTCATTTAACTTTTCTCTCCTTGTGTCCTCATCTGTCAGATGGGGATAATAAAATCTAAAGCAGAAAGTTGAGAAGAGTAAGAGTTATAATAAATACCTTAGCTTTATTATTGTATCCCTGCAGTCGGCCAGTGTTACCCTCCCCAGGAAAACTTAGTAATTTTTCTTTCTTGGAAAAGGAAAGGTTTTATCTTCTGATAAAAAAAAAAAAGATTATACACACGTGTTAAGAAGCATTTGTAGGGCAAAGTGTTGTCTCGTAGCCTTGAAATCATATTGGAGGGGAGAATTTTGCTATCTTCTTTTCTAACTCTGAAACTTTGCTCTCTCCTGAAGATTTGAAAATGTTAAAGTCCTCATAATCTAGTGTGTTCTTCCCAACCCCCAAAATTGTTCAAATTTTTTCTTAATGATCTGTTCTTACAGAGAAAAAATCACATGTTTAGATTTCATTGAGTGGTTGGATATGGTTGTTCTCAGCTATGACTGATAGAAGTAAGAAAATAGTGGATGATGAAAGGAAACTTTGAAGTCATAAACAAATAGAGGCATTTTATAAAAAACCATGTACTTGCTGTTTCCAAACTCCAGGACAGTAATTTAGATCTCAGGTGGCTGTGGGCAGATGTGATGAGAAATATGATCCTAGAGATATAACTTAGCAGAAAGGATCAGGACAAGGAATGAGGAGGCTCAGACACCAGTCTAGCTTATGCTCTGCATTAATCAAGTGGTCTCAAGCAACTCATGTCAGTTTTCTGAATCAGAGATACATTAAGGCTGGATTTCTGGGAGGATTAAATCATAATGTAATGCACATAGACATGACTTGAAAACTGTACAGAAAAAATTTAAGGCAATATTATTTTTTCTTTAAAAATCTATTTCTTCCTATCTAAAAAATGGGCAGAGGTAATTTTTTTTAAACAGAATATGCCTTCTCTGTGTGAGAATAAGCTACTACTACTATTATAAGTTATAATTCTTGTTCTCTAACTTTCAGATTCCTTTTCTATATGTTCACTCATTCTGCACATGTCCTACATGCTTTCTGGCCCCATAGCCATCACACATATAGCAGGAATTTAGTTATCTGTTTAGTTATATCATCTAATTATGTTTAGAACATCTTGAAAGGGAAGATTTACACAGAACCACTAACTTTTAATCTACTCCAATCTCTTTGCATCATTACCCCCTTCTATATTCCCCTAGTCTCATTCTTGAGCTTCCCTTGTGGCTCAGCTGGTAAAGAATTTGTCTGCAATATGGAAGACCTGGGTTTGATCTCTGGGTTGGGAAGATACCCTGGAGAAGGGAAAGGCTACCCACTCCAGTATTCTGTCCTGGAGAATTCCATGAGCTGTACAGTCCTTGGGTTCCCAAAGAGTCAGACATGACTGACTGACTTTCACTTTGGGCTTCCCTAGTAGCTCAGACAGTAAAGCATCTGCCTGCAATGCAAGAGACCTGGGCTTGATCCCTGGGTCGGGAAGATCCCCTGGAGAAGGAAATGGCAACCCACCCTAGTATTCTTGCCTGGAGAATCCCAAGGACAGAGGAACCTGGTGGGCTATAGTCCACAGGGTTGCAAAGAGTTGGACACGACTGAGAGACTAACCCACAAACACACAGTCTCAGTCTGCTGCCTGGAGATGACTTGGAGACATCTAACCACTGAT
Source organism: Cervus canadensis (assembly GCF_019320065.1). NCBI lineage: Eukaryota > Metazoa > Chordata > Mammalia > Artiodactyla > Cervidae > Cervus > Cervus canadensis. The sequence goes on along the minus strand of NC_057408.1, from coordinate 57,574,249 downwards.
CTTGCCTATCAAAAAAATATTTGTGTAGCTGGATTGGTTGCTAACTCTGGATGCTTCTAATGTTCTAATATTCTGGGTGCTAGAATTGTGTCAAGCCTGAAAAGTCGCACCAGAAGAAGCCTGTTCCCCCAGTCCTGTGCAAGATTTCATTGCTTAAGTCCCAAAACAACTCTTCTTCTGCCTGAATCTCACAAACTTTATCTTGAACAGATCCCACTATCCTCCTCTCCACCGTCTTTTCATGGAAAACAAAGCTTAAAAACCTGATAGAGAAGAGACATTTTATTTCCTCTTAGTTTTGCTTTCTTTTTACCCTCTACTATACTCTGCCAATTTTTTAAACAAAACATACCCCATGCATATTAAGGAAAACAGACACTTGAGAACAAAACTGCTTTGGGAGAAAAGTATATTGTTACACTAATAGTAGAAAAGCCCAAAATATTTTGTTATAAGCATGTATATCATAGATACAAATATACGTACACAATTATACTCAAGAAAGGTGATTTTATTATTATTTTCTTTAACTGGCCTAATCTCCCTCACAAGCCCCTTCCTTTAATCCTCATTCCACTTAACCAGTCATCAAAAAAGTTTGAATTTGTTCATTAATGATATTGAAATTGTCCCTGGGTTAAACGATTTATTTGTTAAAATATTTCATGAATTCAGAATTCCTTTCTATCTCATAGCTTGATATATTGTTTAATATTGTTTCTTTTTGTTTGATCAGTGCTCAATCTTTTGGATTCTTCTGTTTTCTCTATTTTTCAAGATGGCAACTGGATATATGAGAAAGTCAGGCACCATTTTTTCTCCCCCCGAGCAAGATGAAACCACAGGTCTGGTGTTTCCTGAATCATTTATGATGTTTGTGTTGCACCTGGTCTAGTCCTGTTCCTAATGAGATGACAAGGTACAATTAATTGATTTGGTCTTTAGAGATGTTATACTCAGTTCACCAACCACAACAATTCAGTGGTAATTACTTGTCAATTTATTTGTTAAGGATGTTTTCTCTGAATATAGAATTCTGATTGACAGGTTTTGGCATTTAAAGTTATCTCAGATATTACTTCATTGTCTTTCTTTCATTTGTTTTATTCTTCCTTCTTTCTCTCCTTTCTTTCTTTCCTCTCTCTTTCTTTCTGCCCACACCATCTTGCCCAAGAAATCTTTATATTTTTATAAAGATCCCCATATTATCTTTAAAATGCAAAGTCAGGACTGGGAAGCACATTTGGATTTAAGAAAATCAGAAATAACAGAAGAAAAATTGAAAAGATCAGTTTTTCACTGGAGAAAATAGTTCAAATGGAAATAGTTGGTTTGGCATAGGTAGTAAGAGTAAACTTGAGGTGGCATTTTCATTTTGCACCAATTCCATTAGAGTTTATTAATTCCAATGCAACCTTAACTCCAAAATGTGAACTCATTTGCCTCCAATAGACTTCTGAATATCATGATTATTGGATGAAGAATGAGGAGGCCAAGAATATTCTGACTACATTCTTATTTTATTTTTACTCCCCACACTTGAGAATTTTGATTCTTTTAATTTCTTTGCAATAATCATTTTCCAATATAGAATTTCTTATGAAAAGCCAATGGACTTAAATTGAATAATGCATCATTTTTACCTGGCTATTTTCAAGATTTTATTTTCTTATTTTTGGATCCCGATAACTTGATTATGTTATACCAAGGTATGGTGTTCTATATGCTTATCCTGCTTAAATTTGCTGAGCTTCTCAAATCTATATATTTATGTCAATGCCAAAATCTGGGAAATTTTTGGTCATTATTTCACTAAGTATTTTTCTGTCCCCTCCTCTCTATATTCTGAAAAAGTGAAAGTGTTAGTTGCTCAGTTCTGTCTGACTCTTGGCGACCCCATGTACTGTAGCCCGCCAGGTTCTTCTGTCCATGGAATTCTCTAGGCAAGAATACTAGAGTGGGTAGCCATTCTCTTCTCCAGGGAATCTTCCCAACCCAGGAATAGAACTTGAGTGTTCTGCACTGCAGCAGGATTCTTTACCATCTGAGCCACTAGGGAAGTCCATCAATGCAGAAGACCTGGGTTCCATCCCTGGGTTGGGAAGATTCCCTGGAGAAGGGAATGGCTTGAGTCTGACATAACTGAATGACTAATACATGTTATTCTGAAGTGCCTCTGAATACATGCATTTAAAATCTTTTTATATTATTTCATGAGCTCTTGAAAATATTTTTCTTTTTTTGAACAGTTTTTTCTCTGTTGTTTATACTAAGATATTTGAGTTCATTCATCATCAGATTAACAAACTTGGGAAGGAAATCTGTTTCCTTCTCTTCTGAGTTCTTTGGCTGATCTAGTAATTAAATTGACATAAAATAGATTAGTAGGAGAAAAACAAATTTAATTTTGTGTTTATGAAATTCTGATGGATATGAAATCAAAGAAGTGATCAAGGCAGGTAGACTTCATACCTTTTAGACAGAGAAACAATTATTTATGAAGATTTAACAGGACAAAGGAGTTTGGGGCCGTAAACTAATAAAGAAGTAACAAAATTTCTTTATATGGCCTTCTTGGCCTTGAAATCTCTCTCTGGTGATAAGAATGCTTTCTTCTTTCCAGGTGTAGGTAGGATGCTATCACATGTGAAATTTATTTCCTCCTCTCAAGGGACAAAAAAGGGTCAGAGTATCCTTGCCAGTTGTTTCTTAAGTAATTCTGATTCAAAATAATCAATATGCCAAGTTGGTAGCCTTTCAGGTGAGCTATGCTCCTCTCCTTCAGTGTCTATGTCATTCATGCAAGTGTCAGACATCAGCAAGAGATCTGGAAAAAATGTACATACAAAATTTGGAGATTGCCTTCTCTGGTAATCCCTTTCCTGGATTTCCAACAGAATTTCTGTTGACTGTTGCTGCCTTTTATTTTATTCTTTGGTGTTACACACCAGAACAACTGTATTTTATGAGTTTTATTTACTTCATATGGTGCAAACTGAGCCTACTCTCACTGTAAAAACTATGAAACTATAAAATTTATCCAGTGTGTAGACCCTCGTGCATTATTTGGCTGTTTTTGGTAACTCTTTCCTGTTTAAAGTAGGTTTTGTTTTATGTGTGTGTATTTCTTCCAAATTTTACACTTGTCAACAAGGCAGTTGGACCTATAAAAGACATTTATTTATATTGGAAAAATATACTAAATTATGTTAGTATTTCAACTATTCCTTATTGTCTTATAATGTCCTCCAATGCTGTTGTTTTTCTATTATTTTTCCTGTAGTTCTTCTTTCAGTTTAATTAAAATACATATTCTGTATTTAATTTATGTATTAAATATTCTGTATTTAAAATACATAACTGTATTTAATTAAAACACAGTTTAAATAAAATGCATACATAAAATACATATTTATCCCATCTAGTAGTCTTTGAAAGTTTGGATTCAGATTCTTTGACTTGAGCTTTTTGCACTGACCTTTTGTTTGTTTTATTAACATGACATGTGTTTTTATTTCATTCTCATTTTCATTTTTTTCCCCTAAAATATTTGGATAGTTGCCATGCTCTTGCTTTATTTTTTCATAGTTTGTTATCCAATCTAATATTATTTATTCTAATAGAAGATAATTTCCTTAACTTTAGGAAATCTTTGTATTATGTCCCAAGCTTTAAATTGAAGACTTAAATAATTTTGTTCACTCTAAACTTTTAAACCTGAGAATAAACAAAAAAAAAAAAAAAAAAAAGAGAAATGAGAGGTACATTCCACTAGGGTAATGTGCAGCCTTTGTCATAGAATCTGGCTCTATATTTCTCCTTTTTTGTTTTTGGGTCTCTTCTCAAGTTCGTCTAAATGTTTTTACTAGGATTCATCCAGTGAGGTGTAGAGTAAGAAGAATATCATCTAATGGGATGGGACAACCATATCTTGTACGTTATTCCACAACTTTACTGTAAAACACTGAAAAATGGAGAGTCCTAAAATATTTTACTGCTTCTGATGAGATCACAGGAAGTATAAGTGAAAAAATTCTACTCTAAAGGATTTTCCGTTATCATTCCACTGACTGTGTAAACACATCCATTCTACTTAATTTCAACTTGGGAATTATTCATGAGCAGTCTCAGGATTTTCTTGATTTTTTCAGTACTTTTTCATGGGGATAGAGGGAGTAGGTATAAGATGCATAGTTGTCTAAGCTGCACCTGAATTTTCACTTTATTTCCTAGGCTGACACTTTTAAAAGTGAGTTGTATGAGGTATGATGTTATTTGGTTATGTAGGGAAATATAACTTGCCACTGCAGAGTGAGTCTTTTTGGCTTGAGAAATATTTTGAATTGATTGTTTCTAAGAAACAGCACACTCAGGAGGTCTTTCTATTACCTCCTCTTTAACTGCCTAAAATAATTTAGATATAGGGTCTGTTCCAGGAAGAGCACTATGGGATAGGGTAGTAGGGGGAACTCAGCAGGGCTTGGAGACCAAAGTGCATTCTGTATCCCACTGTCTCTGCATGGCATAGCAAACATTTGTTTACCAAACATTTGTTTTTCATCTCCATGTAAATTTCCTTTCTCTTCTTTGAAGTCTCAAACCCCTACCTCCTCTCCTCCTCTCAGGTAGCACATAGCCTCAATTGCCAAACTTGTCCTTGGGATTCATATTCTTATGGAGCTCTCATACATATGTAACTAAATTTGTTTTTTTTTTCCCCCAGTTAATCTGACTCATGTCAGTCTAACCTAGAAAGGATAGAGGGAAAGTTTTTTCCACTCCCACAGTTGCTTTTGACAATTTTTTTCCTGATTTAAATTTTTGTTATTTTCATTGTCAGTTTGATAAGATTTTGAAGGGAAGGGAAGAGGAAATTGTAGGTTTTCTATCTGTTTCTTACCCATAAGCATTTTACTGTGGTATATTAACTTGACTTTCTATCTTGAGATTTTTTTTTCTCTTCTTGAATAAAATCCTCCAATATTTTATCTAAGGGATTCTAATATGCATGTTTAATTTTATCACTGTGTGTGCTCAGTTGCTTAGTCTTTGCCAACCCATGGACTGTAGACAGCCAGGCTCCTCTGTCCTTGGAATTTTCCAGGCAAGAATACTGGAATGACTTGCCATTTCCTCCTCCAGGAGATCTTCCTGACCCAGGGATCAAATATCTTATTTGCATGAGAATTGTTGATTCACAACTACTATTAAGTGACACCTTATATGCAGAGTACATCATGAGAAATGCTGGGCTGGAGGAAGCACAAGCTGGAATCAAGATTGCCGGGAGAAATATCAATAACCTCAGATATGCAGATGACACCACCCTTATGGCAGGAAGTGAAGAGGAACTAAAGAGTCTCTTGATGAAAGTGAAAGAGGAGAGTGAAAAAGTTGGCTTAAAGCTCAACATTCAGAAAACTAAGATCATGGAATCTGGTCCCATCACTTCATGGCAAATAGATGGGGAGACAGTGGAAACAGTGGCTGACTTTATTTTTCTGGGCTCCAAAATCACTGCAGATGGTGATTGCAGCCATGAAATTAAAAGATGCTTACTCTTTGGAAGGAAAGTTATGACCAACCTAGACGCATATTAAAAAGCAGAGACATTACTTTGCCAACAAAGGTCCATCTAGTCAAGGCTATGGTTTTCCAGTGGTCATGTATGGATGTGAGAGTTGGACTATGAAGAAAGCTGAGTGCAGAAGAATTGATGCTTTTGAACTGTGGTGTTGGAGAAGACTCTTGAGAGTCCCTTGGACTGCCAGGGGATCCAACCAGTCCATCCTAAAGGAGATCAGTCCTGAGTGTTCACTGGAAAGACTGATGTTGAAGCTGAAACTCCAATACTTTGGCCACCTGATGTGAAGAGCTGACTCATTGGAAAAGACCCTGATGCTGTGAAAGATTGAGGGCAGGAGGAGAAGGGGATGACAGAGGATGAGATGATTGGATAGCATCACCAACTTAATGGAGACAAGTTTGAGTAAACTCCGGGAGTTGGTGATGGACAATGGGGCCTGGCTTGCTGTGGTTCATGGGGTCACAAAGAGTCAGACACAACTTAACGACTGAACTTGAACCAAATGAAAGATGGCCAATTAACTCCGTAAATAAAACTTTTAAAGAAAGTGTCATTCTCTTTCCATGTATTAATACAAACCTAGACTATGTGCACTAAACCAACTAATAGCCATGTTTATCTAGATAGTAGAGGAAGACATTTAGGAAAAGGCAGATTTGACATATATTAAAAAAACAAAACAAAACAAAATGGAATATACTAAAGATACAGATACAAAGAGAATTCTGAAAAGATTTGGGTGTCTGCATGGAGCATGCTATAAAACCAGCTGGCTCTGTTAGGTTGTCAGTTGGTTCCATGAGTTAATAAATGAGCTCTGCACATGAGCTATTTATATTCAAGTTTCTTTTATTTGCAACCAGAGTGACTACCTTTGACTACTTCTCTGATATACCTACAAACTTCCCATGTTATTGCACTATATGATCATTCTGTTTGTCATAGTTTGATAATGAGTCTGTTAAGAATATGTCCTTCTTTTCCAATTTGGATTCCTTTTATTTTTATTTTTTCTCTGATTGCTGTGACTAGGACTTCCAGAACTACACTGAGTAAAAGTAACAAGAGTGGGCATTCTTATGTTGTTCCTGATCTTAGAAGAAATGCATTGGAATTTCTTCTAAGAAATTGCATGCTCAATTTCACCATTGAGCATGATGTTAGCTGTGGCTTTGTCATACATGGCCTTTTTATTATGTTGATGTATATTCCCTCTATGCCCACTTTCTAAAAAGTTTATTTTTTTTATCATAAATATGTGTTGAATTTTATTGAAAGCTTTTTCTGTATTGAGATGATCACATGGTTTTTACCCTTCAATTTGTAAATGTGGTGTATCACATTGTTTGATTTGTGGATATTGCAAATGATGCTACTGGCAAGGAACTAATTTCCCAAATAACAAACAGTTCATACAACTTAATGTCAAAAAACAAACAACCCAACCAAAAAATAGGCAGAACACCTACATAGACATTTCTCCAAAGAAAGATATATAGATGGCCATCAGGCACATGAAAAGATGCATAGTATTGTGAATTATTAGAAAAACGCATGTCAAAACTATGATAGAGTATCACCTCACACCATTTTTTAATGGTCACCATTAAAAACTCTATAAATAATAAATACTAGAGAACGTGTGTAGAAAAGGGAACCCTCCTGCACTGTTGGTGGGAATGTGAATTGATCTAGCCATTATGGAAAAAGAATATGGAGATTCCTTCCTTTAAAAAATTAAAAATAGAGCCTCCATGTGATCCAGCAGTTTGACTTCTGGGCATATATCTGGAGAAAAACATGGTTCAAAAGGATATAAGATGGAATATTTTTCAGTCATAAAAGAATGAAATAATGGATTTGCAGCAACATAGATGGACCTAGAGATTATTAAGTGAAGCAAGTCAGACAAAGGCAAATGTCATATGATATCACATGTATATGGAAACTAAAAAAATAACACAAATCAACTTATTTACAAAACAGAAATAGACTCACACACATAGAAAACAAACATACAGCTACCAAAGCAAAAAGGGAATGGGGGAGAGATAAATTAGGATTTGGGAATTAACATATACATAGTACTATATAAAAAAGAGATAAATAAACAGGACCTATTGTGTAGACAGGAAAATATATTCAGTATCTTGTAATAACCTACAATGAAAAAAATCTGGAAAAGAATCTGAATCACCTTGCTTCACACCTGAAACTAATACATTGTTAATTATACTTCAATAAGAGTGGTTTAAAAATAAAAATCTAAGACAAAAGCAAAATGAAACAACAAGAAACAATAGGTCTTTACTTCATTATCTTAATTTCTCTAGAACTTAACACATTAAATTGAATTTCCAAAATAGTCTCATGCCTTTAAAATTGTTACTGTTTTTATCAGCTGGTAAACTGTATTCATAAAGTTTAGTTCAGTTCAAAATGTACTTTTATTATATATGTGCTTAGTCTGCAATATGGGTGGTGTTATCTACATATCTGAGGTTACTGATACTTCTCTCAGCAATCTTGATTCCAGTTTGTGCTTCATCCAGCCTGGCATTTTGAATGATGTACTCTGCATGTAAGTTAAATAAGCTGGTTGACAATATACAACCTTGACGTAGTCCTTTCCCTATTTGGAACTAGTCCATTGTTCCATGTCTGGTTCTAACTATTGCTTCTTGACCTGCATACAGTTCTCTCAGGAGGAAGGTAAGTGGTCTGGTATTCCCATCACTTTAAGAATTTTCCAGAGTTTGTTGTGACCCACACATTCAAAGGCTTTAGCATAGTCAGTGAAGCAGAAGTAGATGTTTTTCTGGAATTCTTTTGCTTTTTCTATGATCCAACAGATGTTGACAATTTGATCTCTGGTTCCTCTGCCTTTTCTATATCCAGCTTGTACATCTGGTGATCTATAATAAGACAGTGAAGTTATCTTGTTAGTTCATCATATGGATTTTTTCAACTAAGGGAGAATGAAGCAGGAAAAAGAAACTAGCTCTCTGAGATGAAAAGTGGCATGAGAATTTGACATAATTGTATTAAAGGTAAATTTCCTTAAGTTCAGAGTTTCCCCTTAGAAAGTACCATGTCAACAGTGATATTTTCTGTCATAAGGCCTTAGAAGAGCACATTGCAGCACATTGGAAGCTTACCACCCAGTAATAATAGCCACTATTTGGTGAGTGCACAGGGTGTGCCTGTCTTTGTTATTGATCCAAGGACAGACTTGCAGTTAATGAGAGAGAGCTCTCACTAACTTTATAAAGAAGGCACTATGATTACCCTCATCTCTTTAATGATGTAACTGAATCACAAAAGTGTTAGGTAACTTAATTCAGGTTTATATACCCAGAAGAATACAGAGCTGGAATTTGAATTTAGAAAGTCAAAGACTGCTAAGAAATTCTCTAATTTAGTTAATCTTAGTAATTCTGGCAAACAAATTCATACAGTCACCATCCAAAGGGGGAAAAACTTAGCTAAGTTAAACACTTACAAATGAAGAGAAAGGGTTTTCATATAGTAAGATATTTAAAACTGGAAAATATTGAATGCATACTCTGATATGAATGGACTTCAGACAAGATGAATTTTTGAATGAGGCCTGAAAATAAAAGTTGTTAGATATGAAGGGATCAAGAACACAAAGTACAGTTCCATTCATTTGAACCACTAATCTTCCACTTGAAATGTTTTCTCCCCATCTCTCTACTTTTCAAAATTTGGTTCATTTGTCAAGGTCCAATTTGAGAATGTGGATACAAACCCCACAATCAATTTGCTGGTTATGTTAACCAAGTCAAAGAACATAGGTGTTCCCAGTTACAGAAAGATTTGTGGCTAGGTGTAGAGGAGCAGACACTCTCAACTGATGAACCAACATCATTGCTTTCTGGCAAATAGAGTCCCACTTTTGTCCAGAGATATAAGATACACAGTACTAGCTGAGAAAACTTACTTTCCCAGATGCCTTAGTGTTAAGGATGGTCATGTGACAAAGTTATAGCCAATGAGATATAAGAAAGCATCTACTGGTTGTTCTGGACATATTTTTTGCTTTTTTGTTTTGGCGGAGAGAAAAAGACTCTTGTACCTGGCATTACTATTTTCCCCTTTTCTTGTCCTCAAGACAGTTGCTATACCCAGAGATGCAGCAGGCATATTTTGACAGTTAGGCAAGAAAAAGTTCCCAATATATTAACAATTGCAAAAATAAAACAAAAATATTGTATTGTTGATGGAACTGTTGAACATGTGAATTAATTCCAGCAATTTTCCAGGCTTATTTGTAAGGGAGACATACTACTTCCCTTGTACAACAATTTGGGCCTTATTTAATGTTAGTATTAACTGAGGCATTTCCAGCTTTATTTTCAGAGGTCTTAAAATTAGACTGAGGAAAAGCCTGAGGCTGCAGAAAGTTGTACTAAGAATGCTATGAGGGATAGGTGAAATGTATAATTGTGGGGGCACTGAGAATCATAACTAAAGAGCCTCTTGATGAAAGTGAAAGAGGAGAGTGAAAAAGTTGGCTTAAAGCTCAACATTCAGAAAACTAAGATCGTGGCATCTGGTCCCATCACTTCATGGCAAATAGATGGGGAGACAGTGGAAACAGTGGCTGACTTTATTTTTCTGGGCTCCAAAATCACTGCAGATGGTGATTGCAGCCATGAAATTAAAAGATGCTTACTCTTTGGAAGGAAAGTTATGACCAACCTAGACAGCATATTAAAAAGCAGAGACATTACTTTGCCAACAAAGGTCCATCTAGTCAAGGCTATGGTTTTTCCAGTGGTCATGTATGGATGTGAGAGTTGGACTATGAAGAAAGCTGAGTGCAGAAGAATTGATGCTTTTGAACTGTGGTGTTGGAGAAGACTCTTGAGAGTCCCTTGGACTGCCAGGGGATCCAACCAGTCCATCCTAAAGGAGATCAGTCCTGAGTGTTCACTGGAAAGACTGATGTTGAAGCTGAAACTCCAATACTTTGGCCACCTGATGTGAAGAGCTGACTCATTGGAAAAGACCCTGATGCTGTGAAAGATTGAGGGCAGGAGGAGAAGGGGATGACAGAGGATGAGATGATTGGATAGCATCACCAACTTAATGGAGACAAGTTTGAGTAAACTCCGGGAGTTGGTGATGGACAGTGGGGCCTGGCGTGCTGCTGTTTATGGGGTGGCAAAGAGCTGGACACGACTGTACTGAACTGAACTGAACTGAGAATCATACAGTTTCCCCTAGCTTCATCTACTTTGTAACAGTTACATGTTAAGTTTCTACTTACGAGTTTATTTAAAGACAAATTTCACATAGTAGAAAAAATTTAAAAGCTTTTATCTGGTTGATTTCTAACTTCCCTTTCACTTTTAAAATATCAATGTCTGAATTCTTTCCTGAAAATTTCCCTAACTCCAAGTGATACTTATTTTTGACAAGTCAGGATACTTATTTTCTATATTATCTTTTGACAGCTTACTCTGGCAATTTACAATTTACATTACACTTTACACATAATGCATAGGAAACTTTTTTATTTGTATTAGTTTTTTCTGTAGAGATTATCAGCTACAGAGTTTGAAATACCTCTAGGAATGTGGTAGAAGTCCTATACATATACATGCATAGCAGAGGTCCAGTGCATGTGCGTTCAGTTGGATTATATGCCATCAGACAATCTCTGGTTCTTGTTACCTCTACATCAGAGATTTCAGGTTACACTATTCATATTCAAAGTACAGTGGAAGAAAATTTCAAACATTTGAGGGGTACATTTTCCATCATAAAGACCTTATCATAAAGTTAGAAGGGGTTTCATTTTGAAGAAAATCACTTCTTTGCATTGATCTTCATCTAAGCTTCCCTCTACCATTAGTCCAACCTTGCATTTATTTCTGAAATAAAGGAAGTTGCAGCATGTAGTTGCTAGGCTTATTGCACCATACTACAACTTTTTTTTTTTTTTCTTTCAGATTGCAGAATTAGTGTGTCGTTTTTCTTCCTAGCTTCTGATTTAATTTCTGTTAATGCTGCTGGTCATTGGTTTCACAATGAAATTCATTCCAGTGAGCTAGTGGGTTTCCACCTTTACATTGATAGCACAGAGTATCTGCAAGAAGCAAATAAGCAAAGAAATTGATACGCTATGGAAATAGCTTTCACACAGCACTTTATTTTTTATTACTGAGTTGATACAAGCGCAACTTTGTGTGGGTCAACCTGTTCATGCTCAGTTGCTCAGTCACGTCCAGCTCTGCAACCCCCTGGACTGTAGCCTGCCAGGCTCCTCTGTCCATGGGGTTTCCTAGGCAAGAATATTGGAGTGGGTTGCCATTTCCTTCTCCTGGGAATCTTTCCAACCAGGGATCAAACCCACGTCTCCTGCCACTCCTTCATTGGCAGGAGGATTCACAGTTGAGTTAATCAATGACACTATTTTGCAAAAGATGCCCAACCAGTAGCAGGAGAGGTGTCTGATTTTAGAATTCAAGCTTTCATTCATTTGTGTATTTGAAGATTGTTTATGGAAAAAAGAAAAACTTTGCATGGCACAGAGAAGATAAATGTTTACAAGATAGTTCCTGCCCTCCGGAAATGTACAAAGAAAAAGAAAAATAATAAAAGTATCTGTGTTTAGCACAGTTATGACTCAAGGGGGGGTGTGGTTCAATAAAGATTAGCTAAAACAGTTATTAGGGGCAAGAATAGGTACCCTTCCACCCAGCCACTGAAATTCACAGATGCACTCAAGCCTTCTTTCAAAGTACTTTTATGTGTGTGTGAAGCCGCTTCAGTCGCGTCTGACTCTTTGCAACCCTATGGACTGTAGCCCACCAGGCTCCTCTGTCCTTGGAATTCTCCAGGCAAGAAGACTGGAGCGGGTTGCCATGCTCTCTTCCAGGGGATCTCCTGACCTAGGGACTGAACCTGTGTCTCTTATGTCTCCTGCAGTGGCAGGTGGGTTCTTTACCACTAACACCACCTGGGAAGCCCCTTTCAAAATGTAAGTGCTCATTATTTCAAAAGCAGCTCTAACAAGTATGTAGCTTGTTTCTTATACTTTCAGAAAATTAGAAGAGGCTAATTAAACAGAAAGGGGAAGGTGAAGAAGCACAGGAAAATAAGAAAGGGGAAAAAATGAAAGAGTGACAGCAACTGTCAAAAATTATAAAAGTCCACATACAATAATGACAGACAGATACAAAACCCCATATTACTCAGAAGTTTCTCAGTGTGGAGCATACAGAATGCATAGCTTAGGAGCCTGCACAGTAGAATGTAACAGGCATACAGAATAGACAAGAGTCAAGTAGCATTTGAGCACTAGGTTTTCTTCACATGTTTATGTCACTCACTCTTTACAAAGACCCTGCTGAAGTAGCTTGTTCTAGTTAACAAATGAAGAGATAAAGGGTTCAAGTAATCAAGAAGCATATTCAACATAAATCATGTATATGAAGTTCAAGGTGTTAATTTAAATATGTAATTTTGATTACATCTTTGAGTTTTAGAGCTGGTTGGGAACGAATTAATTGAGGGGATATATGATTGTAAATCTGTAAATGGATTTTAAGAGTTTCCTAATGCTCTAATCTTACTAGAGGTAAATAGTCCTAGAGAACAATTATTATGGCCACATTTAAATGTATTTAAATGTATTTCTTTAAATACATAAAGAAACCAAAACCTTTCTTCAAAGATAATATGTCAAATGTGCTACTGACGATTCAAGAATAGAAAATCCTGCTAATTTCATTCCTAGATCTTTAAGACTCAGCAGAATTCCAAATAACAGCTTAATATTCAATAAGCATGATTTAGAAATGGTTGATTTTACATTATTTTTCTTTGGTTTGCTGCCACGCCTACTTGTTAAGGTAATGAGAAGTGATCGCAGTAGATTCTTTCTCTTTATTCTGCTCATCAGCGACTTCTTCTACTCTCTTCTCCTCAGATAGATCATTATAATACTCTTTCTCCATGTCCTATTCACCAGTGTGGTCATAAACAAACACTTTCTGTTCCAACGAGTTTTCTGTATCAGAAGTCCTCTATATGATGTAATTAGAGTCAAGAAATCCTCCACATTTCTTATATGCATGGTAAATAGTATAACGCTTAGTTATTCTCTTTGTACCCATTCCTTTAAAACAGTTTACCCAAAATAATTTATCTCAGTGTTTAGCATGATGTAACATATTGGCTCTTTTTGCATAATTTGCTTTTAATGGTCCAATTTTATTAGACATTGAAATTCAAAGTTACTGTGTTTTGATCTCCTTTATTTTCATATTTTATCTAATTTATTTCTGAGTATCTTGCAGTGGTATTTGGACGGCTTGTACTTCATATATATGTCTTAAAAGCCCCTAGAAGGAGTCAGGGACACCTTATCTTCATGTATTTGTTGTTATAGTATTTTAATATGTATTTAAAGCATGTGTTATGGTCATTAAGGTAAGCTGTACTATTTATAAGTTTAATACCTTGGACAATTTCCTTGGCATTTCCAAGTCTCAGGCTTTTCATTTATGGAAAGGGAATAATAATACTTACCTCATGGCTGGTCATAAGATTACATGGCATAAGTTATTTAAAACAGATACTGAACTCTCAATAAAAGAATATAGTAAGTGCCCTACATGCAAACAAGCTCCATTCCTAGAGAGCATTTGTAAGTCCAATTTATTCATAAATTCAACAAAGTTAGCCTAGGCAGCCAGCTAACCCAATTGGCTATATTGTATGTAATAGGTTTATAATACTTTTCACACAAACAATACATAAAAAACAAAAAAATAAAACATTTAAAAATCTTAGAGTACAGTACCCTGAAAAGTACAGTAGTACAGTTCAACAGCTGATATACAGGAGCTGGCACTGAGTGAGCAGGCAAGAAGCATTACTGATTGGAAGAGGGACAGGAGGAGGGAGATGTAGAGCTGGATCATCAGCAATAGGAGATGGAGAGCAAGCTACAATGTTATTCACACCTGACATTGATGGAATGCAGGCTCACATCTTTGAAAGTTTGCAACTTGAAGGTTCATATTAGGGGACTTACTGAAAACATTAATTTTATAACAATTTTTATTATGTCTTGCCTGGAGAATTCGATGGACAGAGGAGCCTGGCAGGCCACAGTCCATGGGGTCGAAAAGAGTCGGGCACGATTGAGCGACTAACACACTGGAACACAACACCTGGGCTTCCCTCATGGCTTAGGAGGTAAAGAATCCACCTGCAATGCAGGAGACCCAGGTTTGATCCCTGGGTCGGGAAGATCCCCTGGAGAAGGAAGTGACTACCCACTCCAATATTCTTGCCTGGAGAATTCCACAGGCTCCAGTCCATGGGATCGCAGAGTTGCACACGACTGAGTGACTAACACACACACCCACACCCACACACACCCCCCATAATACCTAAAATGAAATTCTCAAAGATCTTTTGATGATGACAAAACCTCAAGAAAGATTAAAAATTCTAATCCTTGTTCCTTTCTATATTAATTAGTAATACAGTTTCAATTCCCCAGAAAACTCCACATTGGTTTTTGAGTTTTGTATGATCCAGTTGGCTCACCAATTAACAGTGGTGACACAATTCAGTTCATTTTTCCTCATTCCACACTCCAGTCTCCTGCCTCTTCTAACCCCTCAACCCCAGTTGTTCAATAACACCCTGAGATTAAGGTGACTTCCAAGAAACCCCATGGAAATACTCCTTCTCATACATCAAGCATAAAAAAGGTGGTAGGTTTATCATCAAAAAACATGCACTTGGTTTTCAGCTCTACCATAGGTCAGCTCTGTAACTTTAGATAAGACTGGTAGCCTCTTTGCACCATAGTTTATGTAATGGCAAAATGAGGTAAAAATTCCCAATTTTCTCACAAGAAATTTGTAAAGATTGAATGCAGTAAACATTTTTTTTTTGTTTATGAATACACTTGACATCTATGATGATGTCTAAATGTTAGGCATTCTATTATACTTCATTCTCCAGATTATGCCTTTGTAAATATTTATCTTTTGAAATGACTCACTTCTATGTGCATTTCTTCAGTCTTTGGTTTAATTATTTTTATCTATCACATAGCTAGCTAATGGTGTTATTAGTGTTGATTGGTACTTAATTACTTAATGATTGATAATGCAGCCTAGGTGGAATATTTGGATTTTAATAGAAAGCTTCAGGGTACAACATGTGCCTATCAGGATGGGATCTAGTGAAAGTAAGAGTTGTCTCTGAGCTCATATTAGAAAATTCTGGGAAATATATTTGACACAGGTTGGCCTTTTGTGTCATAACATAGTTTATTATCAGTTTTCTTTAGGCAGGAATGACTCCTGACTGAGCATAGAAATTAAACCATTCTTCCTTACATTAAACTTGCATCTCATTCTCTATCAACTGGGAAAAGAGGCAGTTTTGATTTCGTGGCTTTATATATATGTTAGATGGATTAAAAGGCACACTGCATTGTGAAACAGTGAGGGGAGGTTGAATTCAAGTCAGATTTAGATGAAAAATTAAAATGAAAAAAAAAGTTAACAGTTTGGTACATGGCACCTTATGCACACACATACACACACACCTTATCACCTTATGAATGTGTTAGTAGAAGTGTGTCTATTAGCCTCCTTAACCACTAGAGGTCAGAATTACACAGGACACTCACAGAACATGGTGCACCTGAACGGAGCGACCAGAAATCACCATTTGGAAATGGTTTTGAGCATTGTGGGCAGAGAACACAGAGAGCATTTGCCATATGCCTGCCAGGTCTAATTATATGTTAAAGGGTAAGAACATGCAATTGGCACATTGACTTGCTCAGTCTATTTTTCCAGTCTTAATTTTCTCTATTCCCTCATAAGATACTGCTTGGAACTTGAAAGAGACTTTCCCCAACTTCAGTGATCAGATTTCTGACAGCCGCCGTGGTAGGAAAATTAGACATTGGTGAACTTAAAATCTTCTGTGAGGAATATAGTTAAGAGAAGAAATGTGTATGGTTAACCTGTGGAAAACCATTATAAATATCAGCTACCTTCCCAAAAGCAAAATAATATAACAGTATAGAAAAAAAAAAAAAAGGAAAATGTCAATGCTTTTTTACACAAATAATAGTAGACAGAACTATATATTTCTATTATTTCTTGACTCATTAGAAATTTTTCATGATTGCTCTATAGTGTTAAAGAGGTCAATAAAATGTTTTTTAATTGCTGCAAATAGATAAGACATGAAGACATGAGGCATATTTGTCTGCCTGATCCTTAATATCTTTTAGTATTGGAGAGCAGGCCCTTCTTGTTCCTTGAATTCCACTATGTGCCCTAATACCAGCCCTTCCAGGTTTTCTCTGTCACTTTTCTGCATTGTTTCAGCTCTTAAATAACCAGTCACAGAGAGTTCTTGTAGGATCTGAATTTGTTCCCCTCATATTCCTTTTCCTTTTTAAAACTTTTTGGTAAAAATAAAAATTTTTGACATTTGCTTTATCTCCTTTTTCTATTAGCAACCAACAATTTCCTTTTTATCTAACTGTACTCAAATCAGATTTTGTGTATACAGTATACAGATTTTGTGTATACAAAACTGTATTCACAGTTGCCAGAAAGTTGTTCAAATATAAATTCACATAAGCAGCTTGGTCAAATTTGTGTTTGGTAATGAATATATAATCCTTGGAGGAGGAAATGGCAACCCACTCCAGTATTCTTGCTTGGAGAATCCCATGGACAGAGAAGCTTGGCTAGCTATAATCTGTAGGGTCGTGACATAACTGAAGCAACTTAGCACACACACAATGAATATATAATAAATATGCTTTGTTTTACAAGTGCCTATTTATAAAGTGCATTATATAAATGGCTGAGGAATTGGTTAAAGGTATTTACATCTCTTTGGATAAATGTAGGACATTGCAGAAATAATTAACACAAAAGGGACTTCATTTGTACAGATATAGAGGCAGTGAGGTAGTATGAAATATGCACAGATGGTAGCAGAGCAAGTACATAGTTTGTGTTTAAAAATCCACAATAAAAAAAGAATCTCTGAAAATCACTGACAAAGAAAATGATTCAAAAAGAAAGGTAGCCCAATAGGAAAAAGGACAATGAATGTAAAAGCAATTTATAAGACAAAAAATGCTAAGGCCCATGTTGGGGAAATTCATTGGTAATTGAGAAATGAAAATTAGAAAAGCAGTTAAATAGATATAATGTTTTTGTATGACTTCAATTACAAACAAATACTCATCAAAAACAGTGTATCTTGTAGTTCTTCCCCCAAAGTAACTACTTTTTCAAGTATGGAATTTACTCCTCTGGATATTTATCTATGAACAAGTAGATAATACTGAGATCCTTGGATTTATGGTGATGGTAACTAGTTTTATTTTTCTAAGGGGAAAGGCTCTATTAGTTTTTTTCTCTTACAGGTCATAGAAGTCTTTTCCTAGGGGTATTTTTATGTAAGTCAATTATATTTTCTAAAATTATAAACACAAATGTATTTATAATTTCATTAACCATTCCTTTATCAATGGGTTTCCATGGTAGCTCAGACAGTAAATAATCTGCCTGCAATGCAGGAAACCAGTGTTCGACCCCTGGGTCTGGAAGATCTCCTAGAGAAGGGAATGGCTGCCCGCTCCAGTATTCTTGCCTGGAGAATTCCATGGACATTAAGTATCTCTATAACTTAAAAAAGATTAATTTATTTAATTGGAGGATAATTTCTTTACAACATTGTGGTGATTTTTACCATACATTGACATAAATCACTCATGGGTGCACGAGTCTCCTCATCCTTAATCCTCCTCCCACCTCCCTCCCTACCCCATCCCTCTGGATTGTCCCAGAGCACTGGCTTTGAGTTCCCACTTCATGCATCGAACTTGCACCGGTCATATATTTTACATATGGTAGTATACATATTTCAGTGCTATTCTCTCAAATCATCCCACCCTTGCCTTCTCCCACATAGTCTGAAAGTCTGTTCTTTACATCTGTGTCTCTTTTGCTGCTTCGCATATAGGATCGTCATTACCATCTTTCTAAATTACATATGTATACATTAATATACAGTATTGGTGTTTTTCTTTCTGGCTTACTTCACTCTGTATAATAGGCTCCAGTTTCATCCACCTCATTACAACTGACTCAAATGCATTCTTTTTTTATAGCTGAGTAATATTCCATTGTGTATATGTACCACAACCTTCATTATCCATTTGTCTGCTGATGGACATCCAAGTTGCTTCCATGTCCTAGCTATTGTAAACAGTGCTGCAATGAACACTGGGTTACATGTGTCCCTTTCAATTTTGGTTTCCTCCCTGAGTATGCCCAGCAGTTCTATTTCCAGTTTTTTAAGGAATCTCCACACTGTTCTCCATAGTGGCTATACCAGTTTGCATTCCCGCCAGCAGTGTAAGACGATTCCCTTTTCTCCATACTCTCTCCAGCATTTATTCTTTGTAGACTTTTTGATGATGGTCATTCTGACCAGCATGAGATGATACCTCACTGTGGCTTTGATTTGCATATAGTGTTTTATTATAACACAATGTTGAAACAATTTTTAATGATTATCATCTTAGATACATTTTTCACCCTCTTAATCGTGCCAGTAAATGTAAATAATTGATGATGTCTGGCATGATATGAACATAGGCAAGCAAATATCTTCTTACACAATTGTGTGCATGTGTGCTAAGTTGCTTCAGCAGTGTCTGACTCTTTGTGACCCTATGGGCTGTAGCCTACCAGGCTCCTCTGTCCATGGGATTTTCCAGGCAGGAATATTGGAATGGGTTGCCATGCACTTCTCTAGGGGATCTTTCTGACCCAGGAGAAGGGATCAAACCCGTGTCTTCTGAGGCTTCTGCATTGCAGGGGGATTGTTTTATCGCTGAACCATTGGGGAAGGCCCTCACACAGTTATGGGAGAATAATTAGTAAGAACTTCTTTTGATGGTAATTTGGCAGTATCTAGAAAATAACAAAATCTTGAGAAAAACTTTTAACTAAGTTTTTTTTCTGGGAAGAGGAGTTAGATTACAGAAGATGGAGTAATTTAGAAAAAATTTAATATTTTACTCCATATAATGCCATATTATTTGGAAGTTTACAACAATTATGTATCCCTCTACAAATAAAGTAAGAACTAGAAGAATTCCATGATCAAATACCCTTTTATCTCATATACTATTTTTCCCTCTTAGATATTTAAAATGCTCATTAGCACATTTAAGCACTGTTAAGTCTAAAGTTGGTGAAATACTATGTCATTTATTCAAATTGTTCAGTCACCAAGTCCTGTCTGATTCTTTGCAACCCAACAGACTGCAGCACACCAGGCCTCCCTGTTTGTCAAAGTTCACATCCATTGAATTGGTGATGCTAGCCTAACATCTCCTTATCTGCTGCCATCTTCTCCTTTTGCCTCCAGTCTTTCCCAGAATCAGAGTCTCTTCCAACGAGTTGGCTGTTCCCATCAGATGGCCAAAGTATTGGAACTTCAGTGTTGGTCCTTTCAATGAGTATTCAGGGTTGATTTCCCTTAGGATTGACTGATTTGATCTCCTTGCTGTCCAAGGGACTCTCAGGAGTCTTTTCCAGCACCACAGTTCGAAAGCATCAGTTCTTCAGTGCTCAGCCTTCTTTATGATCCAACTCTCACATCCACACATGACTACTGGAAAGACCATGGCTTTGACTATTCGGGCCTTTGTTGGCAAAATGGTGTCTACTTTTTAATGCACTGTCTAAGTTTGTCACAATCTTCATTCCAAGAATCGAGTATCTTCTAACTTTGTGACTGCAGTCATTATCTGCCGTGATTTTGAAGCCCAAGAAGAGAAAATTTGTCACTGCTTCCACTTTTTTCCCTTTTCTTTGCTATGAAGTGAAGGGACCCACAGCTATGATCTTAAATTTTTTAATGTTGAATTTTAAACCAACTTTTCCACTCTCCTCCTTCACCCTTATCAAGAGACTCTTTAGTTTCTCTTTGCTTTCTGCCATTAGAGTGGTATCATCTGCCTATCTGGAGGTTATTGATATTTCACCAGGCAGTCTTGATTATAGCTTATAACTCATCCAGCCCAGCATTTCACATGATGTACTCTGCATATGATAAGTTAAATAAACAGAGTTGACAATACAGAGCCTTGCTGTACTCCTTTCTCAATTTTGAACCAGTCAGTTTTTTCATGTAAGGTTCTAACGGTTGCTTCTTGACCTGCATACTGGCTTCTGAGGAGACAGGTAAGATGGTCTGGGATTCCTATCTTTTTAAGAGCTTTCCACAGTTTGTTGTATCCACACAATCAAAGGCTTTTGCATAGTCAATGAAACAGAAGTAGGTGTTTTTGTCTGGAATTCCTTTGCTTTCTCTATGATCCAATGGACATTGGCAATTTGATCTCTGGTTCCTCTGCCTTTTCTAAACCAAGGTTGTACATCTGGAAGTTCTTGATTTAAATACCAATGAAGCCAACTTGACGGATTTTGAGCATAACTTTACTAGCATGGGAAGTGAGCACAATTGTCCTTTAGTTTGAGCATTCTTTAGCACTGAATTTCTTTGAAATTGGGATGAAAACTGACATTTCCAGTCCTGTGGCTACTGCTGGATTTTCCAAATTTGCTGATATATTGAGTGCAACACTTTAACAGCATTATTGTTCAGTATTTGAAATAGCTCAGCTGGAATTCCATCACCTCCATTAGCTTTATTGGTTGTAATGATTCCTAAGGCCCGCTTGACTTCACATTCCAGGATGTCTAGCTCTAAGTAAGTGATCACAACATTGTTATCCAGGTCATCAAGACCTTTTTTGTAAATTTTTTCTGTGTATTCTTGCCACTTATTCTTAATCTCTTCTGCCTCTGTTAGGCCTTTAAATTTTCTGTCCTTGATCGTGCCCATCCTTGCATTAAATATTTCTTTGATATCTTCAGTTTTCTTGAAGAGATCTCTAGTCTTTCCCGTTCTACTGTTTTCCTCCATTTGTTTTCATTGTTCATTGAAGGACTTCTTATCTTTCTTTGCTATTCTCTGGAACTCTGCATTCAGTTAGGCATATCTTTCCCTTTCTCCCTTGCTTTTCACTTTTCTTCTTTCCTCAGTTATTTGTAAAAGGCTCCTCAGACAACCACTTTGTTTTCTTGCATTTCTTTTTCTGTGGGATGGTTTTGTTTACTGCTTCCTGTACAATGTTATGAACCTCTGTCCATAGTTCTTCAGGCACTCTGTCTCCCAGATCTAATCCCTTGATCTATTTGTAACCTTCATTGTAAAATCATAAGGGATTTGATTTAGGTCATACATGAATGGCTTAGTGACTTTCCTCACTTTTTAAGTTTAAGTCTGAATTTTGCTATAAGGAGCTGATGATTGAGTCACAGTCAGCCCCAGGTCTTGTTTTTTGTTGACTGTATAGATCTTCTTTTTGCCTTTTCATACTGTAAAGAGGTGTTGCAAA
This sequence comes from Cervus canadensis, assembly GCF_019320065.1. Taxonomy (NCBI): domain Eukaryota; kingdom Metazoa; phylum Chordata; class Mammalia; order Artiodactyla; family Cervidae; genus Cervus; species Cervus canadensis. The sequence continues at coordinate 57,552,146 of NC_057408.1, read as the reverse complement.
AGGCAGAGGAACCAGACATCAATTTGCCAACATCCACTGAATCATAGGAAAAGCAAAAGAATTCCATAAAAACATCTACTTCTGCTTCATTGACTCTGCTAAAGACTTTGTGTAGAAACTGTGGAAAATTCTTAAAGTGATGAGAATACCAGACTACCTTATTTGCCTCCTGAGAAACCTGTATGCACGTCAAGAATCGACAGTTAGAACTAGACATGGAACCATGGACTGGTTCAAAATCTAGAAAGGAGTATAAGGCTGTATTTTGTCACCCTGCTTATTTAATTTGCATGCAGAGTACATCATTCAAAATGCCAGGTTGGATGAAGCACAAGCTGGAATCAAGATTGCCAGGAGAAATATCAATAACTTCAGATATGCATATGATACCACCCTTATGGTAGAAAGTGAAGTGGAATTAAAGAGTCTCTTGATGAAGGTGAAAGAGAAGAGTGAAAAAGCTGGCTTGAAGCTCAACATTCATAAAATGAAGATCATGGCATCTGGTCCCATCACTTCATGGCAGAGAGATGGGGAAACAATGGACACAGTGACAGACTTTAATTTCTTGGACTCCAAAATCACTGTGAATGGTGACTGCAGCCATGAAATTAAAAGATTCTTGCTCCTTGGAAGAAAAGCTATGACAAACCTACACAGCATATTAAAAAGCAGAGACATTATTTTGTCTACAAAGGTCTGTATAGTCAAAGCCATGGTTTTTCCAGTAGGCATGTATGGATGTGAGAGTTGGACAATAAAAAAAGGCTGAGCACCAAAAAATTGATGCCTTCAAGCTGTGGGGCTGGAGAAAACTCTTGAGAGTCCCTTGGACAGCAAGAAGCTCAAACTAGTCAATCCTAAAGGAAATTAGTCCTGAATATTCATTGGAAGGAATGATGCTGAAGCTGAAGCTCCAATAATTTGGCCACCTGATGCAAAAAGCTGGCTCATTGGAAAAGACCCTGATGCTCAGAAAGATTGAAGGCAGATAGGAGAAGGGGATGATAGAGAATGAGGTCATTGGATGGCATCACCAACTCAGTGGACATGAGTTTGAGCAAATTCTGGGAGTTGGTGAAGGGAAGAGAAGCCTGGTGTGCTGCAGTCCATGGAGTTGCAAAGAGTCAGACATGAAGGAGTGACAGAGCAACAACAACAATAGATCTCCATCTTCAACTTCAAAGAGTATAATCAATCTGATTTCGATATTGATCATTTGGTGATGTCCATTTGTAGTATCGTCTCTTGTGTTTTTGGAAAAGTGTATTTGTTATGACCAGTGTATCCTCTTGGAAAAACCCTGTTAGCCTTCCCCCTACTTAATTTTGTACTCCAAGGCCAAAATTGCCTGTTATTTCAGGTATTTCTTGACTTCCTACTTTTGCATTCCAATCCCCTGTGATGAAAAGGACATCTTTTTTTGTGTGTTAGTTCTCGAAGGTCTTGTAGGTTGTTCTTTATCTGGTCAGCTGCAGCTTCTTTGGCATAAGTTGTTGGGGCATAGACTTGGATTACTGTGATGTTGAATGGTTTGCCTTGAAAATGAACTGAGATTTCTCATTTTTGAGATTGCATCCAAGTACTGCATTTTGGACTCTTTTGTTGATTATGAGGGCTATTTCATTTCTTCTATGGTAATCTTGCCCACAGTAGTAGATATAATAGTCATCTAAATTAAATTAAACCATTCCCATTCATTTTAGTTCACTGATTCCTAAGATGTTGATGTTTACTCTTGCCATCTTCTGCTTGACCACGTCCAATTTACCTTGATTCATGGACCTAACCTGGAGAACGGAAAGGCTACCCACTCCAGAATTCTGGCTTGGAGAATTCCAAGGACTGTATTCCCCACTTTTTGATTTTTTTTTTTTTTCCTGGCATTGAGTTGTATGAGCTGCTTGTATATTTTGGAAATTAATCCTTTGTCAGTTGTTTCATTTGCTATTATTTTATCCCATTCTGAGTGTTGTCTTTTCACTTTGCTTATAGTTTCCTTTGCTATGCAAAAACTTTTAAGTTTAATCAGGTCCCACTTGTTTACTTTTGTTTTTATTTCCATTACTCTAGGAGGTGGGTCATAGAGGATCTTGCTTTGATTTATGTCATCGAGTATTCTGCCTATGTTTTCCTAGAGAGTTTTATAGTTTCTGGTCTTACATTTAGGTCTTTAATCCATTTTGAGTTTATCTTTGTGCATAGTGTTAGGAAGTATTCTAATTTCATTCTTCTACATGTAGTTGTCCAGTTTTCCCAGCACCATTTATTGAAGGGCTGTCTTTGCCCTATTGTATATTTGCCTCCTTTGTCAAAAATAAGGTACCCATAGATGCATGGGTTTATTTCTGAGCTTTCTATCTTGTTCCATTGGTCTCTACTTCTGTTTTTGTGCCAGTACCATAGTGTCTTGATGACTGTAACTTTGTAGTATAATCTGAAGTCAGGAAAGTTGATTCCTCCAGCTCCATTCTTTAATTAGTGTCTTAAATTTTCTGTGTACAGTTCTTTTGTCTCCTTAGGTAGGTTTATTCCTAGATATTTAAGTCTTTTTGTTGCAATGGTGAATGGGATTGATTCCTTAATTTCTCTTTCTGATTTTTCATTGTTAGTATATAGAAATGCAAGTGATTTCTGTCTATTGATTTTATATCCTGCACTTTGCTAAATTCACTGATTAGCTCTAGTAATTTTCTGATACTATCTTTAGGATTTTCTATGTACAGTATCATGTCATCTGCAAACAGTGAGAACTTTACTTCTTCTTTTCCAGTCTGAATTCCTTTTATTTATTTTTCTTCTCCTATGGCTGTAGCTAGGACTTCCAGAACTGTGTTGAATAATAGTGGTGAAAGTGGACACCCTTGTCTTGTTCCTGATCTTAGGGGGAATGCTTTCAGTTTTTCACCATTGAAAATAATGTTTGCTGTAGGCTTATCACATATGGCCTTTACTATGTTGAGGTAGTTTCCTTATATGCCCATTTTTTGGAAGAGTTTTAATCATAAACAGGTGCTGAATTTTGTCAAAAGCTTTTTCTGCATCTATTGAGATGATCATATGGTTTTTATCTTTCAGTTTGTTAATATGGTGTATCACATTGACTGATTTGCCTTTATTGACGAATCCTTGCATTCCTTGAATAAACCCAAATTGATCATGGTGTATGAGCTTTTTGATGTGTTGTTGAATACTGTTGGCTAAAATTTTGTTGATTATTTTTGCATCTATGTTCATCAGTGATATTGGCTTGTATTTTTCTTTTTTTTGTGTTGTCTTTGTCTGGTTTTAGTATCAGGGTGATGGTGGCCTTGTAGAATGAGCTTGGAAGTGTTCTTTCCCCTGCAATTTTTTGAAAGAGTTTTAGAAGAATAGGCATTAGTTCTTCTCTAAATGTTTGATAGAATTCTCATGTGAAGCCATCTGGTCCTAGGCTTTTATTTTTTGGGAGATTTTTTGATCACAGCTTTCATTTCAGTGCTTGTAATTGGGTTGTTCATAATTTCTGTTTCTTCCTGGTTCAGTTTTGGAAGATTGAACTTTTCTAAGAATCTCTCCATTTCTTCCAGGTTATCCATTTTATTTCCATATAGTTGTTCATAATAGTTTCTTATAATCCTTTGTCTTTCTGCATCATTTGTTGTAACCTCTCCTTTTTCATTTCTAATTTTGTTGATTTGATTCTTCTCTCTTTTTTTCTTAATGAGTCTGGCCAAATGTTTGTCGATTTTGTTTATCTTCTCAAAGAACAACTTTTAGTTTTATTAATCATTACTACTGCCTCTTTAATTTCTTTTTCATTTATTTCTACTCAAATCTTTATGATTTCTTTCCTTCTACTAATTTTGGGGTGTTTTTTCCTTGTTTTTCCAGTTGTTTAGATGTATAGTTAGGTTGTCTATTCAATGTTTTCTTATTTCTTGAAGTAGGATTTTATTGCTATAAACTTCCCTCTTAGAACTACTTTTGCTGCATCCAGTAGGTTTTGAGTTGTGTTTTCATTGTCATTTGTTTCTAGAAATTTTTTGATTTCCCTCTTGAGTTCTTCAATAACCTGTTGGTTATTTCGAAATGTGTTGTTTAATCTCTATGTATTTGTGTTTCTTACAGTTTTTTTTCCTGTAATTGAAATCTAGTCTCATGGAGTTGCGGTCAGTGAAGAAGCTTGATATGATTTCAGTTTTCTTAAATTTACTGAGGTTTGATTTGTGACCCAATATATTGTCTATCCTAGAGAATGTTCCATGTACACTTGAGAAGAAAGTTTATTCTTCTGCATTTGGATGGAATGTCTGTATGCTTTCTTTTGAAAAGTGTCTATTTAAGTCTTCAACTCATTTTTAATTGGATTGCTTACTTTCTTGATGTTGTGTTGCATGAGCTCTTTGTATATTTTGGATATTAACCTCATCATTCACATCATTTGCAAAGATTTTCTCCCATTTCATAGGTTGTCTTTTTATTTTGTTGATGGTTTCCTTCTCTGTGCAAAAGCTCTTAGATTTGATTAGGTCCCATTTGTTTATTTTTGCTTTTATGTCTGTTGCCTTAGGAGACTGGTCCAGGGAAATATTTCTACTATTCATACCAGAGACTGTTCTGCCTATGTTTTCTTCTAGGCATTTATGGTTTCTGGTCTTATATTTATGCCTTTAAATCATTTTGAATTTATTTTTGTTCATGGTGTGAAAGTGTTCTAATCTTACTGTTTTATATGTGGTTGTCCAATTTTTCCAGCAAAACTCGTTGAAGAGGCTGTCTTTTCTCCATTATATATTCTTGCCTTCTTTATCATAGATTCATTGACTGTAGGTTCATGGGTTTATTTCTGAGCTCTCTATTGTATTCCACAACCAATCTCCTCTTAACTTTCAATGAAATGGGCTCTTTCTATGTAGATATTCCAGACTCTGTTCACTTCCCACTGATTCTGAATAGTATCATACACTTACCTCTGTAAAAAAGAAGCAATAGCAACAGCAAAAAAGAAGCAACAAACTACCAAGCAACTAAGGCTTTAGGTCAATCTGATATTTTTCAGGTTATGCTAATCAGGCACCCTGAGTCTTTGTTCATAAAATATCCCTCATTGTATCTTAAGCTACTCAAGCTAAACCCAGTTGTTGCCTCTCTAAGATTCATCTTTGACTTCTGTTTTTGTATGTATTAAAATCTCAGATACTAAATGAGAATGACAAATATTTTTTCATAATATAAAAAAACTATGTAATCATTCATTTTTTAAAAATAATTTATTTTAATTGGAGGATAATTATGATATGGTGGTGGCTTTTGCCATATACCAACATGAATCAGGTGCACATGTGTCCCCCCCATCCTGAACCTCCCTCCCACCTCCCTCCCCACCCCTCTGGGTCTTCCCAGAGCACTGGCTTTGAGTGCCCTGCTTCATGGATCAAACTTGTACTGGTCATCTATTTTACATGTGGTAATATATATGTTTAAATACTATTTTTTCAGATCATCCCACCCTTGCCTTCTCCCACATAGTTCAAAAGTCTGTTCTTTACATCTGTGTCTCTTTTGCTGCCTTGCATATAGGATCATCATTACCATCTTTCTAAATTCCATATATATGTGTTAATATACTGTATTGGTGATTCTCTTTCTGACTTGACTGAGAGGCCAACTAAAACCTGTTGGAAATGTTTGCACAGAGCTGTATTTTTAAAGTTTTTTAAAATAAGAATTATATGAGGCAATATTCAAAACACTATGAAAGAGTTTTATGACTGATTACTAAAGTATGCCCTGAGCTCTAGAGGGCTAGATTTTGGCACTCATGTCATGTATATGTTATATATGTGTGTGTTAGTCACTCAGTTGTGTCCAGCTCTTTGCAATTTCATGGACTGTAGCCCGCCAGGCTCCTCTGTCCATGGGATTTTCCAGGCAAGAATAGTGGAGTTGGTAGCCATTCCCGTCTCCAGGGGATCTTCCCATCCCAGGGATTGAACCCAGATCTCTTGCATTGCATTAGGATCCTTTACCATCTGAGCCACTCCTTTCCTGAGTTTTATGAGAAATCCTAGATGACACAGCCACAGTATTAAATTACTGCCTTCCCTGATTAAGTACAACAAATTCCCTGAACTTTCACAATGGCTGCTGACTCTACGTTAGTTTTCTTGTAGGTTCTGTCTTTCTCACTCTCTGCTGTACTCCATTCTCCCTCCTTCTTAACTTTCAGTCCACCTACTGATTTTTTCCCTCTCATTTTTGGTAGCTTTAGCTACTTGATCTATTTCTGTCTAAATGTCTAGTCTCTAGGACATGGCATTCAACTCTTTTGTGCATTTGAATAATATGTAAACATTTTCCAAGATACACATTACCGAAGAATCTGACACATTAGGTTTAGGATGTGGCCAAAGATTTTATACATTTATAAAGGTGCCTAGGTAAAATTAATAACATAAAATAAAACAGTACCATAAACTATGTTTCTATTAACAATTTCCTCAAATTCAAGTATTTTTAATTTTTTTGGCTCCCACTGAAATTTTGAACAATTTTGAAATTAAGAGAATGTGGATGTACAGATGTCAGCTTATCTTTTTTTATAATAAAAAGATAAAAATATAATCAAAAATTGCCTATGATAATCAACTGGAAAAAAAGGTGGTGGAGCTCTATATCATCTGAAATTTGTTCAGATGAGAAATAATATTTGTTCTAAATAAATTTCAAATGAAGCTTGTTCTAGATTCAATAACCTTGAAAAACTTTGAAGGTACACACATATATGTTACTTTCATGATATATACAGAATAATTTGAAAGGACTATTAAGATCTGTTAGGGTATTAGATCTTCAATAAATATAGTTTTAGATAAAAATATTAGATTTTACCTAGTAGTGGTCAGACTGAGCCTAGTTTGATAAATAAGCAAGAATAATTACAGTTGAAATAGTTCTAGGAAAATACAGTTCTTAGAAAATACACTAGTTTTTCCAAATTCCATATAAAATCAAAGAGAGTAATGAAATAGCAAAACAATAACAGCACCAAACAGGTAAGATTTATGACAGAATAGGGTAATAGGATATCCTTGTGGGTCTAAAATACAAGCAGATAGAAGCAAATTGTGAAATGTGAAAAAGTCTACATTCTCTAAGCATCTGCACAGAAGAAAGAGAAAGGAATGAGATGTCTAATGTATGTGAGGTCATAATAAGCCCTAAACACTGTCAACACATATTCACTGAAAAGCGTGGAAAGACTAGAGCATAGCAGTTGAAAATGGAAGGATTATTGTACACACCAATAATAGGTCACGACAGAGCCTGCAGTCTGGTCCCATGTAATCTTTGAATTGTGTGCCCTCCTTTGGGGGCACTTGACACGACATTAAAGAGTAATTGAGCATAACAGAAACGGTAGATAAGAAGAAAAAAGTCAGATGGGAAAGAGGATCTTAAAAAACTCAAAAGATAAAAAGTTATATTTTAAATGATGTTCAAGCAATAGAGGAAGCTCATTTTGATTAGAAAGGCAATTTTGAAGTGTTTCTTTCTAAAGTTTTAAGAAAACTGATTTGATATAACAAACAGACACCAGAAAGATATCAAGGTAAATTTCATGAAAGTTACTAAAAGAAAACAAGAGAATAAGGAATAGAAAAAATAAGGAGTAGAAAAGAAAATAGAATAAGGAATAAAGAATAGAAAAAATACAAAAACAGAAAATTTTTGTAAGAAAAAATTCTTACAAAAAATAAAATCAGGTCAAAAAGGCATATTCAATGTACTGTTATATTTTAATTTTTATGGAGATATAGTTGATATATATAGCATATCTTTAAGGTGCTGCAATGAACCATTAAAATGTTGGATTATAATTGCAATGTGCAATTTAAAAATTAGTTTTAAAATTATATAAAATTAGCATAAATCATAATTTTAATAACTCAGCCACGAGTTAATAGAGTTCAGGAAACAGAAATAAAAATTAAGACTCACTTTTGAAGACTACACTGAAATACAAAGCACAAAAGAGTGAATAAATCCATCAACTAACACATTGAAATAAATGGACGGTGAAAAGAAAATTTTTAAAAGTAAAAAAAGAGAAAAAGTATTTGAGAAAAAGTGACAAATATTGAAGAGAGACAATGAAGATCCATCATACACACAATAGGAGCTCTTGAAGTAGAAAAGAAGCCAATATGAACAAATCCCCAAAATATGGAAACAATAAATCAAGAAAATCCACAATAAAAAAGAAACCACTTACAGAAATAGCTTACAGTGTACTTGAAAATATTAACCCAGAATGACCATAAAAATGGTACAAGAATGGGGAAGTTCTGAGTAGAAAATCATCAACAACAAAAAGTTTTAAAATATTTCAAGAATCATTATTAATAGTGGTCATATTAGAATTATTCAGTCTATTGTGTGTGAAAAGTTAAATGCCTTTGAGTGAAATAAGTTGCCCTTGAGATTCTTTGTGTAGTAGAAAGAAAATGTAAACTAGAAGAAGTTAAGTTCAAAATTCCATGGTTCTGAGCTTGAATTAAAAATATCAATCTGGCTTCCTTTGTGGCTCAGCTGGTAAGGGATCCACCTGCAATGTGGGGACCTGGGTTCGATCCCTGGGTTGGGAAGATCCCCTGGAGAAGGGAAAGGCTACCCACTCCAGTATTCTGGCCTGGAGAATTCCAAGGACTGTATAGGCTATGGGGTCACAAAGAGTTGGACACAACTGAGTGACTTTCACTTTCACTTTCAAACTGAATTCAAAACATGAATATAAATAGCTTGACTCTATCCACTCAAAAGGCCTAGTAACAGTAACCAACCCAGTTGCAATGATTATCCCTATGGTCTTGAAAATAAACAGAAGGTGGAAAAGAGGGAAGGAATGAAGAAAGAAAGAAAAGAAGGCAGGAAGAAGAGGAAGGAAGAAAGGAAGGAGGGAAGGGAGACAGGGAGGGTGGGGAACGGAGGGTAGATGAAGGAAGGGACAGAAGGAGGGAAGCAGAGCTTTGTGGGGAAATTTTAATTTTGGTTTCTAGAATGTTTTTACTTCAATAATAATCACTACAATGTATTGAAACTCTTCAAATATATTTACATCCATTAATTCCTAATGACAAATTTTAAAATCTCACATTTTAAGAAAAGAGAATTGAGCAAATTAAAAAAAACAAAGATCAAACATTTATTCTAACTTTTCTACTTTTCTATGTGCATTGTAGTAGCAGGTGATCAAATAGTAGAGATAGAAGGTGAGGGAAGCATTTTCTTATAAAGTTAATATAACTTGTGAGGGTAAATTAAATGATATAATTAAAATGTCATCATCTTGCAGTCCTGGCAATGGATGTAGACATTGCTTGTCAACTTTTTCTAACATCACTGAAAGAGACAAAATCAGATTTTATGTTTTGCCTATAGTCTTGCAATACAGTATTTATGCTTTTAACAAAGAAATTACACATAAGAACAATTCAGTTTCTGTCCTCTTGTGTTTGCTCAAAATTATGCTAACAAATCTTTTTAACACATATATATCAAATAAAGAAATTAGGAGCTACAAAAAAAATTTCTAGTTTTAGCTCCATCAGTTTTGGCACCTATGAAATGAAGCATTTGAACTAAGTGTTATCTCTCTGTGTGTATTTTCATATAAGTGTGTTTCTCATTTCTAAACATTCTAGAATTTTACTATCCTGTCAGTTTTATTAAATACCAGGTGAAAATTAAAATTTCCATGTATAACCATTTTAAAAAATCACATTTTATACTTTCAAAACTATTTTACATGTATTATCCCATTTAATCCTTAAATCAATGCTTAGAGACAGGTCAGAGCCAGAATGTGCAACAGACACTTGGGACTTAAGCAATACGGGGAAGTAAACTGGTGAAGTAAGTCTTGAAAATATAGTTCTTGTTACTCATTTAGCAAAATATACAAACAAAAAATAAAGCACTTTCTTTTCTGTTGTATTTAGAGGAAATAAAACACATGACCCCTCTTTAAAAAGGAATTGCTGAACTTTAAGTTTCTAGTAACCATAGTTATCATTGAAAGAAAAGTGAAAGTGAAAGTCATCCAGTTGTGTCTGACTCTTTGCGACCCCATGGACTAATCCATGGAATTCTTCAGGCCAGAATACTGGAGTGGGTAGCCTTTCCCTTCTCTGGGGGATCTTCCCAACCCAGGGATCAAACTCAGGTCTCCTGTGTTGCAGGTGGATTTTTTACCAGCTGAACCACAAGGGAAGCCCATAATTATCATTGAGGAAGGGCAAATAATTTTTATTTAGTATTTATATTTTTAAAGAACATTGGGCTTAGGTGCTATTTAGTTTAATTGAAGCTCAGAATGACACAGAAACAGGAGAAATAAGATTTGACAGGAAAGCAAGTCTGAGGAAAAGAATTAAGGTTACAAGATACTGATTGGTCCAAGGCATTGGAAGTCTGGGTCGCATCCCTGAAAGTGGCCTTGTAGTTCATCTTTGGTCTTAGAAGTGTCAGAGCTAGGACAATCGAGCAAGGATCCTTTGGAAAAGTGCTATCTCAATGCCCAGAAACCACATGGGCATTGGATCAGAGAAAAATCTCACATTTCTTAGCCCAACTTCTTCCAACTTAAGCAGTCTGCAATTCAGTGAGTTGGGAATTCACTCTGCCTATGCTTAAAGATCTAAATTACTGAAGGTATAGTTTTTGAGTGGAAACACTAAAGTCCTTGAATTAAACCATGTGACTGTTCAATGAGAAATCTGCTCTGCTACATACTACACACTCAGAAACTTAAAAACTTTCAGGTACTACTCAAAAAGGTGAGTGTGGGAAAGGAGTACCTTTTTTTTTTTTTGGCAAGAATAGGCAGCTAAGCTGAAAGTAAGCTTAAAAAAGGGCTTCCCTGGTGGCTCAGATGGTAAAGTGTCTGCCTGCAATGTGAGAGACCCGGGTTCAATCCCTGGGTCAGGAAGATCCCCTGGAGAAGGAAATGGCGACCCACGCCAATACTCATGGTCCATGGACAGAGGATCCTGTAGACTACAGTCCACGGGGTCGCAAAGAATCAGACACGACTGAGTGACGTTACTTTCACAAGCTGACAGTAGAGGATGGTATTTACCCTTACAGCAGAGGGGATGGGCAGTGCTGGGACAGGATGGTCAGGGTGAGCTAACTGGATGATGTCATGTTCTTAAGGAGAATGCCATCATTCCAGTTACTCTGAGGGGCTTGGGCAAGATCCAGGAGGTTTCACTAACAAAAGATCTAGTTATTTGGTTACCTGTGAGGAAATTAAGATCTTTACGTATGATTAGGTGGATGATATTATCTCTTTTCAGAGTTACAAGACAGACAAAAAACCTTTTGTTATTTTTTTTTAAAGGACTCAAGATAGTGTCTGGGTTGTGAAATGTGGGCAGCCTTGGGTTTAAGACAGTTGCATGGAGCTCTGTGCTGGGAAGGATCAACAGTTGATTTAATGCTCTTCTGTGACCATCTTTTTTGTTTGTTTGTTTTTAGTTGCTCAGTCACGCCCAACTCTTTGCGACCCTGCGGACTCTAGCACACCAGGCTTCTGTATCCATGGGACTCTCCAGGCCAGAATATTGGAGTAGGTTGCTATTCTCTTCTCCAGGGGATTTTCCTGACCCAGGCATTGAACCTGGGTCTCCTGCAGTGACCATCTTTAGCTTCTTAATAATTTCAAAACAACATCCATGTTTTCATTTTTCAGTGAGCCTCACTAATTATGTAGTTCCAATTCTTAGAGAAAGTAACATAGTAAATGCTAATTTTTGAGACTTTATGTCATGGGCTGGAGGTTTGGGAAGTAATTTTGTCCTAGTAGGTAACTATAGTGCAACACAGGCTAGAAGAGAAAACTAATATTGTAAACTTGGCTCACACAATTTAGACTAAAAAGTAGAATATGTTTAGTGGGCTGAGGACGTGAAGGGATTCGCTTAAGACTCACTAGGTAGAGGACTAAAGGCTATAAAGATGAGTAACAGATACAGGGTTTCAGATATACTGCCTGTCATGGTTAGGCTGTTTCAGAGATGAGATGAGGCTCATATTGCAGATGATAATTGTAAACTTTTCCAAAATTTTGGCTGCAGTATGCTAGGCTTCCCTGTCTTTCACTATCTCCTGGAATTTGCTCAAATTCATATCCATTGAGTCGGTGATGCCATCCAACCATCTAATTCTCTGTTGCCCCCTTCTCCTGCCCTCAATCTTTCCTAGCATAAGGGTCTTTTCCAATGAGTCAGCTCTTTGCATCAGGTGGTCAAAGTATTGGAGCTTCAGCATCAGTCCTTCCAATGAATATTCAGAGTTGATTTTTAGAATTGGCTTGTTAGATCTCCTTGCTGTCTGAGGGACTCTCAAAAGTCTTTAGGACCACAGTGTGCAACCATCAATTCTTCAGTGCTCAGGCTTCTTTATGGTCCAACTTACATCTGTACATGACTACTGGAAAAACCATAGCTTTGACTATATGGACCTTTGTCAGCAAAGTGATACACTGTCTAGGTTTTTCATAGCTATTCTTCCAAGAACAAGCATCTTTTACTTTCACGGCTGCAGTCACTGTCTGCAGTGATTTTGGAGCCCAAGAAAATAAAGTTTCTCACTGTTTCATTTTTTCCCCATCTATTTGCCATGAAACGATCAGACCAGATGCCATGATCTTAGTCTCTTGAATGTTATGTTTTAAGCCAACTTTTTCACTCTCCCCTTTCTCCTTCATAAAGAGGTCTTTAGTGCCTCTTCATTTTCTGCCATAAGGGGGGTGTCATCTGTGTATCTGAGGTTGTTCATATTTCTCCTGGCAATCATGATTCCAGTTTGTGATTCATCCAACTCAGCATTTCACATGATGTTTTCAATTGATGGTTTCAAACTTCACAAAAGTTAAATAAGCAGGATGACAATATACAGCCTTGACATACTCTTTTCCTGATTTTGAACCAGCCTGTTGTTCCATGCGAGGTTCTAACTTTTGCTTCTTGACCTGCATATAGATTTCTCAGGAGGCAGGTAAGGTGGTCTGGTATCTCCATCTCTTTAAGAATTTTCCACAGTTTGCTGTGATCCACACAAAGGCTTTAGTGTAGTCAATGAAGCAGAAGTAGACGTTTTTCCGAAATTTCCTTGCTTTTTCTATGATCCGACAGATTTGTTGGCAATTTGATCTCTAGTTCCTCTGACTTTTCTAAATCCAGCTTGTACATCTGGAAGTTCTCAGTTCATGTACTGTTGAAGCCTGCCTTGAAGGATTTTGAGCATTACTTTGCTAGCATGTGAAATGAGCACAGTTGTTTGGTACTTTAGATGTGTCCAGTTTGCCCCTAGTATAATAGGCCAGGCAAAACAAGGACACTAAAACTTAACTCTTCCCCTGCTTCTACTTTTTGTCTCCCACCCAACTGTTTTCAACCTACCTTTCCTATAATTCTCTTACCACCACAACTCAAGGAGCTTTATATCCTCCATAAAGACCAGGATTCCAGCCTCTGCCCTTGCAAGACTTGTTGCTTCTTCTCTTACTAGTATTTGACTTGATTTTCCCATTTGGACTTTGCTATAGTGTCACCCATTGTCTCTGAAGATATTTTCTTTCCCTTATGTTTACCAGCAGAGAAACCTATTCCTGACCTTTGCCACATAATCAACATTTAACTGAATCCCTTGGGGAAATTGTACCTGTTCAGTCCAAAATCAAGGCACTCTTTAGAGGATCAACAAAACTAATGAAAGAGGCTTTCCTAAGATATCTCTTAGTAGAGAAAATTTAGAATCTCCTCTGACTTCCTTGAATGAAGAAAACAGCTAAATCGACAACGGCCACTTATAATAAATTTATCTTTGAGGTTTCTTTCTTAGAAAGGCCAAGAAAGATGGCCACATTAAGAAACTCTTGCAGCAATATGCTCATTCCACCATGAGTAAAAACAAAACAAAACAAACAAAAAAACAAACCAAGGCTGTTAGTTACAAGACATCCCAGAGATTAATTATCATAGGCCAGTATAAAATAGGAGGTAGTATATACTAGAGACAGAAGAGATTTATCCCTATGCTGGGTCTCTAAACAGTAGTAGCCAATAATTCATTATAGAGATTCCAAGTTAAGATACCCCTCTGAGGTATTTGTGAAGCTCTTGTCAAACTTAATGATGCCTAATGTGTTTGGTTAGTTTAAGTTGCTGAAAATATTACTCAGAGCTTAATGGTCATAAATAGTCTTCCAGGTGAACCTATACTGTGTAGTGCCTCAAGATGTGCCTGGGAATATGGGTCACTGGTATCAACACCTTTTCTCAGATAAAATAGAAAGATAATGCAAAGTGGAAGATCCTTGGCCAAGTGGAATTTAATTTATAACGTGGCTCTCTGGCTCCCACTAGAACAGGAATATAAACCAGCAAGGGAGGCCAAAAGTCCAGTATAATTAATTGCAGATCATATCAAATAACTCAATCTCATAATATCCTCAGATGCTCAGTTGTGTTGGACTCTTTGTGACCGCAGGGACTCTAGCTTGCCAGGCTCCTCTGTCCATGAGATTCTCCTAGCAAGAATACTGGAGTGGGGCGCCATTTCCTCTTCAGGGGATCTCCCTGACCCAGGGATTGAACCCACGTCTCTTATATCTCCTGCATCCACCTGGCAGGTGGATTCTTTACCACTAGCACCATCTGTAAAGCCCAGTGTCCTCAGTGCCTTAACATTATCTCAGTTTGCATAGGGACAACACACAACATAGGTGCCTTGGTGACACCTATTGAGAGAGTGAAGTCACGGTTGTTCATCATAAAGTTTTGGCTTGTCTCTTTCTTGCCACATTTATAAAATTTTGGCTGCCCGATGTAAATAAAAGCAGATTTATTTGGACAGGCATAGAAGTGAAAGTGCTAATATTTAGTTATGTACACAATGTGTTAGACACTTCTGTGTTAGGTACTTTACTGATATTATATCACTTAAGGAGAGAACCTCTGTGCAGTTATTATTTCTGTATTACACATGAAAACACTGAGGAAGAGAAATCAAGCAATTTTCCAAACTCAAATGAGTTTTAACTACAAGGGTCAGCATTTAATTACAGAAATTAAATGACATAGGAAAATCTCTTGTAGTGAGTAAAAAACATAAAATCTAAAGGCATTGGTCACTGAATGGCTTTTCATGTTTAGCAAATTGTGACATTCATTTGATATCATAATGCTTGAATTAGGTCTTTCACCCAAGAGCAGCAACACAGATCAGATAAATACTTTAGCTAGAAAGATCCAACCTAAGGGAAAAGTACACATCTCACACACACACACACACACACACACACACACACGATGTTTAACACTAAGAGACACTGCTTAAAACAGGATGGAAATGCAGGCTAGAGAGGTGCAAACAACTAATGAGTAACTGTCACCTACAATTTCCAGTAAATAGAGAAGGCCGGAATATTACTCCAGTACTGATTCTAGTCTCTACTGAATTGGTGATGAATTCAATTCAATTGTATATTAAGCATCGACTTTTGTAAGGCAGTACACTAGGCACTGATGATATTTCATAGAAATTCAAGTAAATCTTGGTCCTGTTCTCATTATACTTTCAATCTAATATAGAAGGAAAGATTAAAAAAAAAGGAGAAGAGATATGGCAGAAAGTATTATAAGTGTGCTTAGATATTTGCCAACATCTTTGAAGATCTGAAGAAGAGATCATATTAGTTCAGAAGGCTGAGAAATTAAAATTTCATTAATGATTAAATAACAAATAGTAGACATTTGAATGAATAATTAAGGGAAATTCACTTTGGCAAGTGAAATGGAGAGTGGCGAGAATGTCATATAAAAGAATATATATATATAAAGTCACAAAGATAGAAAATCATAATATATGTTAAACTAATTTATCCGATTAGGCTAAAACTCTGTATGCACAGGAATGCTATGTATTTTAGTTCATTTGGGGTGCTATAAAAAAAGTAATAGAAACAACATACATTTGTTGCTTGCAGTTCTGGATACTAGGAGTTCAAGATCAGGACACCAGCATGGTCAGGTGAGGACCTGCTCCAAGTTGTAGACTTTTTGTTAGAGTCTCACATGGTGGGAGGGGCAAACAAATTCCTTACGGCCTCTTTTATGAGCCCTAATCCCATTCATGAGGGCCCTGCCCTCATGACCTAATCATTTCCTAATGGCTCAACCTCTTAATATCATTGCCTTGAAGATTAGGATTTCAGGATATGAACTTTGGTGAGTTGGGGTGCACAGGGCAAACATTAGACTGTTGCCACTGGGGTTAAGACTGAAAAAATAGGTTTAAGTGTTAGTCACTCAGTCTTGTCCGACTCTTTGCGACCTCATGGAATTCTCCAGGCAAGAATATTGGAGTGGGTTGCCATTTCCTTCTCCAGGGGATTTTTTTTCCCCATTTATTTTTATTAGTTGGAGGCTAATTACTTTACAATATTGTAGTGGTTTTTGCCATACATTGACATGAATCAACCATGGATTTACATGTATTCTCCATCCTGATCCCCCCTCCCGCCTCCCTCCCCACCCCATCCCTCTGGGTCTTCCCAGTGCACCAGCCCTGAGCACTTGTCTCATGCATACAACCTGGGCTGGTGATCTGTTTCACCCTTGATAATAAACGTTTCGATGCTGTTCTCTCAAAACATCCTGCCCTCGCCTTCTCCCACAGAGTTCAAAAGTCTGTTCGGTACATCTGTGTCTCTTTTTCTGTTTTGCATATAGGGTTATCGTTACCATCTTTCTAAATTCCATATATATGTGTATGCTGTATTGGTGTTTATCTTTCCAGCTTACTTCACTCTGTATAATGGGCTCCAGTTTCATCCATCTCATTAGAACTGATTCAAATGAGTTCTTTTTAATGGCTGAGTAATATTCCATGGTGTATATGTACCACAGCTTCCTTATCCATTCGTCTGCTGATGGGCATCTAGGTTGCTTCCATGTTCTGGCTATTATAAACAATGCTGGGATCTTTCTGACCCCAGAGATTGAACCCATGTTTCCTGCTTTGCAGGCAGATTCATTACCGTCTGAGCCACCAGGGAAGCCTCTGTTGACCAAGCCAACAAGCTCCTTTCCTCTTGCTGTTCTTTCTGTTTGGAACTCTTTAACAGTTAAACTTTTGTTGGTTCATTGTAGGTGAATTCAACCATTCAGGTGGATTTCTTATGCATCATTACCTTCTTAGAGATTCCTTTCTTGACTACTGTTCCTAAAGTAAGTATCTCTGTTATTATTCACAACCTGTTCTGCTTTTTTTTTTTATAATAATCTGAATTGTTTTCAAGTTATCATAGTTTGTTTGTTCTTAGCTCCCCTCTCACTAGAATGTAAGATTCTTAAAAATAGATATTATGTCTGTTGCTCACTCTATACATTTCCAAGATCAATGCTAGACATATATCAGTAGCTATATAGCAGTAGCTTAACAAATATTTATTGAATGTATGAGAATATATTTATGATTTGAGGTAGGGAAGAATTATTTAGGATAGAAAAAGCGCCCACTATGAGATCATAAAATTGATACATTTCATTGCATTAAAACTTAAGATGTTTGTGCCAAAAAGCATCTTAAAAATAAAAAAGCTATGATATTGAAGAAGACTTTTTTAACCTACATAGCTAATCTATATCTATGTCTATGCCTATATCTATATCATGAGGTCCCAGAAAATAAAAATGAAAAGAAAAATTAATTTATGAACAGGTCATTCATAAGAGGAAATAAGAACATCTGTAAATATATTACTTGTTCAACTTCATTAGTATTCAGGGTATGTAAATTTAAAATTATATCCCCATTAAATTGGTAAAGTATATATACATAGATGCAATAGATAAATTAGCGTTGATAAGAATATGGGAAGACAAACTCTAATAGTCACACACAAAAAAGTATAATTGGTACAACTACGTGTGTATCCTTGAGAAACTCCTGCAGAGTGGCACAAAATAGTGAACATAAGGGTATATACTGCAGCATCTGTCACTATTATACAATGTTAGAACAGTTTAAATGTCCTCCTAAAAGCAAATGAGCATATAAATTGTAACATGTTCATGTGATGGAATATAAACAAATGTCAAACAAGCTAAAAAAAAAAACCAACCAACTAGTAGCTAAGTGATAAGTTTAAATAGGATAGTATTTCTGTAATATTTAAAAATCTAGTAAATATTCTATTTATACAGTAAGTCCTTTACATACACATGAATTCTGTTCTGAGAGTGTGTTCATAAGTTAATTTGTAAGTGCAACAAAGTTAGCCTGGGTACCCAACTAACACAACTGGCCATATACTACTGTATAGTCACTTACTTCCAGACGTTCTGGGCTTGAAATAAAGACACTGTACTGCTATAGTCTATACATACTGTTCAGTGAAGTACACAAGGACACAACCGCTTGTAGAGGACACACACATGGGACAAGGTACACCAGACGCATGAACTGGTGTGTGAATGCATGTTTGCATCTTTGAAAGTTTTCAACTTGAAGGTTCATATGTAGGGGACTTACTGTACATAAATATAAGAATATTCTAGCAAAAAATAAAAACTTACAGTGGTTGCATGCATGCTCAGCTGCTTCAGTCATGTCCGACTCTTTGCGACCCCATGGACGAACGCCTGCCAAGCTACTCTATCCATGGGATTTTCCAGGCAGGAATACTGGAGTGGGTTGCTATTTCTTTCTCCAGGGGAATCTTCCCAGGCCAGGGATCAAACCAACATCTCTTATGTCTCTTGCATTGGCAGTCTGGTTCTTTACCACCATCACTACCTGGGAAACCCTGGTTATCTCTGGGAAAGGGGAATTAAATGAGATCATGACAGCATGCATATTTGGATGAATTCTTTAGAAAAAAATTGAGGCAAATAATTTGTGAACTGCTATACCTTTTAAACAATTTTATTAAAATTGTGTGTGTGTGTGTGTATTATGAATGTTTCCTATCTACACAAACCTTAGATATTATTAATATAAAATTGACATAACAGACTACTAATCTAAACCCACTTACTTTCTTGCAATTATCTGATGGCCTGAAATCATGCATGTGGCTGGTACTTTCAAAGACTGCTATTCACATTTATGTGTAGGGCTCCAACCATATCTCCAAATATGTGTTTTAAAGTTTCTAAAGCCTTTAGCTCTGGGTGGTGATTAATGCTGTCTACTTTAGCGGACTTTACAAAGAGTTAAGTAGTCAGTTATGTAAAATTGTGGTTTGTAAAGAGATGATAATACATCCTTGTCCCCCCAAAATCTTCTTCAGCTTGAAATATAAATACAACTCAATTCCTTTAAGGTAAATATCATCCTCTTCATTATTCTTCACTGAACTGCAAATTTTGGTGGGGTACAATTTTCATTTCAGTTAAGCCCCTAATGCTTCCAAGTTAATGAGTTTATGTGACACTTTCTTCTTGACAGAAAGGTATCAGTTCAGTTCAGTTCAGTCGCTCAGTCATGTCCGACTCTTTGTGACCCCATGAATCGCAGCACGCCAGGCCTCTCTGTCCATCACCAACTCCCGGAGTTTACCCAAACCCATGTCCATCAAGTCAGTGATGCCATTCAGCCATCTCATCCTCTGTCATCCCCTTCTCCTCCTGCCCCCAATCCCTCCCAGCATTAGGGTCTTTTCTAATGAGTCAACTCTTCGCATGAGGTGGCCAAAGTATTGGAGTTTCAGCTTCAACATCAGTTGACAGAAAGGTATAAGGCTAAATAAAAGACCTTTTGATTATTTGGGGAAGTATGGAACATACATGTATTACTTAAAAAAAAAAAAAGATTAGAAAAAGCACAGATTAGGGACTGCTGAAAGCTATGCAAAAAATTTTCTCCACAGACTTCACAATCCCACACAATGCTGAAAGGATTCATCACTTTCCTTTGCTTTTCTGCATTTTAGTCTCTTCTCAATCATGCCTAGAACAACCTAAACAAGTTACTGGCCAAATAAACTTACCAACAAAATGTAGTCATGTGCTTTTTATGACCTTAATAATGCCTCCCTTTTCATACTGTTCATGAGGTTCTCATGGCAAGAACACTGAAATTATTTGCCATTCCCATTCCCTTAATGACTGGAATAACCATGAAGGTGTGGTCATTCACCTAGAGCCAGACATCCTGGAGTGTGAAGTCAAGTGGGCCTTAGGAAGCATAACTATGAACAAAACTACTGAAGGTGATGGAATTCCAGCTGAGCTATTTCAAATCCTGTAAGATGATGCTGTTAAAGTGGTGCCCTCAGTGTGTCAGCAAATTTGGATAACTCTGCAGTGGCAACAAGACTGGAAAAGGTCAGTTTTCATTCCAATCTCAAAGAAGGGCAATGTCAAAGAATGTTCAAATGACTATACAGTTGCCTTCATTTCACGTGCTAGCAAGGTTATGCTCAAAATCCTTCAAGCAAAGCTTCAACAGAATGTGAACGGAGAATTTACAGATGTACAAACTGGATTTAGAAAAGGCAGAGGAACCAGAGATCAAATTGCCAACAAATCTTTTGGTTCTTAGAGAAAGCAAGAAAAACATCTACTTCTGCTTCATTGACTATGCGAAAGCTTTTGACTGTGTGGATCACAACAACTGCAAAGAATTCTTAAAGAGATGGGAATCCCAGACCATTTTACCTACCTCCTGAGAAACCTGTATGCAGGTTAAGAAGCAAAAGTTAGAACCTCACATAGAACAATGGACTGGTTCAAAATGGGAAAATATGATAATGCTGTATATTGTCACCATGCTTATTTAAGTTCTATGAAGAGTATATCATGCAAAATGCCAGGTTGGATGAATCATAAGCTGGAATCAAGATTTCCAGGAGAAATATCAACAACCTCAGATATATAGATGATACCACTCTAAAGGCAGAAAGTGAAGAGGAACTAAAGAGCCTCTTGATGAAGGTGAAGGAGGAGAGTGAAAAAACTGGCTTCAAGCTCAGCATTAAAAAAACTAAGATCATGTCATCTTGTCCCATCACTTCCTTGCAAATGGATGGGGAAAAAGTGGAAACAATGACAGACTTTATTTTCTTGGGCTCCAAAATCACTGTGGATGGTGACTGTAGCCATGAAATTAAAAGACAGTTGTTCCTTGGAAGAAAAACTATGATGAACCTCTTAGACAACATATTTAACAGCAGAGACATCACTTGGCTGACAAAAGTCCTTATAGTCAAAGTTATGGTTTTTCCAGTAGTCATGTACATATATGAGGGTTGGACCATAAGGAAGACTGAGAGCTGAAGAATTGATGCTTTTGAATTGTGGTGCTGGAGAAAACTTCCGAGAGTCCCTTGGACTGTAGCCAATCAATCCTAAAGGAAATCAACTCTAAATTTTCATTGGAGTGACTGATGCTGAAGCTGAACCTTTGGCCTCCTGATGTAAAGAACTGACTCAGTGGAAAAGACCCTGATGTTGGGAAAGACTGAAGGCAAAAGGAGAAGAGGGTGGCAGAGGATGAGATGGTTGGATAGGATCACTGACTCAATGAATTTGAGCAAACTCTGGGAGATAATGAAAGACAGGGAAGCCTGACATGCTGCTTCCATATGGTTGCAGAGTCAGACATGACTTAGCAATTGAGCGACAACAACAGATGCCCCCCCTACTCAATTTAGCAACTTCTGTAGAAAGAACAATATTGTTTCTATAGAACAATATTTCTACAGAAATATCAATAACTTCAGATACGCAGATGACACCATCCTTATTACAGAAAGCAAAGAGGAATTAAGGAGCCTCTTGATGAAGGTGAAAGAGGAGAGTGAAAAAGTTGGCTTAAAAGTCAACATTCAAAAGATGAGGATCGTGGCATGTGGTCCCATCACTTCATGGCAAATAGATGGGGAAACAATGGAAACAGTGACAGACTTAATTTTCTTCGGCTCCAGAATCACTGTGGATGGCGGCTGCAGCCATGAAATTAAAAGATGCTTGCTCCTTGGAAGAGAAGCAATGACAAATCTAGAAAGGACCCTGATGCCGGGAAAGATTGAAGGCAGGAGGAGAAGGGGACAACAGAGGATGAGCTGGTTAGATGGCAAACTGGGAGATGGTGAAGGACAGGGAAGCCTGACATGCTGTAGTTCATGGGGTCGCAAAAAGTGGACACGACTGAGTGAACAGCAATATACAAAGAACATTGTGATGAATTTCCAAAATCCTGAGCTAAAACCTTAAGCAAGCTTCTTATTTTAATAAAATCTTCTAACCTCCCTGAACTTCCAAATTCTTGTCTGTAAAATAAGGATAATAGTATCTGTGCATTTAGCTCACAGATTGCAATATAGAAGCAAGATAAATAAAACCTATAAATACAACATAAAATATAAAATGATACACTTACATACGGTAATTAAATGTCATCGCAGGTAATAATAAACTCACATCAAACTTGTTTAAACAAAAGAGGTAGATATTTGCTCATATTTGATAGAAAGTTTAGACGTTTTCAGGGTTAATTGTCTCAGGGTTTTGACTTCATTTCTCTGTTGTTTCCTCACTGCGTCTGGCATCTTCGGAATGTGAGCTTCATCCTCAATTTGGTAGCCTCAGGTCACAAAGCAGTCACCAGTAGCAAATTGATTCATTTCTCTTCTCAATAATTTCATGATTTGTGGTGAGAGTAGGTCAAGTTTCATGATCATCAAATGTGTCTCTGGGTGTCATGCTGATTGTCTACTGTTGAAGCTCACTGCCCATCTCTGTGGCCAGAGAAGGCTCATACATTGATGAGCATAGTCCTCACTGTCACCACCATAGAAGTGATGAGATTGTCTAAACTAGTTTAGGTCAACCACAGTTGCCCTTTGATGATAGATCTGTTTTTTTTAAATATAAATTTATTTATTTTAATTGCAGGCTAATTGCTTTACAATATTGTAGTGGTTTTGCCATACATTGACATGAATCCACCATGGATGTACATGTGTTCCCCATTCTGAATCCCCCCTCCCATCTCCCTCCCCATCGCATCCCCTGGGTCATCCCAGTGCACCAGCCCCGAGCACCCTGTCTCATACATCAAACCAGGACTGGCGGTCCATTTCACATATAATAATATACATGTTTCAATGCCATTCTCCCACATCACCCACCCTCACCCTCTCCCACAGAGTCCAAAAGACTGTTCTATACATCTGTGTTTCTCTTGCTGTCTCGCATATAGGGTTATCATTACCATCTTTCTATATTCCATATATATGCATTAGTATACTGTATTGGTGCTTTTCTTTCTGGCTTACTTCACTCTGTATAATGGGCTCCAGTTTCATCCATCTCATTAGAACTGATTCAAATGTATTCTTTTTAATGGATGAGTAATATTCCATGGTGTATATGTACCACGGCTTCCTTACCCATTCGTCTGCTGATGGGCATCTATGTTGCTTCCATGTCCTGGCTATTATAAACAGGGCTGCGATGAACATTGGGGTGCACGTGTCTCTTTCAGATCTGGTTTCCTCGGTGTGTATGCCCAGCAGTGGGATTGCTGGGTTATATGGCAGTTCTATTTCCAGTTTTTTAAGAAATCTCCACACTGTTCTCCATAGCGGCTGTACTAGTTTGCATTCCCACCAACAGTGTAAGAGGGTTCCCTTTTCTCCACACCCTCTCCAGCATTGCTTGTGGACTTTTGGATAGCAGCCATCCTGACTGGCATGAGATGGTACCTCATTGTGGTTTTGATTTGCATTTCTCTGATAGTGATGTTGAGCATCTTTTCATGTGTTTGTTAGCCATCTGCATGTCTTCTTTGGAGAAATGTCTGCTTAGTTCTTTGGCCCGTTTTTTGATTGGGTTGTTTAGTTTTCTGGAATTGAGCTGCAGGAGTTGCTTGTATATTTTTGAGATTAATTCTTTGTCAGTTGCTTCGTTTGCTATTATTTTCTCCCACTCTGAAGGCTGCCTTTTCACCTTGCTTATAGTTTCCTTTGTAGTGCAAAAGCTTTTACGTTTAATTAGGTCTCATTTGTTTATTTTTGCTTTTATTTCCAATATTCTGGGAGGTGGGTCATAGAGGATCCTGCTGTGATTTATGTTGGAGAGTGTTTTGCCTATTTTTCCTCTAAGAGTTTTATAGTTTCTGGTCTTACATTTAGATCTTTAATCCATTTTGAGTTTATTTTTGTGTATGGTGTTAGAAAGTGATCTAGTTTCATTCTTTTACAAGTGGTTGACCAGTTTTCCCAGTACCACTTGTTAAAGAAATTGATAGATCTGTTTTTATTGATCACTTTTCTTAATAAAATAAAAAAAAATCGATAAAGTAAAATTTCTGAAGGGTGATTCAGACAGACTTCTGACATAAATTTGTAAATGGGAAGTATGGGACAACTGTATGAAAGGTGTTCCAAATTACTATACTACTTCTTTTTATTTTCAGAGAGGGTATATTAAACTATTTTGGAACTGTCTGTTGTCTTGCGCTTTTAACCTGATCAACTGTGTTAAATTCTATAATTATACCAATTAATTAGATACTTGTTTTTATTAAACATGCAAAGATATAGAAACTGTAGTCTCTTCTATGCTGGAGTCTGAAATATAATTAGTATTAACAGGATATGTACTTTAAAATCATTAATAAAGTAAAATTATTAGATTCTTATTCAAATATAAAAGACTGTAGATATCAAAACTTCTTGAATAAAAGAGATATTACTGAGGGCTGAAACTGTCACAACCTTTGTGAAAGTCACAGAGCTTCAGGTAACCCTCACCAAATGGGAAATACTACAATAAGAAAATAAGAGAATAGAGGATATTTTAGGTATGGTAGTCTTATTGCAAAAGCACAGAGTTAGCAATGTCCAAGTTGTGTTTAGAAGACTTGCATAGGTTAGTTTTATCAAGAAGAAAGTTTGTATAAATAAATAGCCAAGAAAAAGGCTGGTGAGCAGTTTGAAGAATTAGGTTTAAACTTTGAATATTGATATTAACATATACATTCGGAAAACACAAATAAGGTGCTAAAAACCATAGGCAATAAATTTGGAGGAATTTAATCTTGATAGCAGCCATATTACATAAGAAAAATAAACTTAGAATTTATTGTAAATCAAGGAGCTAAGTCTTCAAGAATTATTCCATTTACCATTCTGGAGTCTGTAAATGATAGTGACTTATACTTGAATTAGAGAAGGTGAAATATGTCACCTGCTTAAAAAACAAAAAACTAATCTAAAACTAATACGTGTGTATTCTTTTGAATTGAAAAGAGTCTGAATGTGAAAGGCATTACACAACCCAAGCAATTTATAAACAAGTGATGAAGGAACAAGTAGAATTACAGAATTATGTAATATGGAGAAGAAAAATGAATCAAGTTTTAAAAGTATCATGATGGATGTATTAGTAGAGTTTGGAGACTGAAAATATGTGAAAGACTAGAAGTAAAGGAAAAGAGTCAATAATGACTTGAAGGCAATGGTGGGAATGTGATACTGTCACATACAGACAAAAAGAAATTAAATGAGAATGCTAATTTTAATACAAAACTGAAGATAACAGGTTTTTTTTTTTTAAGATAACAGTTTTTAAATAGGGTGATTTTAAGATGACAAAGGATTTCAAGTTATGCAAAGGACTTAAATTATTCTAGCAAGTAGAAATTCTAAAAGAGATTTTACAATAATATGTATTAGGGACTCACTAATTTTAAAACTTGTAATTGAGACCAGTTTTTTTTTGTGTGACCATTTTTCTCTCCTACAATCACTTTTATGAGGACTGCCTATTAACACAAAAGGCTTTATAGGAGTAGTCATATTTGTAAAATATGAGATTAATCTCACAGCGTTCCAAGAGTGGGAAATTGTCAAAAGTTTGTTCAATCAACATTTTTGTCCAGAAATTTGGAGTTGGATTTAGCAGTTCCAGTATAAGTCTCCAAAAAAATGAGATTGAAATAGTCATGTCTACTTTCCATGACTGGCATTGGTAAATAAAGACAATTTTCCTGGAGCAAAAGCCAAGAATAAAGCAGACACATAAACAGAAACAGAGATGGGAGACAGAGAAAGAGCATTCTGTGTCCTCAATCACTATTTTAGTCTATTTCTAAGGCCAAGCTGCAAGTCTGCCCTTTGAGTTCCTGGAGAGTTCCAGAAAAACATCTATTTCTGCTTTATTGACTATGCCAAAGCCTTTGACTGTGTGGATCACAATAAACTGTGGAAAATTTTTAAAGAGATGGGAATACCAGACCACCTGACCTGCCTCTTGAGAAATCTGTATGCAGGTCAGAAAGCAACAGTTAGAACTAGACATGGAACAATAGACTGGTTCCAAATAGGAAAAGGAGTACGTCAAGGCTGTATATTATCACCCTACTTATTTAACTTATAAGCAGAGTACATCATGAGAAATGCTGGGCTGGATGAAACACAAACTGGAATTAATATTGATGGGAGAAATATCAATAGCCTCAGATATGCAGATGACACCACCCTTATGGCAGAAAGTGAAGAAGAACTAAAGAGCCTCTGGATGAAAGTGAAAGAGGAGAGTGAAGAAGTTGACTTAAAGTTCAACATTCAGAAAAGTAAGATTATGGCATCCAGTCCCATCACTTCATGGCAAATAAATGGGGAAACAGTGGCTGACTTTATTTTTTTGAGGTCCAAAATCATGGCAGATATCGACTGCACATGAAATTAAAAGACGTTAACTCCTTGGAAGAAAAGCTGTGACAGCCTAGATAGCATATTAAAAAGCAGAGACATTACTTTGTCGATAAAGGTCTGTCTGTCAAAGCTATGGTTTTTCTAGTAGTCATGTATGGTTGTGAGAGTTGAACTATAAAGAAAGCTGAGCACAGGAGAATTGATGCTTTTGATCTGTGATTTTGGAGAAGACTCTTGAGAGTCCCTTGGACTGCAAGGAGATCAAGCCAGTCTGTCCTAGAGGAAATCAGTCCTGAATATTCATTGGAGGGACTGATGTTGAAGCTGAAGCTCCAATACTTTGGTCACCTGATGCGAGGAACTGACTCATTGGAAAAGACCCTGATGCTGGGAAAGATTGAAGGCAGGAGGAGAAGGGGATGACAGAGGATGAGATGGTTGGATGGCATCACTGAATCGATGGACATAAGTTTAAGCAAGCTCCGGGAGTTGGTGATGGACAGAGAGGTCTGGCGTGCTGCAGTCCATGGGGTCCCAAAGAGTTGGACTCTACTGAATGACTGAACTGAACTGATGAAAAAAGTGCAAGTGTTAAGTTGCTTAGTCATGTCTGACTCTTTGCAACACCATGGACTTTAGCCTGGCCAGGCTCCTCTGTTCATGGAATTCTCTAGGCAAGAATACTGGAGTGGGTAGCCATTCCCTTCTGCAGGGGATCTTCCCAAACTAGGGATCAAACCGAGGTCTCCTGCATTGCAGGCAGATTCTTTACTATCTGAGCCACAAGTGAAGGCTATTGAGACAAAAAAAAAAAAAAAAGTCAGTTGGTTATTGTAAGCTTAGTGTCTTTAGGGGATGGCAGGAGTCTATCAGACAAATTATATAACTAGTGCTGATCAGGTGATTCTTCCTGATGGTTTAAGATTCCATTTCTGGGAGATCTGAAATGGTAAATAATTTTGTATTTGGTTGATGAGATTTAGCATATACAAGCCCATTTGGGGCCGGCTGTCTTGTTTATGAATAGTCTGAATTTCTTATTTAACTGGGTAGCCCATATTATGTATAACTCTTGCAGCAGAGAGAAATGTCACATTCCAGGACATGCTCTAGTCCCTGAGACAAGTTGTTAATTGAGGGACCTTGGCTTCACACAGGAAAAAAATTCAAGAGCAAGCCAAGGTAAAGTGAAAGCAAATATATTTAGGGAGATATACATTCCATAAGCAGAATGTGGTTGTTTCAGAAAGGGAGAGTGGCCACAGGGTGTGGGAGTGGTTAGTTTTTATGGTTGGGTAATTTGAGTGGGAGGAATGGAGTATTTCAGTGAAGGGGTGGGGATTTCTAGGAATTGGGCTCCTGCCCACTTTTTGGCCTTTTATGGTAGTCTTTGGAACTGTCATAGCATGAGTGGTGGTGACTTTTAGTGTTATAATGATGTTTTGCAAAAGTTTCACTTTTGTCTCAAGTTCAAAGGATTTGTTAACAAAATAAGCCACTCATTCTATAGAAATAAATAATACCATTATTTATTAGAGAATTATCTAACTTACTTTCAATATACTAACATTAAAAGTAAATAGAAATAGAAACAGCAAAGCATACATCACCAAATTGGGTTCTGAGCAACATCCAGACTCAAACAGCACTGGGAAGTCCCTTGACATAGCACATCTGGAGTTGCAACTGGGAAAAGGTCCCAGGCCGTGCATCTGCTTCGTGGGTGAGACTTCAGAAACTGCAGTTCCCACCTAGGATGCAAATGATATCATTGTCAATCTGTGAGCAAACTATAGCTCTGGGTTTCATGTTAATGAAGTTTGTTTTATCTTGTAAAGCTTGGAATGTTGTTAAGCCTGGAGCTTGGTTGGCCAGACCCTCTCCAGGGGCTCAACGATTTCAAGATTTGTCTGTATCTTATCTATGGTATTGCAAGACTTGCACTCACAGCTGATAGCCAGGGCAGTGTCCAGGCAGGTTAGAAGCAAGGTCAGAGGCCTGCTCTGCTTTGTCTCTGAAGCCTGAACAAGACTATTTAATTTTCCTGACAAATGAAGCTATAGTGAGCTAATGGCCAAGCCATCCCTGATGCCATCTTGATTTTAGCTGATTCCAGTTGGTTTTTGTTACATCCTGATTATTTTACAACAGCTGTATCCCCTACTCATTCTTTTAATGGTCGTGCCCTGCCTCCTCCCTTCCTGTCTCATAGCCACCTTATATGTGGCCATTCAGAGTTAGTTGGTTACTGCTTTTTTGCAATCAAAATACTCCTAAAATGGAATCATTGCAGTTATGAGAAGTGATGGCATTTCTGAGGAAGGAAATAAGACAAGTATGAGAATTAAGTCTCAGGAGAGACTCATAATCAATTCTGTAATCTCCTAATTTACTGACCTCCCAAAGTATTAGAATGTCTATTCTTGGTCAATAATTACCTCTTCAATTAAAAAAAAAACCTGCTTATTTTTCATATAACTTATATGATTTTGATGTTATTCATCAAAACTGAAGACTTTGATAGCAGAGACCATGTCATTTGTGTGTGTATTTCCCATGACCCTGGAGGCTCAGATAGTAAAGAATCTGCCTGCAATGCAGAAGACCTGGGTTCGATCCCTGGGTTGGGAAGATCCCCTGGAGAAGGCAATCCACTCCAGTATTCTTGCCTGAAGAACTCCATGGACAGAGGAGCCTGATGGGCTGTAGTCCATGGGGTCGCAAAAGAGTTGGACATGACTAAGCAACTCACACTTACACTTTCTTTCACTTTTCCACAGCACCTCAGACCTTGCCACACAAACAACACTAAATAAATATTAGTGAGATTGAAAATTTCAGTATATAAATTACAGGCATAATTAGCTCTCTCTCTTTTTTTTTTTTTCCACATTGGTTTTTGCTCTTTATGCCCTAAATTACAGTTAGGATTGTTTGAAAGTTGAGAAGGCTTAGAGAACCTCACAATTTTATATTAGCTTTAACATGAAGAGGAAGAATAAGGCTGGGGAATGGTGGGAAATAAAAACCCAAAGAAAAACCTTAAAGAGAGCTCAACATTTCCACTAAACATTTCAGGCTCTCTCACTTCAGCCTCTGCGGGCATCAATTACTTTCCAACGGAAAATGTTTTACAATTGTAATTACACGTAATAGAAGGAATGTATTTTTCCTTCATTCTACTCCCATGGCAAGTCAATTTAATTTTTAAATACAAGAGACATAATTGATTTTAGCCCTGGATTAGCACTGCAAATGATCTATATGTGTTCTCACTAATGGAACAAGAGAGTTGGTCCTCCTTGGAGACATTTACCCAAACCTGTTCAAGCAACAATTACTCGAGTCTGACAGGTTGGTGTACAAGGAGAAGGATGCATGAGGGAAACAATCTACTGATTAACAACTGAACAAAATAATGAATATTATACTCTTCCCAGTTAATTATGGGTTCAGCACAAATATATGATCTTTATAGAGGCCAAAAAGTGATAAGTCTGCCTGGAGGAACCTTGTCCTGTTCACTAGAAAATGAGTTTCTCTGAGGGTTTTAGGGTAAACCTATTTCTAAATAGGGCTCTCTTGAAAGGGAATGGAGAGGAGGTGTACTCATTTTCTCCAGACTTATCTGTTATCTGGCTATTGGTTTTCCTTTGGCTCCTCTACTGGACTACCACACAGTTTTATGGAATAGGAATAGCTCAAGGCAAAGTTTTGAAATAAGTAGTTTATACTCTGCCCTTTTAAAACAGGAGGCAAGGGGGCAAGGTACAACCTTTGAAAAATGACATAGCCGTAATATGATATAACAAAAACTGGCTGGAACCAACTGGGTCCAAGATGTCAGTGGACCTTGAGCCTCATTATATGCTTATTGTAATACATTAGCATGTATTTAACAGGAGGAATTAAAGAGCCTCTTGATGAAAGTGAAGGAGGAGAGTGAAAAAGCTGGCTTAAAACCCAACATTAAAAAAACTAAGATGATGGCATCCGGTCCCAACAGTTCATGGCAAATAGATGGGGAAACAGTGGGAACAGTGACAGACTTTATTTTCTTGGGTTCCAAAATCATGACAGATATTGACTGCAGCCATGAAATTAAAGGATACTTGCTCATTGGAAGAAAAGCTGTGACCAGCCTAGACAGCATATTAAAAAGCAGAGACATTACTTTGCCAACAAAGGTCCATCTGGTCAAAGCTACGGTTTTTCCAGTAGTCATGTATGGATGTGAGAGTTGGATCATAAAGAAAGCTGAAAGTGAAAGTCACTCAGTCATGTCTGACTCTTTGTGACCTCATGGACTGTGTAGTCCATGGAATTCTCTAGGCCAGAATACTGGAGTGGGTAGCCTTTCCCTTCTCCAGGGGATGTTCCCAACCCAGGGATCGAACCCAGGTCTCCTGCATTGTGGGCAGATTCTTTACCAACTGAGCCACAGGGGAAGCCCAAGAGTATTGGAATGGGTAGCTTATCCTTTCTCCAGTAGATCTTCCCAACTCGGGAGTTGAACTGGGGTCTCCTGCATTGCAGATGGATTATTTACCAACTGAGCTATCAGGGAAGCCCAAATTTTTAAAGCTCCTTTGTCCATGGAATTCTCCAGCCCAAAATACTGGAGAGGGTGGCCATTCCCTTCTCCAGCCGATCTTCCCAATCCAGGGATCAATCCCAGGTCTCCCGCTTTGCAGACTGATTCTTTACCACTGAGTCACCAGGGAAGCCCAAAGAAAGCTAAGTGCCAAAGAATTGATGCTTTTGAACTGTGGTGTTGGAGAAGACTCTTGAGAGTCCCTTGGACTGCAAGGAGATCCAACCAGTCAATCCTAAAGGAAATCAGTCCTGAATATTCATTGGAATGACTGATGCTGAAGCTGAAGCTCCAATGCTTTGGCCACCTGATGCAAAGAACTGACTCATTGGAAAAGACCCTGATGCTGGGAAAGATTGAAGGCAGGAGGAGAAGGGAACAACAGAGGATGGGATTGTTAGATGGCATAACTGACTCAATGGACATAAGTTTGAGCAAGCTCCAGGAGTTGGTGATGGACAGGGAAGCCTGGTATGCTGCAGTCCCTGGGGTAGCAAAGAGTAGGACACGACTGAGTGACTGAACTGAACTGACCAGCACAGTGACTATTCTGAGGCTAACCATAAAAGGACAAATAGTGGGCGGTGGCCCAATTCCTTGAAATCCCTGCCCCTTCCATGAAATTATTGAAATAATCCTCCACTCACTGGCCTTTGAAATCATCCAGTCCTTAAAAACTAACCATTTTGAGGCCTTTCACTTTCTGAAATGGCCCACATCTGTCTGTGGAGTGTGTTCCCCTCTAAATAAATCTACTTCTTACCTATCACTTCATATCTCATCGAATTCTTTCTGCCATCTGTCGAATGAGACATAAAGAACTTGAGCTTTATTAGGTCCTGAGACCAGCTGTGTAATCTCAGTTAAAAGACCATGGGTTCAAGTCCCCAATCTGGGTTCCTGCCAGGTTCGGGTCCTGGGTTGCACAGTTTCAATTTCACCATCAACATCTGCCTTTAAACACAACATCAGAGTCCAATTATCAACTAATCCCCCTGAACCAGGTTTAGTAACTGGGATATTAGCTTCTAAAACCATAGATCTCAGGTGTATTTTCATTTTAATCAAGGATTCCAGAGAGGCAGACTTGGCACAGGTCTATCATTGGAAGGGTAGTGTAGAGACATAGGTTCTTGTCCATATCCTTCCATTTACCAGCTAGGCAATTTCCAATCTGTAAAATAGGATTATATCTACCTTAGGAAATTATTGTAATAAGTAAATTATATAATATGTTATGAAATTCACTAGCATGGTGCTCAACACATTTGATTGTGTCTCAAAGTTGTCCAGGTGTGGGAGGTCCATCAAATCACCAAATCATGCATCTACTATGATGCTGTGCGACCCTGGAAAAGTTACTTCACTTCTTAGGGCTTCAGTTGCATTGTTTTTAAAAGAAAAATGCTTATCTCTATGATATCTAAGGTCCTTCTCCTTTATAAAGTTTTAAGATCTCAGTTTTGCAAAGTAGCAGAACTCTCCTTAGCAGCACACAAACAAATGAGGACATGCAAGTGTAAAGAGCCAGCCCTTCAGTCATGAATGTAGTCAGCCTTTCACAACATTTATCCAAATGTGACTAGCTCTGGAATACAGGCTGTGTCAGGGTTCAGGGGATCGAAGTTGACAGTTAGAAATAGTGTAAAGTTGGTGTGTTTTCCTGTGGGAAAATGGAGCAAGGACTGAAGCAGGAAGAAACTCTCAAATCCAATTGGCTAGAAAACTATTTTTTGTCTGCCTCTATTGTAATGTTCAATAGCCCAAGCCCCTGATGGATTGGAATATATAGTAAAAACTCACAACCAGTTGAATTTTCATCTGTGATGTCTCACATACCCTGATGATTTTACATCACTCAAAGCATGTCATTCTGAGAAACAGAAAGAATGTTTGTGTGTGTGTACATGTGTACATTTGTCTTATGTTTGTGTGCATGGCTGTGTGTCTGTGTCTGCATGTGTGTGTGTCTATCTGTTGTGTCTAGTTGTATTCCGTGATAGACTATTCTCTGGTAAATGTAGAAATCATGTAGTTTATAATAATACTGGAAGTGCAATATATAGAAAATTGTTTTCCTAAGAAACTGCTGGAGCATATATTTCATTGACTCACTAAATTGCTTGTGAGTGTTTTGACATACCTTTAATGCTCAAACTCAAGCATCCAGGAACAAGAGATACAGATGGCAGTGAGGTAGGCCTATGGAACTTACTCCAACCACTAGGGCAACAGAGATGCCATGTAAAAAGCAATTGTCAATCCAATAAACCAGATGTTGAAGGACCAGATCCTTCATTATCAACTGACTAGTACAAAAATCCATTACTTATGTGTCTTTTTTATGAGGCTGTGTATGCCTATGGGCATACATATTTTATTCACACATATTTTATTCTTTTATCATATATACAAATGTTTCTATATGTAATCAGTTCATATATCCATTTCTACCATATCTTTCTCATTGACATATTGATGATGTACAATATTGTGTTTCAGATGTACTACATAGTGTTTTGACATTTGTTTATGAAATGACCACTACCACGTGTCGAGTAACTATCTGACCCCATATGAAGTTATTATACTATTAACTGTATTCTTTATCCTATACATTACATCCCTGAAAATTATTTATTTAACTAGAGATTTGAACCTCTTAATCCCCTTCCCCTATGTTGCCCACCATCTCCATCAAGACCTTCCCTCTGGCAACCACCAATTTGTTCTCTGTATCTGTGAGTTTGTATTTTGTTTTGTCGGGATTTCTTTGTTTTTTAGATCCTACATGTAAGTGAGGTCATGGGTATTTGTCTTTCTCTGACTGAATTGTTTCACTTGGCCTGATATACTCTAGATATACCCATGTGATCAAATGGTAAGACTTCATATTCTTATGTAGCATTCCATTATATATATATATATATATATATAAAATATGTGTATATATATTTATATCATCATCTTTATCCATTCATGTATTAATTAAAGCAACATAAGATGCTTCTATATGTGGCCTATTGTAAATAATGCGACAATGAATATTTTTGTGCATCTATCTTATTGAATTAGTGTTTTTGTTTTCTTTGGATAAATAACAAGAAGTGAAATTGTTAGTTCATTTGTTAGTTGCTCAGTCATGTCCAACTCTTTGCGACTCCATGGACTGTAGCCTGCCAGGCTCCTCTGTCCATGGAATTCTCCAGGCAAGAATACTGGAGTGGGTAGTTATTCCCTTCTCCAAGGTATCTTCCTGACCCAGGGGTTGAACCCAGGTCTCGTGCACTGCAGGCAGATTCTTTACTTCCTGAGCCACTAGGCAAGCCCTGTTAGTTCACATGGTAGTTCTATTTTTAATTTTTTGATGAAACTTCTTGATGTTTTTTATAGTGGTTGACCAATGTACAATCCTAACAGTGTACAGAGGTTGCCTTTTTCCCCCACATTCTCTCTGACACTTGTTATCTCTTGTCTTTTTGATGATAGCCATTCTGACAGGTGTGAGGTGGTATCTCATGCTTTTGATTTTCATGATCTTAAGGAATAGTGATGTTAAACATATTTCCATGTGTTTGTGGGCCATAATTGTGCCTTCTTTGGAAAAAAATGTCTATCCAATTCTAATTTTTTAATCTGATTTTTTGATGTTGTGATATATGAGTTCTTTTTATATTTTGAGTATTAACCACTTATCAGATAGCTCATTTGCAAATATAATCTTCCTTTTTGTTTTGTTGATAGTTTCCTTTGTTGTGCAAAAGATTTTTAGTTTGATGCAGTCCTATTTGTTTACATCTGCTTCTGTTTCCCTTGTTTTAGGAGAGTTTTATAGTTTCAGGTCCTACTTTTGGGTTTTAAGTTTTAGGTCCTACTTTTACTTTAATCCATGTTGAGTTTATTTTGTGTATGTTTTGAAAAAGTAGTGCAGTCTGAATATTTTGCATTTAGCTGTCCAGTTTTTCCAAAAACATCTATTGAAGAGGCTGTCTTTTCCTCATTGTGTATTTTTGCAAGGTTTGTCATAGATTGACCATATATGTGTGGGTTTATTTCTGGGTTCTGTATGTATGTGTTAGTCACTCAGTCATGTCTGACTCTGCAACCCCACAGACTGGGGCCCATCAGGTTCCTCTGTCCATGGAATTCTCCAGGCAAGAATACTGGAATGGGTAGCCATTCTCTTCTCCATGGATCTTTCTGACCCAGAGATTGAACCCAGATCTCTTTCACTGCAGATAGACCCCTGCTTCCCAGGTGGCACTAGTGGAAAAGGACCTGCCTGCCAATGCAGGAGATGTAAAAGATGCTGGTTTAATCCCTGGGTCAGGAATATCCTCTGGAGGAGGGTGTGGCAACCCACTCTAGTATTCTTACTTGGAGAATACCATAGACAGAGGAGCCTGGAGGGCTATTGTCCATAGGGTTGCAAAGAGTCAGACACAACTGAAACAGCTTAGCACACACACATTTCTGGGCTCTATTCTGATCCATTAATTTATGTGTCTACTTTGTGCCAGGATGATACTCTTCTGATGATGATAGCTTTTATGATAGTTTGAAAACAGGGAGTGTGATACCTGTACATTTTTTCTTCTTTATCAAATTTATTTTGATTATTAGAGTCTTTTGTGTTTCCACACAAATTTTATTTATTTTTTAATTAATTAATTTTAATTGGAGGTTAATTACAATATTGTAGTGGTTTTTGCCATACATTGACATGAATAGGCCATGAGTGTACATGCCACGCAAATTGCAGAATAATTTCTTCTGTTTCTGTAAAAAATGTCATTGGTACTTGAATAAAGATTGCATTTTTAAATCTGTAGATTATGCTGGGTAGTATGATCACTTTAAAAGTGTTAATATCGTTGAATCATTGAGCATGTTGTATCTTTCATTTCAGTGTGTTCTCTTCAGTTTCTTTCATCAGTTATATCATTTTCTGAGAACAAGAGTTTTACCTCAAAGCTTAGATTTATTTCTAGATATTATATTCCTCTTGATGCAGTGGTAAGTGGTATTATTTTCTTAATTTCTGTTTATGATAGTTCATTGTTTTTTATAGAAACACAACAGGTTTCTATATATTAATTTTGAATTCTGCAATTTTACTGAATTCATTTATTAGTTCTAATAGTTTTTTTGATTTATTAGGATTTTCTATATATGATGTCATATCATCTGCAATGACAGTTTTACTATTTCCCTTACAATAGGATTCCTTTTATTTCCTTTTCTTCTCTGATTACCTTGGCTAGAACATCCAGTACTGTGTTGAAATAAAGTTTTTTTAAATTTTCTTTCATTTATTTTTATTAGTTGGAGGCTAATTAGTGGTTTTTGTCATACATTGACATGAATCAGCCATGGATTTACATGTATTCCCCATCCCGATCCCCCCTCCCACCTCCCTCTCCACCCGATTCCTCTGGGTCTTCCCAGTGCACCAGGCCTGAGCACTGAGCACCAGCCTGGGCTGGTGAAAGAGTGGGCATTATAGTCTTGTTGTTGATTTCAGAGGAAATGCTTTTAGTTTTTCACCATTGAGTATAATTTTGGCTATAAGTTTTTCACATAATGGCTTCATTATACATACCTGTTTTGCAGAGAGTGTTGGTTTTCTTTTTATAAAGGGATGTTGAATATCATTGAAATCTTTGCACCGATTTGTTTATGTGGAGTATCACACTGATTTATAGATTCAAACATACTTGAATCCCCGGGATAAATCCTACCTAATCAAGGTGTATGACCCTTTTAAACTACTGTTGAATTCAATTTGCTAATTTTTAAAACATATTAGTTTTATTTATTTATTTTTGGCTCCACTGAGTCTTCATTGCTGTGCACAGGCTTTCTCTGCTTGCTGAGACTATAGGCTATTTTCTAGTTGTGGTGCATGGACTTTGCACTGCAGTGGCTTCTCTTGTTGTGGAGCACAGGTCTAGGCCTTGTGGGCTTCAGTAGTTTCTGCACGTGGGATCAGTAGTTGAGGCTCACAGGCTCCGGAGACAGGTTCAGTAGTCCTGGTGTATGGGCTTAGTTGCCCCGCAGTATGTGGGAAATGTGATACTAGGGTGCAATCTCAAAAATGAAAGAATGATCTCAGTTCATTTCCAATGCAAACAATTCAAAATCAGAGTAATTAAGTTCTGTGTCTCAATCACTAATGCTGAATAAGCTAAAGTTGAATGGTTCTATGAAGACCTACAAGATCTTCTAGAACTAACAAAAAAACTAACAAAAAACCCCCATCATTTTCATCATAGGGGACTTGAATGCAAAAGTAGGGAGTCAAGAGTTGCATAGTGTAACAGACAAGTTTAGCCTTGGAGTGTAAAATGAAGCAGGGTGAAAGCTAACAGAGTTTTGCCAAGAGAATGCACTGGTCATAGCAAATACCCTCTTCCAACAACACAAGAGACAACTCTACATGATGACATCACCAGATGGTCATTACTGAAATCAGATTGATTATATTATTCACAGCCAAAGGTGGAGATGCTCTTTACAGTCAGCAAAAACAAGACCTGGAATTGACTGGAGCTCAGATCATGAACTCCTTATTACCACTTTCAGACTTAAATAGAAGAAAGTAGGGAAAGCCACTAAGCCATTCAGGTATGACCTAAATAAAATCCCTTATGATTATACAGTGGAAGTGACAAATAGATTCAAGGGACTAGATTTGTTAGAGTGCTTGAAGAACTATGTATGGAGGTTTGTAACACTGTACAGGAGGCAATGATCAGGACCATCCCCAAGAAAAAGAAATGTAAGAAGGCAAAATGGTTGTCTGAGGAGGCCTTATAAACATTTTAGAAAGGCGAAGTGGAAGTGAAAGGCAAAGGAGAAAGGGAAAGATATACCCATCTGAATGCAGAGTTCCAAAGAATAGCAAGGAGAGATAAGAAAGCTTTCCAAAGTGCACAATGCAAAGAAATAGAGGGAAACAATAAAATGGGAAAGGCTAGAGATCTCTTCAAGAAAATTAAAGATACCAAGGAATATTTCTTGCAAAGATGGGCACAATACAGGACAGAAAAGGGAAGGACATAAGAGAAGCAGAAGAGATTAAGAAGACATGGCAAGAATACACAGAAAAACTGTACAAAAAAACTGACCTGGATAACCACAGTGGTGTGGTTCTCACTCACTTAGAGCCAAACATCTGGGATTGTGCAGTCAAATAGGCCTTAGGAAGCATTACTATGAACAAAGCTAGTGGAGGTATTGGAATTCCAGCTGAGCTGTTTAAAATCCTAAAAGCTGATGCTGTTAAAGTGCTGCACTCAATATGTCAGCAAATTTGAAAAACACAGCAGTGACCACAAGAGTGGAAAAGTTCAGTTTTCATTCTAATCCCAAAAAAAGTCAATGCCAAAGAATGTTTAAACTACTGTGCCACTGTGCTCATTGCACATGCCAGCAAAGTAATGCTCAAAATCCTTCAAGCTAGGCATCAACAGTATGTGAACCCAGTACTTCCAGTTGTAGAAGCTGGATTTAGAAAAGGCAGAGGAACCAGCAATCAAATTGTCAACATTCGTTGGATGTAGAAAAGGAAAGACCAATTGGTCAACCACTTGTAAAAGAATGAAACTAGATCACTTTCTAACACCATACACAAAAATAAACTCAAAATGGATTAAAGATCTAAATGTAAGACCAGAAACTATAAAACTCCTAGAGGAGAACATAGGCAAAACACTCTCCGACATAAATCACAGCAGGATCCTCTATGACCCACCTCCCAGAATATTGGAAATAAAAGCAAAACTAAACAAATGGGACCTAATGAAACTTAAAAGCTTTTGCACAACAAAGGAAACTATAAGCAAGGTGAAAAGACAGCCCCCAGAATGGGAGAAAATAATAGCAAACGAAGCAACAGACAAAGGACTAATCTCAAAAATATATAAGCAACTCCTGCAGTTCAATTCCAGAAAAATAAATGATGCAATAAAAAAATGGGCCAAAGAACTAAGCAGACATTTCTCCAAAGAAGACATACAGATGGCTAACAAACACATGAAAAGATGCTCAACATCACTCATTATTAGAGAAATGCAAATCAAAACCACAATGAGGTACCATTACACGCCAGTCAGGATGGCTGCTATCCAAAAGTCTACAAGCAATAAATGCTGGAGAGGGTGTGGAGAAAAGGGAACCCTCTTACACTGTTGGTGGGAATGCAAACTAGTACAGCCGCTATGGAGAACAGTGTGGAGATTTCTTAAAAAACTGGAAATAGAACTGCCATATGACCCAGCAATCCCACTTCTGGGAATACACACTGAGGAAACCAGATCTGAGAGAGACACGTGCACCCCAATGTTCATTGCAGCACTGTTTATAATAGCCAGGACATGGAAGAAACCCAGATGCCCATCAGCAGACGAATGGATAAGGAAGCTGTGGTACATATACACCATGGAATATTACTCAGCCATTAAAAAGAATTCATTTGAATTAGTTCTAATGAGATGGATGAAACTGGAGCCCATTATACAGAGTAAAGTAAGCCAGAAAGATAAAGACCAATACAGTATACTAATGCATATATATGGAATTTAGAAAGATGGTAACAATAACCCTATATGCAAAACAGAAAAAGAGACACAGAAGTACAGAACAGATTTTTGGACTCTGTGGGAGAAGGCGAGGGTGGGATGTTTTGAGAAAACAGCATCGAAACATGTATATTATCAAGGTGAAACAGATCACCAGCCCAGGTTGGATGCATGAGACAAGTGCTCGGGGCTGGTGCACTGGGAAGGCCCAGAGGGATCGGGTGGGGAGGGAGGTGGGAGGGAGAATCAGGATGGGGAATACATGTAAATCCATGGTTGATTCATGTCAATGTATGGCAAAAACCACTACAATATTGTAAAGTAATTACCCTCCAACTAATAAAAATAAATGGAAAAAAAATAAAAATAAAAAAGGAAAGAGAATTGCAGAAAAACGTCTATTTCTGCTTTATTGACTTCACTAAAGCCTTTGACTGTGTGGATGTCAACAAAGTGTGGAAAATTTTAAAGAGACGGGAATATCAGACCACCTTACCTACCTCCTGAGAAACCTGTATGCAAGTCAAGAAGCAACAGTTAGAACTGGACATGGAACAACACACTGGTTCAATGTTGGGAAAGAAGTATGTCAAGGCTATATATTGTCACCCTGCTTATTTAACTTCTGTGCAGAGTACATCATGCAAAATGCTGGGCTGGATGAATCACAAGCTGGAATCATGATTGCTGGGAGAAATATCAACAACCTCAGATACGCAGATGACACCACCCTAATGGCAGAATGTGAGGAGGAATTAAAGATCCTCCTGATGAAGTGAAAAGTGAAAAAGCTGGCTTACAATTCAACATTCAAAAAACTAATTGGCATCAGGTCCCATCATTTCATGACAAATAGATTGGGGGAAAATGGAAACGATAACAGACTTTATTTTCTTGGGCTCTAAAATCACTGTGGATGGTGACTGTAGCCATGAGATTAAAAGACATTTGCTCCTTGGAAGAAAAGTTATGACAAACCTAGACAGCATATTAAAACATAGATTCATCACTTTGCTGATTAAAGTCTGTATAGTCAAAGCTATGGTTTTTCCAGTAGTCATGTATGAATGTGAGAGTTGGACATAAAGAAGGGTGAGTGGCAAAGAATTGATGCATTTGAACTGTGGTGCTGGAGAAAACTCTTGAGAGTCCCTTGGACTGTAAGGAGATCAAGCCAGTCAACCCTAAAGGAAATCAACCCTGAATATTCTTTGGTAAGACCAATGCTGAAGCTGAAGCTGCAATACTTCGGCCACCTAATGTGATGGGCCAATTCACTGGAAAAGACCCTGATTCTGGGAAAGATTAAGGGCAGGAAGAGAAGTGGGGGACAGAGGATGAGATGGTTGAATGGCTAAATGGTCATGAGTTTGAGCAAAATCTTGGAGATGTGAAGCACAGGGAAGGTTGGTGTGCTGTAGTCCATGGGGTTGCAAAGAGTTGGATATGACTTTACAACTGAATAACAACATGGGGGAATTTCCCAGAGCAGGTATCTACCCCATGTCCCTTGTATTGCACCATCGATTCTTAACCTCTGGGCTAGCAGAGAAGCCCTAATTTGCTAGTATTCTTTGAGGATTTTTGCATACATATATTCATTAGTGATATTTATTTGTAATTTTCTTTTACTGTGGTGTTTTTATCTGATTTTTGCACCAGAGTTGATAAGTACAGAAGCATTCCTTCCTCTGCTATTTTTAAAAACAGTTTGTGAAGGATAGTTGTTTAATCTTCTTTAAACATTTAGTAGAATTAACCTATGAAATCATCAGATCCTCAACCTTTGTTTTTGCTTATTTTTTTTATTAATGACTGAATTTCATTACTAGCAGTTGATCTATTATTATTTTGTATTTCTTCCTTATTCAGTCTTTGAGGTTGTACATTTCTAGGAATTTGTCTCATCTATGTTTACTTTTCCATTTGAGGCATATAATTGCTTATCATAATCTCTTATGATTCATTGTATTCCTATAGT
Organism: Cervus canadensis; assembly: GCF_019320065.1. Classification (NCBI taxonomy): domain Eukaryota; kingdom Metazoa; phylum Chordata; class Mammalia; order Artiodactyla; family Cervidae; genus Cervus; species Cervus canadensis. The sequence goes on along the minus strand of NC_057408.1, from coordinate 57,510,270 downwards.
GTCATTTGTAACTTCTCTAATTTTATTTATTTGGGTCCTCTTTTTTTCTTGATGAGATCGGCAAAAATTTTATCAGTTGTATTTATATTTTCAAAGTACAAGCTATTAGTTCCAATCAATCTTTTCCACTTTTTTTTTGTCTTGACTTATTTGTGTTCTGCTCTTTATTATTGTTTTTTATTTTACTGATATGCGGCTTTGGTTATTTCTCTGTTTAGGTGTAAGTTTAAATTGTTTGTTTGAGATTTTTCTGTTTTCCCACAATAGGTGTCACTATAAATTTCCCTTTTCTCACTGCTTCTGCTATGTCTCAGTGATTTTGAATTGATGTGCTTACATTTCCATTTGTCTTAGGTATTTTTTAGTTTTCTGTTTGATTTATTTAGTAGCCTATTGCACTAGCACCATATTGTTTACCATCCATGTTTTTGCAGTTTTTTTTCTAAAGCAGCTTTCAAATCTCTTAGTATTGTTATTATAAGAGTTGCCTTATATGATATCAATATTCTTAAATTTACTGAAACTTTTTTGGTGGCATAACATGTGATATAAACTGGTGAATGTCAATGGGTACTTGAATAGAACATATATTCTGCTGTTTTTGGATGACATATTTGTTTATATACACACATATATGCCATATGTACATATGCAATACACACACATATGCCATATATATGTATATATATATGTGTCTGTGTGTCTATATATACACACACACATATTCCAGTATGTTTTAACGTGTCTTTGAAGGTCAGTGTTTTCTTGTTGATATTCTTTCTGGATAATTTGCTCATGGATGTAATTGGTGTGTTAAAATTCCTTATTATTACTGTGTTACTGTCAACTTCTCCATTTATGTCTTTTAGTACTTTCTCTCTGTATTTAGGTGTTTGTAGGTTTGGCCCAAATATATTTACAACAGTTATAGCTTCTTCTTGGGTTGATTCCTTTTTATTACGTAATGTGTTTCTTTGTCACTTCTTACAGTTCTCTTTTAAAGTCTATGCTATTTTATACAAGTATTGCTACCCCAGGTTTCTTTTCATTTCCATTTGTATGAATATTTTATCCCCTCACTTTAAGGATTTGTGTGTCTTTAGATTTGAAGTGAGTATCTAGTAAGTAGCAAGTAGATAGGTTTCTTTTTAAAAAAATTCTTCAGCCACTTTATTTTTCATAATTACAGCACTTAATTCAATGACATTTAAAGTAATTATTGATAAGTATATATTATTGCCTTTTGTTTATTGTTTTGCATTTCTCTTTTTGTCCTTTCTTCTTATGCTCTCTTCTCCTTTGCTTTGGTAACTATCTCTAATGTTACAGTTTTTCCCCCCACTTTTTTGTGTGTATCTGTTATGATTTTATTTTCGCTTGTGGTTTCTGTGAAGTTCACATACAAGTATGTATATGTGATTATTTTTTAATTGATAATTTCTTAAGATGAAAATCATTCTAACAGTTCTGAATTTTAACTCTCACTACCCATTTTTAAAGTTTTTGACATTTTATCTTACATCATTTTTTTGGTGAATCCATTAACTACTTATTATGGGTGTAGATGATTTTAATTCTTTGTCTTTAAGCATTCATAAAAGCTATTGCCTACCAATGATACTTTTCCTTTCGTAGTTTTAAAATTTCTACCTGTGGCCTTTTCTGCATAGAGATGTACCTTTAACACTTCTTGTAAGGCCAGTGGTGCTGAACTCTTTTAGCTTTTTGTTGTCTATAATACTGCTTATTTCTACTTAAAATCTGAATGGTAGATTATTCTTGATTGACGAGTAGAATATTCTTCATTGATAAGAATATTCTTGGTTGTAGGTGCTTCCTTTCATCACTTGGAATATATCATGGCATTCCCTTCTGATTTGCGGTTTCTTATTTTAAAACATTTATTTATTTATTGACTGCTCTGGGTCTTCATTGCTACTCATGGACTTTCTCTAGTTGCAGTGCATAGGCTTCTCATTGCAGTGACTTCTCTAGTTCAGAGCATGGGCTCTAGGGAGCATGGGCTTTGGTAGTTGCGGCATGTGGGCTCAGGAGTTGTGGCTTATGAGCTCTAGAGCACAGGCTCAGTAGTTGTGATGCATGTGTTTGCCCTGTGGCAGTTGGAATCTTCCTGGGTCAGGGATTGAACCTGTGTCCCTTGCATTGACAGGTAGATTTTTCACCACTGAATCACTAGGGAAATTCTGGGTTTGCAGAGTTTCTGGTGAAAAATTAGTTCATTGTTTTATGGGAGTCCCTACTTTGTAATTGCTTGCTTTTATCTAGCTTCTTATAAAATTTCTCTTTATCTTTAGCCATTACAATTAAACTTCATCCATCATATACTATGTCATCTAATTTACAGAACTAGAACAGAGAATTTTAGAATTTGTTTGAAAACACAAAAGACTCTGAATGGCCAAAGTAATCTTGAGAAAGAAAAAATGGAGCTAGTGGAATCAGAGTCCCTGACTTCAGACTATACTACAAAGCTACAGTCATCAAGACATTATGATTCTGGAACAAAACCAGAAATTTAAACCATAGACCAGGATCAAAAGCCCAGAGATATATGCACATACATATGGTCACCTATGCTATGGCAAAGGAAGCAAGACTGTACAATGGAGGGCAGACAGCCTCTTCAATAAGTGGTTCTGGAAAAGTTGGATAGCTACATGTAAAATAATGAAATCAAAACACTCCCTAACACCATACACAAAGATAATATGGATTAAAGATCTAAATGTAAGGCCAGACACTAAACTCTTAAGAGGAAAATGTTGGCAGAGAAATATTTGACATAAATTGCAGCAGGATCTTTTTTTGACCCACCCCTTAGAGTAATGAAAATAAAAGCAAAATAAACAAATGGGACATAATTAAAAGCTTTTGCAGAGTAAAGGAAACCATAAACAAGATGAAAAGACTACTCTCAGAATGGGAGAAAATTTTTGCCAAGGAAGCAATCAACAAGAGATCAATCTCCAAAATATACAAACAACTCATGCAGTTCAATGTCAAAAATACAAATAATCCAATCAAAAATGGGAAGAAGACCTAAATAGACATTTCTCCAAAGAAATCAGAGGAATTTCTTTTTCTTTTAATTTATTTTTTCATTGAAGGATAATTGCTTTACAGAATTTTGTTGTTTTCTGTTAAACCTAAACATGAATCAGTCATAGATATACATATATCCCCTCCCTTTTGAACCTCCCTCCCATGTCCTTCCCCATCCCACCCCTCTAGGTTGATCCAGAGCCCCTGTTTGAGTTTTCTGAGCCTTACAGAGGAATTTCTGATTTCTCCAAAGAAGACAGAGATGGCCAACAAACACATCAAAAGATGTTCAACTTCATCAACCATTAGAGAAATGCAAATCAAAATTACATTGAAGTATCACCTCACACCCATCAGAATGGCCATAATTAAAAAAAATTAACAATAAGTGCTGGAGACGGTGTTGAGAAAAAAGAATTCTCTTGTACTGCTGGTGTGAATGTAAGTTGATACAGCCACTATGGAGTACAGTATGGAGGTTCCTTAAAAAATGAAAATTAGGACTACCATATAACCAAACAATCCAACTTCTGTGCACGTGCCCAGAGAAAAGCATAATTCAAAAAGACATATGTACTCCTATATTCATTGCAGTACTCTTTACAATAGCCAGGACGTGAAAGCAATCTAAATGTCCAACAACAGAGGAATGGATAAAGAAGATACAGTATATATATATATATAAATACAGTGGAATGTTATTCAGCCATAAAAACAGATCTGTATCATTTGTAGAGATGTGGATGAACCTAGAGACTGTCATACTGAGTGAACTAAATCAGAAAGAGAAAACAAATATTATATATAAACATATATATGTGGAATCTTGAAAAGTGGTATAGATGGTTTTATTTGCAAAACAGAAATAGAGACACAGATGTAGAGAACATGTATGGACAGCAAGGAGGGTGAGGGAAGCTGGCATAAATTGGGAGGTCGGGATTGGCATATATACACTATTGATACTATATAGAAAATAGATAACTAATGAGAACTTACTGTATAGCTCAGGGAACTCAGTGCTCTGTGGTGACATAAATGGGAAGGAAATCTAAAAAAGAGGGAATATATGTATACATATAGTTGGTTCAGTTTGCTCTACAGTAGAAACAAAACGCAAGGTAACTACACTCTAATAAAAATTAATTAAAATTAAAAATTAAAAAAAAGAAAAACCACTGGAAACAAAAAGATATAATTGTCTTCTTATGGAACTCTTTGATTTCATTTTGTTTGAGATGTCTCTGTGCTTCTTGAACTTGACTGTTTCCTTACCCTGATTAGGGAAGTTTTCAGCTATTATTGCATCAAATACGTTCTCTGCTTCTTTCTTTACAATTGTCATCATCCTGTCCCTTATGGATTACCTAACCAGGGTGTAGGTCTTGATTATACCACGTTTCTGCCCCTTCTGCCATCTCATTGTGGTTCCCTGTTTATATATTTAGTTTTGGAAAATCTTTTCTGCTAGGCTTTACATCATTCTCATTGACAGTTGCTCTATAAATAGATGTAATTTTAGTGTGTCCATGTTAGGAAGTGAGCTCAAGGATTTCCTACTCTGCCATCTTGGAATACCTCCTTTTGTTTCTTTAAATAAATGGATTCCTAAGAAATTTAGAAAATTCCAAGGGTTGAACATTTCTAAGAATAGCAATTATATATATTCTGTCAAACTACTCAAACAGGCAGAAACGGTGTTCATTTATGTAGCATGGTAGGATATTAGAAGCAATTTTCTCCTTAAAGAACTTGAATTTCACATCTTTCTTACCTGATTCAAAAACAGGTTTTAAGAATATAAATGCATCTTTAAGTGCTTAGTATTGAAATCGGATATAAACAGGAATTTTTTGTGAAAAATCAACATTTTCGCATTTTGCTGAAGGAAAAAAAAATGAGGTCCCAAATAAATCAATTAAATGCTTCCTTGCCAGGAGTGTACCATTGATCCTTGGAACCATGAACTCTTATTTTACAAAATCCTGTGGATAACCAAAACAATGATAATAGGGTAAATGTTTTCAATTTACATTTGAAGGAAAATCTGGGATCCCTTAGTAGCTAGAGTAGAATTAAACATTGTATCATTGATATCAAATTAATTTAAATAGGTTTGCTTTAAAATTTTAACTTGGATGGCAAGTTTAGTTTGTATAAAAGGATTGCTAAATTGAATTGAGAAAGAGGGAATCTATTTACACGTCCACACCTGGTACCTCTTAAACTCCACCACCGTCTGCCCCATTCCTGTGTGGGGAAGCCAAGTAGTGATTGCCTGTTTGTGCAATGAGTCCAGGTCTTTCTCTAACTCAGGGAAACAGAAGCACTGTTTCCTTAAGATGTATCCAAAGATTTGTAATATTTTTTTGATTTCTGATGGTGTCTAGAGTACAGTGGTGGTTTTGGACAGACTTCTTAGAAAACTGATGAAGAAATGTAAATATTGTGTAACCTTCTGGCCTCATTTCACCATTATTCCTCTTATTCTGTGAGGTTTTCCCCCTGATTCTTCATGATCCATAAATCTTTCTTCTGGTTTTTGTGACAAAACCTATTTTCAAAATAGTCTGTTTATGTATTGGTCGTGTACACACTAGTATTAGTTTGATTGATTTTTTGTATTTATTTATCAGTTATTTAATGTTTTGTATGCTAAAAACTTTAAAAGAGTAAAAAAAATATGAAAATGAAAGCTAATATATTAGACATTGGGGGGTTACTAAAAATTGGGAAGATTCCTCAATGTTTGAAATCAGCTGCACACAGTTTGCTATCTGCATAAATAGATACCACTTTGTTTTCATTAGGATAACTTTATTAATCCAGCAGACCCTTTCCAGAAAGATAAAAATATCAAATAACTTGTTTATCCCCAATCTCTGGAAAGATTCATCAACTGTTCAATAGGAAACATCAACTGATAATTTATAGACCTTTAACACTTTGTTGCAAATTTCCTCCAATCTTAATCAATTATATCGTGATCCTTGTTGTTGTTCAGTTGCTAAGGACTGTAGCATGCCAGGCTCCACTGTCTCCGGGAGTTTGCTCGAATTCATGTCCATTGAGTCAGTGATGCTATCTAAACTATCTCATTCTCTGCCATCCCCTCCTCCTTTTGCCTTCAATCATTCCCAGCATCAGGGTCTTTTCCACTGAGTTGGCTCTTCATATCAGATGGCCAAAGTATTGGAGCTTCCGCTTTAGCATCAGTTCTTCCAATGAATATTCAGGGTTGATTTCCTTTAGGATTGACTGGTTTGATCTCCTTGCAGTCCAAGAAACTCTCAAGAGTCTTTTCCAGCACCACAATTCGAAAGCATCAGTTGTGATCCCTACTCAATCCTAAATTTTCTGCACTTAAAACAGACTGCATAGTCTCAATAAATATAGTAACTTTGCATTTTTTCCTTTTTGAGGTCGAGGTCATCCTTACCTTGGTAAGCAATAAACAGCTTTCTCTTAACAATGAATTGCTTTGGTGATATTTGAAAAGTGAGTGCTTGATGGATTACATGAGATCCTATTCTGGATAACTATGATATTAAAGAATTCAGGAACCCATTACTTTGTCTTTCTTAGAGTGACCTAGATTCTTGGAAACTTACTCTTTCATTTGCATTAAATAGTCTAGGATTTTCTGCTCAATCCATTTTGGTAAATGAGTGTCTGACTCTCTTGCTTATGTTTCAAGTCTAATAATTATATAACCATGTGTTAGATTTTTATCCCCTCAAGCTATTGAGATTGATTACAGATGGACACAAATACCAGCTTCTCACATGTCATAATGATTGTGTTTGTGAAAATAGAAACAAATGAATCCTGAGCCAGCTTTCCAGTCAAGTGTGTGTAAAGAGATCATAGACTACAAGAAGCTCTCTATTTCCTGTTTAAATGTTTAAACATCATCCACCTGCCCTTGGCCATAGGAGTAAACTATGCCTGTCACAAATAGATTTTAATTCCCTAATATTAAGGATTGTTTTCCTATAAAAGGCACATAGCAGTATCAACTTCTGCCATATACAAATTGATGTGAATCAGTTTGTTAGTGATTTGCCATGTGGCAGAAACAGTAGACTAGACATTGAAAAAGAGAGCTAGAATAAATAGGAGGAAGAAGAATCTGAAGCCTCAGAACTGAGGATAGTGAGAGAATACTCACTATTGGAGATGGGAAAGACTGATGTAGTTTTGTGTATACTAGCACCATAACAATTTTGTCAAGATTACTGTGTAAACTTTTTGACATCCTCCATGTTTTGCCCATTTATGGTAAATTCGATTTTGGGAAATAATAAAACATTACTATGTCAGAGTTAAATGAAGGACTCCAATAGGTGATGTAACTTTGCATCCAAAAGTGAGGATGGAGAGTATTAATCAGATTATTTTTAATTGTTGTTGTTCTTACTATTTATTGCCTCTTAACTGCTTTGAAGGAAACTACCACAGTCATAAGTGTGAGCCTCCAAAGATGGCTAATATAAAAGATACACTTTAGTTTAGGATATAAAGTTCTTTTCACTTGTTTCAAATTAGTTTGAATTCTGCAATTCAATTCCATACAAATAGGAAATTTATTCAGGTGGAGCTTTTCTTTAAATAAAATTTATTCTTATGTAATAGAAGGATCTCATAATAGATGGATTCATATTTTTATTTAGGAAATCATATTCTCCCAATGATATTGTTATTAATGCTTATATCAGATTTCTAGGGATTTCCCTTGTGTTGCAGTGGTTAAGACTTTGGCTTCCAGTGAAGGGCATGTGGGTTTGATCCCTGATCAGGGGTATAAGATACAGCATAGCTCAAGGCCAAAAAATGTAAACAGAAGCAGTATTTTAACTAATTCAATGATGACTTTAAAAATGGTCTATGTAAAAAAAAAATCTCGAAAAACCCACAAATTTCTAGTTGTTTATTTATTTATTTTTATATATGGTTTGGGGACATTATCTGGGATTTAGTTGTCTTCTTGTTAGACGATGTGTGTGCTGAGTTGCTTCAGTTGTGTTTGACTCTTTGCTACCCTATAGATTGTAGCCCATGAGACTTCTCTGTTCATGGAATTCTCCAGGCAAGAATACTGGAGTGGGTTGCCATGTCCATCTCCAGGGGATCTTCCTGACTCAGTGTTTGAACCCATGTCTCTTACGTCTCCTGCATTGGCAAGTGGGTTCTTTACCACTAGTGCCACCAATACTTCTCCACAAGAGTTTTCACAGAAAAGTCAATTTATTTGAAGCCTATAAAGCCTTAGATTTTTCCCAAATGAGATCTTGTATAAGGCTTTGAGAAACTTAAAATACTTTTACTAAACCTTCAAATTTAAATAAAAGTTTAGCTGGATAGATATAATCTTCTACATATAAGTTACTGTTTTTCTCTTAACATTTTGAATATGTTACTCTATCTTATTTTTGGTTTTTGTGTTGTTAGAAGATTACCATCAAAATGACACTTGTTCCTTATAGATTATTTACTCATTTATTCCAGAAACTTAAAATTCTCTGTTTATACTTGATATTATTAAATGTCAATAAAATATTTCTAAGTTAATGTTTTTTCTTACATCTTCTGTTTGATAATGTTGAACACTTTTAGTCTAGAGTTAATCTTTAATTCTTAAAAATTATTTGTAATATTTTCTCAAATATTTTTCCCTGTATCAAATAAATTTTTCTCCTTTTGTGAAATATATTTTGCAGTCAAATGCTCTACCACTGAGTTATACCCCCTGTGAAATATATTTTGCAATCACTGATATTCCCATTTCTGTCACCTATATCTTCTTTTCTTCTTTATTTTCAATTTTTATGCCTTCTTTATATCTTAAAGTTTGTTTTGATCTGATGTTTATTATTTTATTCTCTAGCTTTATACATTCTACTACTCAAATTGAATTATTTTCACACACATTTTTCATGCCAAATGGTGCCTTGAATTCATTAAGAACATTTGTCATGCTAGCTCAAAATGGTTGCTTAATCTTCATTTGGAAGAATGGTCAGTTTTCATTCCAATCCCAAAGAAGGGCAATGCCAAAGAATGTTCAAACTATCACACAATTTCACACGCTAGCAAAGTAATGCTCAAAATTCTCCAAGCCAGGCTTCCACAGTACAAGAACCATGAACTTCCAGATGTACAAGCTGGATTTATTTTTTTATTTTTTATTTTTTCATTTATTTTTATTAGTTGGAGGCTAATTACTTTACAATATTATAGTGGTTTTTGTCATACAAGCTGGATTTAGAAAGGGCAGAGGAATCAGAGATCAAATTGCTAACATTCGTTGGATCGTTAAAAAAGCAAGAGAGTTCCAGAAAAACATCTACTTCTGCTTTATTGACTATGCCAAAGCCTTTGACTGTGTGGATCACAACAAACTGGAAAATTCTTAAAGAGATGGGTATGCAAGACCACCTGACCTGCCTCCTGAGAAATCTGTATGCAGGTCAAGAAGCAACAGTTAGAACTGGACATGGAACAAAAGACTGGTTCCAAATTGGGAAAGGAGTACGTCAAGGCTGTATAGTGTCACCCTGCTTATTTAACTTACATGCAGAGTACATCATGTGAAATGCCAGGCTGGATGAAGCACAACCTGGAATCAAGATTGCTGGGAGAGATAGAAGTAACCTCAGATACGTAGATGACACCACCCTTATGGCAGAGGGCAAAGAAGAACTAAGAGCCTCTTGATGAAAGTGAAAGAGGAGAGTGAAAAAGTTGGCTTAAAACTCAACATTCAGAAAACTAAGATCATAGCATCCAGTCCCATCACTTCATGGCAAATAGATGGGGAAACAATGGAAACAGAGACAGACTTTTATCTACTTGGGCTCCAAAATCATGGCAGATATTGACTGCAGTCATGAAATTAGAAGATGCTTGCTCCTTGAAGAAAAGTTATGACCAATCTAGATAGCGTATTAAAAAGCAGAGACATTACTTTGCCAACAAAGACCTGTCTATTCAAAGCTATGGTTTTTCCAGGAGTCATGTATGGATGTGAGAGTTGGACTATAAAGAAAGCTGAGAGCTGAGGAATTGATACTTTTGAACTGTGGTGTTGGAGAAGACTCTTGAGAGTCCCTTGGACTGCAAGGAGATCAAACCAGTCAATCCTAAAGGAAATCAGTCCTGAATATTCATTGGAAGGACTGATGCTGAAGCTGAAGCTCCAATACTTTGGCTACCTGATGTGAAGATTTGACTCATTTGAAAAGCCCCTGATGTTAGGAAAGATTGAAGGCAGGAGAAGGGGACAACAGAGATGAGATGGTTGGATGGCATCACTGACTCTTGGACATGAGTTTGAGCAAGCTCCAGGAGTTGGTGATGGACAGGGAAGCCTGGCGTGCTGCAGTCCATGGGGTCGCAAAGAGTCGGACGCGACTGAACGACTGAATTGAACTGATTCTTCATTTGGTATAAGTTGATCCACTTCATGACATTTTGCATTTTATAACAGTGATGCTACTTATGTATCTCTTTGGTTTGTTGTTTGCTTTTCTGTTAGCTTATATTCCTCTGCAATATCTGGGGCTTTGCAAAATGCGTGAGGAAAGGTACATCCAGGGTACGTCTGGGAATTCCTTAGTTGGCTTCTATGTATGTATGTATACATGCTTGGTTGTGTCTGACTCTTTGAGACCCCATGGACTGTAGCCTGCATGCTCCTCCATCCATGGAATTTTTCAGGCAAGAATACTGGAGTGGATTGCCATTTCTTCCTCCAGGGAATCTTCCTGACCCAGGGATCAAGCCCACATCTCCTGTGTCCCCTGCATTGGCGGGCAGATTCTTTACCACTGTACCATCTGGAAAGCCCTTTAGTTGGCCCAGGGAAGGTAAGAATGAAGCATATTGTGCCTCACAGTGAAGACTTGGTGTCAGAGCTCAATTAAATCTCATTTATATGTGTTTTCCCACAGGTGAGATTGACTTTCAGAGAACTTGTTACCCTCTGCTGCAGGAGCTAAGATTTTTCACATGTGACTTCTTTATAGCTATCTATTGCTTAGGAGTAAGTGAGTAGGGGTAGATATACTCAGAGATTTGTGGATTTTCTTGTACATATTGTATGCTTGTAGTCCCAGATGGAGGCTACTTCTCCCCCAACATCACACCCATCATCCCTGTCTAGCACTGAGAAGTGCTGTCTCTCTCTGCTTCAGAGTGACTCAAGAGCAGGTATTGGAACTCCCAGGCAATGTAGAAGAAAGAAAAACACAAAATTAAGGTTTCCTCGAGCATGCCCCCACTGTGACATGTCTTCATTCATTTGAAGCTACTGAAACAAGAATGCAGCAATCTTCATTTTTCAGGGGATTCTATGATTTTATTTTTATACAATAAGCTATGACTACAACAAGGTAGACTTTTGACCCAGTAACTTGGTAAGCTGGTGGGGAAAGGGAAAATATGGTATAAATTCCAGTATTATTTTCTATTCTTTTAAAAAAAATTATTTATTTATTTTTGGCCGCATTGGGTCTTTGTTGCTGCATGGGCTTTTCTCTAGTTGTGGTAAGTGGGGGCTACTTTTCACTGCAGTCCACGAGTTTCTCATGCTTATTGTGGTGGCTTCTGTTGCTGCAGAGCAAGGGCTCAGTAGTTGTGGCACATGAGCTTAGTTGCTCCACAGCATGTGGGATCTTCCTGGATCAGGAAGGTCTCCTGCATTGGCAGGCAGATTCTTCACCACTGATCCACCAGGGAAGCCTTGTTTTTCTAGTCTTCAGATATCATTTCAGCTTACACTGACCTTTCTGACAAACCACAGATCAATCATGAGTGCTTATCAGGTTAGAGCCGTATGTTGTCTTTGTCTAATATTAATAACTTTCAACGTACTTGGATATCCAGTATACACACTGCTAATGGTTAGATGGCACATAAATAAGCACAAGACTGAGTTCAGTGGAATCTTACAGAAAGAGGGAGTGGTAGTTTCTGTAAACTAGATAATAAAGAAAGTTAAGAATATTTACAACAAGTATACCTAGCAAGATATTATCATCTTTATGAGAGTTCATTGGCATGGGTACTAACATTCCTTAGTTATAGATGATATACTGAGTTCTGGAAAGCATAACAGTTTGTTGAGATCACAGAGGTAGCAGGTGCCAGAGACAGGGTTTGGACAACTTTCTGCGTGTGTGCCTATGCTCAATCACTAAGTCATATACAGATCAGTAAAACTGACACCTGTAAGCATACACACAGTCACTTTGTGTTATGTCAAATCAAATAGACGCATATATTGAAAGGAGAGGACCCCTACTACCACACTGATAACCACTAACTCTCTTACGTGCTGGTTGATAGCCCCTCCACATTATAGACTATCCCATGTAGCAATATTAATAATAGAACAGGGTGGTAGTGGTCCTTCCAAAGAACTAACATAATGCTAATTGCAAATACATAGAGCATTTCAAAACTTAATTTACAAAGATCAAAGGGTTTTAGGTAAAATAATAGACTCAAGAAGAGAAATGCAGCTCTGAATTTTATTTCCAGTACTATCAGGGAATTCCAGTAATACAAAGTTTCATGAGCAATATTAACAGGAATGTAGGAAGTCTAGTCTGCTTGTCTGATTGTAGCAAGCACCCTGCTGTGGATATGGAATGAGGAAGCCTGAATTTCTAGCGAGGAGCTCATAATGATGCATACAGTTAAAGCTTCACATGGAAAGTAATGTATGGTGCAAAAGATAACAAAGAAGAGAACAATACAATCTGCAGTCATTCCTGGGTTTATAGCCAATCAAGTGGAGTATTAAAATCTGAGCACACTTAATTAAATGTCTCATTTTGAGTAGTGTGATGAATAAGGGCCATGAAACTGTTAGTGCTGAGAACTGAAAGTCAAATGCCCTCAATTCTATTTCAAACACCATCTTTAATTAACAGTTGGTATTGAAAAAGCAGGAATTCAAGCTTTGACTTAGTCAGAATCCTGCCTTGTGTTCTGCAACATAAACTCTAGGTTACTACTGTATCTTGTCAAATGCTACAGGCAACTGGGAACTACTATTCAGTTATGAAGAGAAACCAAATCACTCAATTCATCAAGAAATGTAGAATTCCCTGTTTTTAAAATTTTATTTACTTTAATCAGTTTAGTTCAGTCACTCAGTTGTGTCCAACTCTTTGTGACCCCATGAATTGCAGCATGCCAGGCCTTCCTGTTCACCAACTCCTGGAGTCTACCCAAATCCATGTCCATTGAGTTGGTGATGCCTATTACTTTTAATAGGAGTTTCTAAATATATATGTTGTTGTTCAGTCACTAAGTCATGTCCAACTATTTGCCACCCCATAGACCCCATAGACAGTAGCACACCAGGCTTCTCTGTCCTTTACTATCTCTAAGAGTTTGCTCAAATTCATGTCCGTTGAGTCAGTGATGCTATCCAACCATCTCATCCTCTGCCTCCCTCTTCTTTTGCTTCAGTCTTTCTCAGCATCAGGGTCTTTCCCAAAGAGTTGGCTCTTTCTATCAAGTGGCCAAAGTACTGGAGGTTCAGCTTCAACATCAGTCCTTCCAAAGAATATTCAGGATTGATTTTCTATAGGATTGACTGGTTTGATCTCCTTGCAGTTCAATGGATTCTCAACAGTCTCCTCCAGCACCACAGTTCAAAAGTACCAGTTCTTTGGTGCACAGCCTTCTTTATGGTTCAGGTTCAACTCTTACAACCATACATGACTATTGGAAAAACCATAGCTTTGCATTTATGGACTTTTGTCAACAAAGTGATGTCTCTGCTTTTTAATACACAGTCTAGGTTTGTCATAGCTTTCCATTTCAAGGAATAAGCATCTTTTAATCTCATGGCTACAGTCACCATTGACAGTGATTTTGGAGCCCAAGAAAATAAAATCTGTCACTGTTTTAATTTTTTCCCTTCTACTTGCTATGAAGTGATGGAATTGGATGCCATGATCTTAGTTTTTTGAATGTTGAGTTTTAAGCCAACTTTTTCACTTTCCTTTTTCATCAAGAGGCTCTTTAGTTCATCTTCACTTTCTGCCATTAAAGTGGTATCATCTTCACTTCTGAGGTTGTTGATATTTCTCCTGGCAGTCATGATTCCAGCTTGTGATTCAATTAGCCCAGCATTTCACCTGATGTATTCTGCACATAAGGTAAACAGGGTGACAATATACAACCTTGTCTTACTCCTTTCCTAATTTCGAACCAGTCAGTTGTTCCATGTAAGGTTCTAACTGTTGCTTCTTGACCTACATGCAGGTTTCTCAGGGGACAGGTGAGGTGGTCTGTTACTCTCATCTCTTTAAGAATTTACACAGTTTTTTTGTGATCCACACAGTCAAAGTCTTTAGTGTAGTCAGTGAAGCAGAAGAAGATGTTTTTCTGGAAATTCTTTGCTTTCTCTATGATCTAACAGATATTGACAATTTGATCTTTGGTTTCTCTGACTTTTTGAAATCCTCCTCGTACATCTGGAAGTTTTCAGTTCATGTATTATTGAAGCCCAGCTTGAAGGATTTTGAGCATAGCCTACTAGCATGCAAAATGAACACAATTATATGGTAGTTTGTACATTCTTTGGCACTGCCCTTCTTTGGGATTGGGATGAAAACTGACCTTTTCCAGTCCTGTGGCCATTGCCTAGTTTTCTACATTTGCTGACATATTGAGTACAGCACTTTAACAATCATCATCTTTTAGGAATTGAAATATCTTGGCTGGAATTCCATCACATCCTGAGTTTTGTTTGTAGTAATTCTTCCTAAGGTTCACATGACTTCATACTTCAGGATATCTGGTTTGAGGTGAGTGACAGTACCATCGTGGTCATCTGGATCATTAAGACCTTTTTTCTATAGTTCTTTTCTGTATTCTTGCCACCTCTTTTTAATCTCTTCTACTTCTTTTAGACCTTAACATTTGTGTCCTTTATTGTGTCCATCCTTGCATGAAATGTTCCCTTGGTATCTCTAATTTTCTTGAAGAGATCTCTAGTCTTTCCCATTCTATTGTTTTCCTCTATTTCTTTTCACTGTTCATTTAAGAAGGCCTTCTTATCTCTCCTTGCTATTCTATGGAACTCTGCATTCACTTGGATATATCCTTCCCTTTTTCCCTTGTTTTTGCTTCTCTTCTTTCCTCAGCTATATATAAAAGTTCCTCAAACAAACACTTTTCTTTCTTGCATTTCTTTTTCTTGGGGATGGTTTTGGTCACTGCCTCTTGTACAGTGTTATGAACCACCGTCCATAGTTCTTCAGGCACTCTGTCTATCAGATCTAATCCTTTGAATCTATTCATCAGCTCCACTGTATAGTTGTAAGGAATTTCATTTAGGTCAGAGCTGAATGGCCTAGTGGTTTCCCCTACTTTCTTCAGTTTAAACCTGAATTTTGCAATAAGGTGATCTGAGCCACAGTCAGCTCCAGGTCTTATTTTTGCCAGCTGTATGGAGCTTCTCTGTCTTTGGCTGCAAACAATATATTCAATCTGATTTCAACATTGACCATCTAGTGATGTCCACGTGTAGAGCCATCTCTTGGGTTGTTGGAAGAGGGTGTTTGCTATGACCAATGTGTTCTCTTGAGAAAACTCTGTTAGCTTTTGCCCTGCTTCATTTTTTACCCCAAAGCCAAACTTGCCTGTTACTCCAGGTATCTTTGGATTCTAGTCCAAATCCCCTAGGATGAAAAGGACATCTTTTTTTTTTTTTTTTGGGATGTTAGTTCTAAATATATGCCACCCTCAAGAGGAAAATTATACATTTTGAAAGATTGTTATGGTAATACAAAATCTCTCTTGGTAACTTTAGTTTTGTCTCTAAAGAATTGTGGGGAATGTAGGAATTCACCTTTCAGAGGGTCATTGGTAAGGTTCTTTTTAAGGATTCTGCAAATTCAGCTAGTGTATTTTGAGTATTTGTTTTAATTCAATTGTAAGGTTTTTCAGAAAATTAAGCAAACACACAGTCCTCCTCAGTCTCATCTAGGTGTTAGAAAACTCATTTATTAAACCTGCAAGTTTCATTTCAACAAGTCTGCTATTTAATAAAGTTTGTGCTGGAGTCTGGGTCAGGAAGATCCCCTGGAGAAGGAAATGGCAACCCATTCCAGTATTCTTGCCAGGAAAATTCCATGGACAGAGGAACCTGATGGGCTACATAGTCTATGGGGTCACAAATAGACATGACTAAAGATACACCCACACAAACACACACACACACTTACTCAGTATTTTTGCTTTATATATAACTGGATTTCTATATTCTTCAAGAGTTCCTGAGGCAGGAGGCAGATATGGTCATTCTCTATTGACCCCAACTCCAAGATAAGAAGAGCTACTAACGGAGGAGGCTGGACCCTGCACAGACCACATATTTCTCATTCTGGAAGTCAGGATACCTTCCTCAAACATGCACAGAAAAGGCTCCTTGGAGTCCAAAGAGGAATCATGTCAAGGGATATTCTACCCAGATGTCTTTTGGTAGGATCCATCTTGGCTAAGGGATGCATCTGCACACACGGAAAGATCCTGAGAAAACGAAATATGGAATTGAACCAGACCAATCATAATGATTGGGCAAAGGAAAACTGGAAGAAATGCCCCATGTAAGTGGTTTAAACTGCCACATGGGCACAACTCAGGGATTTTCTCTCTGAGTTGTGCCCATGTGTCTGTCCACATGTACTGTACTCTGTTTCCTCCTAATAAACACTTTACTCACTTCACTACTTTCCCTCTTTGTGGAAATTCTTTTCTGCAAAGCTGAAGGCCAGGGCCCTTGTTGCTGACCACTGGTCTAGTAGGATCTGGTGCTTTCATTGCCACGACCTAGCCTCAATCTCTAGCTGGCAACCCAAGCCCCACTCCAAGCCACTGAAGGTCGAGGCCACTGGATATCAGTTCGACAAAATTTAGAAGTTAACATATTCACATAAAGAGATCCTTAAAACTATAAGAATCTAGGAAAAAGTATCTCATAAGTAAGGTATTCAGTAATCAAACATGTAATCAAAATTATGTAATGAAAAATTACTCAGTACTCACTTCAGGCAGGACAACGAAGGAGCTGTGGATGATGTAAATGAATTTGGGAAGTGCAAATCTATGTTTTACCTGTTTTTCACTGACGTAAGTGTACTGTCTTAGCTATTATATAAGCATTCAAGTTTTTCTAAGTGCTATTAAAAATAAAACATTCATTTCTATAAAGGCAAAGAACAAACCCTTCCTCTTGTTAAACACTTGGCAATTTTCAAAGCACTTTTATATTCATGATCTCACTTCATATTCACAATAGACCTACAAAATAAGTGGGGCAGGGTATATACATATACATCATATATTTTACACCTTAGAAGCTGAAGTTGCTGCTTTCCCAGAGACACAGTTAATCAGTTCAGTTCAGTCGCTCAGTATGTCCGACTCTTTGCGACCCCATGAATCACAGCACGCCAGGCCTCCCTGTCCATCACCAACTCCCGGAGTTTACTCAAACTCATGTCCATCGAGTCGGTGATGCCATCCAGCCATCAGTTAATAAGTAATGGAAAAGAGATTAAAACAAAAATATTCAAAATTCTAACATGGTGTTCTTTTTTTTTTTTTTATAACAATATATACAAGAGGCAATGTTATTTAGCAGGAAGTGGGAGAAAAACTATGAGAGAAGAAAAGAGAAGAGAAGGTTTGGAGGCACTTATCAGACAAGACAGACTTCAGCTAGACTTCAACAGTATATGAACCGAGAAATTCCACATGTACAAGCTGTATTTAGAAAAGGCAGATGAACCAGAGATCAAATTGCCAACATCCACTGGATCATAGAAAACACAAGAGAAGTCAAGAAATATATCCACTTCTGCTTCATTGACTACACAAAAGCATTTGGCTGTGTGGATCACAACAATCTTGGAAAATTCTTAAAGAGTTGGGAATACCAGATCACCTTACCTGCCACCTGATAAACCTGTATGCAGGTCATGAAGCAACAATTAGAACTGGATACGGAACAACGGAGGGCTTCCCTGGTGGCTCAGTCAGTAAAATATCTGTCTGTGATGTGGGAGACCCAGGTTTGAACCCTGGGTTGGGAAGATCCCCTGGAGAAGGGAATCCACTCCAGTATTCTTTCCTGGAGACTTCCATGGACAGAGAAACCTGGTGGGCCACAGTCCATGGTGTTCCAAAACATGTTGCAGACATGACTGAGCAACCAACACACACACACACACACACACACACACGGATCAACAGACTGGTTCAAAATTGGTCAAGGCTGTATATTGTCACCCTGCTTATTTAACTTATATGCAGAGTACATTATGTGAAGTGCCAGGCTGGATGAAGCACAAGCTGGAATCAAGATTGGTGGGAGAAATATCAGTAACCTCAGATATGCAGATGACACCATCCTTATGGCAGAAAGTAAAGAGGAACTAAAGAGGCTCTTGATGAAGGTGAAAGAAGAGAGTGAAAAAGCCGGTTTAAAACTCAACATTCAGAAACTAACATGATGGCATCTGGTCCCATCACTTCATGGCAAATAGTTGGGGAACCAATGACAGACTAGTTTCTTGGGTTCCAAAATCACTGTGGGTGGTGGCTGCAGCCATGCAAATAAAAAATGCTTCCTCCTAGGAAGAAAAGCCATGACAAACCCAGAAGTGTATTAAAAACAGAGACATCACTTTGCTGACCAAGATAAGGGTAATCAAAGCTTTGGTTTTTCCAGTAGTCATGTACAGATGGGACAGTTGGATCATAAAGAAGGCTGAGAGATGAACTGATGCTTTTGAACTGTGGTGTTGGAGAAGACTCTAGAGAGTCCTTTGGACTATACAGAGATCAAACCAATCAATCTTAAAGGAAATCAGTCCTGAATATTCATTGGAAGGACTGATGCTGAAGCTGAAGCTCCAATACTTTGGCTACCTGATATGAAGAGCTGACTCACTGGAAAAAACCCTGATGCTGGGAAATATCAAAGGCAAGAGGAGAAGGGGACAACAGAGGATGAGATGATTGGATGGAATCACCAACTCAATGGGCATAAGTTTGAGCAAACTCTGGGAGATGGTGAAGGACAGGTAAGCCTGGCATGTTGCAGTCCTTGGGGTTGCAGAGTTGGACGTGATGAGCTACACTGTCAAATACATTAGCCACTAACAGTTTGTGGATATTTAAACAAAATTTCAGAACATTTATTGAGGCATAATTGACATAGCTTGTGCATAATTAGGATGTACAATTTAATAGCTTTTGCCATATGTACAGGCTTCCTAGGTGGTGCTAGTGGTAGAGAAAATGCCTGCTAATGCAGGAGACATAAGAGATGCAGGTTTGATCTCTGGGTTGGGAAGATCCCCTGGAGGAGGGAATGGCAACCCACTCCAGTATTCTTGCCTGAAGAATGGACAGGGGAGCCTGGAGGGCTACAGTACAAAGGGTTGCAGAGTTGAACATGATTAAAGTGACTTAGCACACACATGCACACCATATGTGTACACCTGTAAACTCTTCACCCTAATGCCTGATGTAACCCATCTCCCTCCCCTTCAACCTTTCAGGTATCTGGTGCAGTATGTCCACTCTGTCGACATCCCTAACAAGGAAGGTGGCTGATTCTGGCCTATGGGGCCCTCAAACTTCCATTCTGCCATCTGCCCTTCCGGAGTACCCTGACAGCTCTAAGACCAGGGTACGGCCTATGTGTGTGAGAATTAAGTTTGCTCAAATGGCTATCAGCGAGCCTTGTAACTTAAAAACAAAGCAAATTTGCTACACCAGTGACTTCCTCATTGCCTTTGGGCTGGGTCAGAAGATGGACCTTTTCAACTTACCAGAGAATCAGGCCCTGCTGTGCCTGAACTTATGGCCATCCCTAGGCATGCTATCACCAGGTAACCTCTAACATCCTCATTGCCACTCCATGGGCACACTCTATCCCTAGAATAAACCTAATAGTGTCGATGGTTAAGAATAAAAGAAAGAATAATTTCTTTATCTAATCCCCTCTAAGTGGATTATTGAGTTGTGTACTGTTTTTGAGTTCATTACAAACGAAGCTGCTGTGAACATTCTTGCACAAGTCTTTGATATGGCTCTTTGCTTTTTTCTTTCCTTTTTAAAAATTTTTTGGGAGTGTAATTGATATACTTTTATTGGAATATTCTTTGCAGCCAAAGATGGAGAAACTCTATACAGTCAGCAAAAACAAGCCTGGAAGCTGACTGTAGCTCAGATCATGAACTCCTTATTGCCAAATTCAGACTTAAATTGAAGAAAGTAGGGAAAACCACTAGACCATTCAGGTATGACCTGAATCAAATCCCTTACGATTATACAGTGGAAGTGAGAAATTGATTCAAGGGATTAGATCTGATAGAGTATCTGAAGAACTATGGATGGAGGTTCGCGACATTGTACAGGATATAGGGATCAAGACCATCCTCAAGAAAAAGAAATGCAAAAAGGCAAAATGGTTGTCTGAGAAGGCCTTACAATAGCTGTGAAAAGAAGAGAAGTGAAATGCAAAGGAGAAAAGAAAAGATATACCCATTTGAATGCAGAGTTCCCAAGAATAGCAAGGAGAGATAAGAGAACCTTCCTTGGTGGTTAATGCAAAGAAATAGAGAAAAACAATAGAAAGAAAAGACTAGAGATCTCTTCAAGAAAATTAGAGCTACCAAGGGAACATTTCATGCAAAAATGGGCACAATAAAGGTCAGAAATGGTATGGACCTAACAGAAGCAGAAGATATTAAGAAGAGGTGGCAAGAATACGCAGAAAAACTATACAAAAAAGATCTTCAAGACCCAGATAATCATGATGGTGTGATCACTCACCTAGAGCCAGACATCCTGGGATGTGAAGTCAAGTGGGCCTTAGGAAGCATCACTACAAACAAAGCTAGTGGAGGTGATGGAATTCCAGTTGAGCTATTTCAAATCTTAAAAGATGATGCTGTGAAAGTGCTACACTCAATATGTCAGCAATTTTCGAAAACTCAGCAGTGGCCACAGGACTGGAAAAGGTCAGGTTAGTCTTCATTCCAGTCTCAAAGAAAGGCAATGTCAAAGAATGCTCAGACTACCTCACAATTGCACTCATCTCACATGATAGCACGGAGAAGGCAATGGCAACCCACTCCAGGACTCTTGCCTGGAAACGCCCATGGACGGAGGAGCCTGATAGGCTGTAGTTCATGGGGTCGTGAAGGGTCAGACACAACTGAGCGACTTCACTTTAACTTTTCACTTTCATGCATTGGAGAAGGAAAGGCAACCCACTCCAACCTTCTTGCCTGGAGAATCCCAAGGACGTAGGAGCCTGGTAGGCTGCCGTCTATGGGGTTGCACAGAGTCGGACGTGACTGAAGTGACTTAGCAGCAGCAGCAGCAGCACACGCTAGCAACGTAATGCTCAAAATTCTCCAAGCCAGGCTTTAACAGTATCTGAACTGTGAACTTCCAGATGTTCAAGCTGGATTTCAAAAAGGCAGAGGAACCAGAGAGCAAATTGCCAACATCTGCTGGATCATCGAGAAAGGAAGACAGTTCCAGAAAAACATCTACTTCTGCTTTATTGAGTATGCAAAAGTCTTTGTGTGGATCAGAACAAACTGGAAAATTCTTCAAGAGATGGGAATACCAAACCACCTTACTTGCCTCCTGAGAAATCTGTATGCAGGTCAAGAAGCAACAGTTAGAACTGGACATGGAACAACAGACTGGTTCTAAATTGGGAAAGGAGTATGTCAAGGCTGTATATTGTCACCCTGCTTACTTACATGCAGAGTACACCATGAGAAATGGTGGACTGGCTGAAACACTAGCTGGAATCAAGATTTCCAGGAGAAATATCAGTAACCTCAGTTATGCAGATGACACCACACTTATGGCAGAAAGTGAAGAAGAACTAAAGAGCCTATTGATGAACATGAAAGAGGAGAGTGAAAAAGTTGGCTTAGAACTCAACATTCAGGAAACTAAGATGGCATCTGGTTCCATCACTTTATAGCAAATAGATGGGGAAACAATGGAAACAGTGACAGACTTTATTTTTGGGGGCTCCAAAATCACTGCAGATATTGTCTGTACTTGAAATTAAAAGACACTTACCCCTTGGAAGAAAAACTGTGACAGCCAAGATAGCCTATTAAAAAGCAGAGACATTACTTTGTCAACAAAGGTCCATCTAGTCAAAGCTATGGTTTTTCCAGTAGTCACATATGGATGTGAGAGTTGTACTATAAAGGAAGCTGAGCACCGAAGAATTGATGCTTTTTTAAAAAATTTATTTATTTATTTATTTATTTTCTTACATGTGTTCCCCATCCCGATCCCCCCACCCGCCTCCCTCTCCATCCCATCCCTCTGGGTCTTCCGAGTGCACCAGCCCTGAGCACTTGTCTCATGCATCCAACCTGGGCTGGTGATCTATTTCACCCTTGATAGTATACTTGTTTCAGTGCTGTTCTCTCTGAACATCCCACCCTCACCTTCTCCCACAGAGTCTAAAAGTCTGTTCTGTACATCTGTGTCTCTTTTTCTATTTTGCATATAGGGTTATCATTACCATCTTTCTAAATTCCATATATATGTGTTAGTATGCTGTAATGTTATTTATCTTTCTGGCTTACTTCACTCTGTATAATGGGCTCCAGTTTCATCCATCTCATTAGAACTGATTCAAATGAATTCTTTTTAACGGCTGAGTAATATTCCATGGTGTATATGTACCACAGCTTCCTTATCCATTCGTCTGCTGATGGGCATCTAAGTTGCTTCCATGTCCTGGCTATTATAAACAGTGCTGCGATGAACATTGGGGTGCATGTGTCTCTTTCAGATCTGGTTTCCTCAGTGTGTATGCCCAGGAGTGGGATTGCTGGGTCATATGGCAGTTCTATTTCCAGTTTTTTAAGAAATCTCCACACTGTTCTCCATAGCGGCTGTACTAGTTTGCATTCCCACCAACAGTGTAAGAGGGTTCCCCTTTCTCTACACCCTCTCTAGCATTTA
Source organism: Cervus canadensis (assembly GCF_019320065.1). Taxonomy (NCBI): domain Eukaryota; kingdom Metazoa; phylum Chordata; class Mammalia; order Artiodactyla; family Cervidae; genus Cervus; species Cervus canadensis. Next base: position 57,487,158 of record NC_057408.1, on the reverse strand, counting down.
TTGCTTGTGGACTTTTGGATAGCAGCCATCCTGACTGGCATGTAATGGTACCTCATTGTGGTTTTGAGTTGCATTTCTCTGATAATGAGTGATGTTGAGCATCTTTTCATGTGTTTGTTAGCCATCTGTATGTCTTCTTTGGAGAAATGTCTGTTTAGTTCTTTGGCCCATTTTTTGATTGGGTCATTTATTTTCTGGAATTGAGCTGCAGGAGTTGCTTGTATATTTTTGAGATTAATCCTTTGTCTGTTTCTTCATTTGCTATTATTTTCTCCCAATCTGAGGGCTGTCTTTTCACCTTACTTATAGTTTCCTTTGTAGTGCAAAAGCTTTAAGTTTCATTAGGTCCCATTTGTTTAGTTTTGCTTTTATTTCCAATATTCTGGGAGGTGGGTCATAGAGGATCTTGCTGTGATTTATGTCGGAGAGTGTTTTGCCTATGTTCTCCTCTAGGAGTTTTATAGTTTCTGGTCTTACATTTAGATCTTTAATCCATTTTGAGTTTATTTTTGTGTATGGTGTTAGAAAGTGTTCTAGGTTCATTCTTTTACAAGTGGTTGACCAGTTTTCCCAGCACCATTTGTTAAAGAGGTTGTCTTTTTTCCATTGTATATCCTTGCCTCCTTTGTCAAAGATAAGGTGTCCATAGGTTCGTGGATTTATCTCTGGGCTTTTTATTCTGTTCCATTGATCTATATTTCTGTCTTTGTGCCAGTACCATACTGTCTTGATGACTGTGGCTTTGTAGTAGAGTCTGAAGTCAGGCAGGTTGATTCCTCCAGTTCCATTCTTCTTTCTCAAGATTTGCTTTGGCTATTGAGGTTTTTGTATTTTTCATACAAATTGTGAAATATTTGTTCTAGTCTGTGAAGATACCCTTGGTAGCTTGATAGGGATCGCATTGAATCTATAGATTGCTTTAGGTAGAATAGCCATTTTGACAATATTGATTCTTCCAATCCATGAACACGGTATGTTTCTCCATCTGTTTGTGTCCTCTTTGATTTCTTTCATCAGTGTTTTATAGTTTTCTATGTATAGGTTTTTGTTTCTTTAGGTAGATATACTCCTAAGTATTTTATTCTTTTTGTTGCAATGGTGAATGGTATTGTTTCCTTAATTTCTCTTTCTGTTTTCTCATTGTTAGTATATAGGAATGCAAGGGATTTTTGTGTGTTAATTTTATATCCTGCAACTTTACTATATTTGCTGATTGGCTCTAGTAATTTTCTGATAGAGTCTTTAGGGTTTTCTTTGTAGAGGATCATGTCATCTGCAAACAGTGAGAGCTTCTTCTTTTCCTATCTGGATTCCTTTTATTTCTTTTTCTACATTGATTGATTTGTGGATATTAAAGAATCCTTGCGTTCCTGGGATAAAGCCCACTTGGTCATGATGTATGATCTTTTTAATATGTTGTTGGATTCTGTTTGCTAGAATTTTGTTAAGGATTTTTGTATCTATGTTCACCAGTGATACTGGCCTGTAGTTTTCTTTTTTTGTGGCATCTTTGTCTGGTTTTGGAATTAGGGTGATGGTGGCCTCATAGAATCAGTTTGGAAGTTTACCTTCTTGTGCAATTTTCTGGAAGAGTTTGAGTAAGATAGGTGTTAGCTCTTCTCTAAATTTTTGGTAGAATTCAGCTCTGAAGCCATCTGGTCCTGGGCTTTTGTTTGCTGGAAGATTTCCGATCACAGTTTCATTTTCCGTCCCTGTGATGGGTCTGTTAAGATCTTCTATTTCTTCCTGGTTCAGTTTTGGAAAGCTATACTTTTCTAAGTATTTGTCCATTTCTTCCAAGGTGTCCATTTTTATTGGCATAGAGCTGCTGGTAGTAGTCTCTTATGATCCTTTGTATTTCAGTGTTGTCTGTTGTGATCTCTCCATTTTCATTTCTAATTTTGTTGATTTGGTTCTTCTCCCTTTGTTTCTTAATGAGTCTTGCTAATGGTTTGTCAATTTTGTTTATCTTTTCAAAAAACCAGCTTTTAGCTTTGTTGATTTTTGCTATGGTCTCTTTTGTTTCTTTTGCATTTACTTCTGCCCCAATTTTTAAGATTTCTTTCCTTCTACTAACCCTAGGGTTCTTCGTTTCTTCCTTCTCTAGTTGCTTTAGGTGTAGTTAGGTTATTTATTTGACTTTTTTCTTGTTTCTTGAGGTAAGCCTGTAATGCTATGAACCTTCCCCTTAGCACTGCTTTTACAGTGTCCCATAGGTTTTGGGTTGTTGTGTTTTTATTTTCATTCATTTCTATGCATATTTTGATCTCTTCTGTGATTTGTTGGTTATTCAGAAATGTGTTGTTTAGCCTCCATATGTTTGAATTTTTAATAGTCTTTTTTTCCTGCAGTTGAGATTTAGTCTTACTGCATTGTGGTCAGAAAAGATGACTGGAATGATTTCAGTTTTTTTGAATTTACCAAGGCTAGATTTATGGCCCAGGGTGTGATCTATTCTGGAGAAGGTTCCGTGTGCACTTGAGAAAAAGGTGAAATTAATTGTTTTGGGGTGAAATGTCCTATAGATATCAATTAGGTCTAGCTGGTCCATTGTGTCATTTAAGGTTTGTGTTTCCTTGTTAATTTTCTGTTTAGTTGATCTATCCATAGGTGTGAGTAGGGTATTAAAGTTTCCCACTATTATTGTGCTATTGTTAATTTCCCCTTTCATACTCGTTAGCATTTGCCTTACATATTGTGGTGCTCCTATGTTGGGTGCATATGTATTTATAATTGTTATATCTTCTTCTTGGATTGATCCTTTGATCATTATGTAGTGTCCTTCTTTGTCTCTTTTCACAGCCTTTATATTAAAGTCCATTTTATCTGATATGAGTATTGCGACTCCTGCTTTCTTTTGGTCTCCATTTGCATGAAGTATTTTTTCCAGCCCTTCACTTTTAGTCTGTATGTGTCCCTTGTTTTGAGATGGGTCTCTTGTAGACAGCATATATAGGGGTCTTGTTTTTGTATCCATTCAACCAGTCTTTGTCTTTTGGTTGGGACATTCAACCCATTTACATTTAAGGTCATTATTGATAGGTATGGTTCCGTTGTCATTTACTTTGTTGTTTTGTGTTCGCGTTTATACAACCTTTCTGCATTTCCTGTCTAGAGAAGATCCTTTAGCATTTGTTGAAGAGCTGGTTTGGTGGTGCTGAATTCTCTCAGCTTTTGCGTGTCTGTAAAGCTTTTGAATTCTCCTTCATATCTGAATGAGATCCTTGCTGGGTATAGTAATCTGGGTTGTAGGTTATTCTCTTTCATTACTTGAAGTATGTCCTGCCATTCCCTTCTGGCCTGAAGAATTTCTATTGAGATCAGCTGTTATCCTTATGGGAATCCCTTTGTGTGTTATTTGTTGTTTCTCCCTTGCTGCTTTTAATATTTGTTCTTTGTGTTTGATCTTTGTTAATTTGATTAATATGTGTCTTGGGGTGTTTTACCTTGGGTTTATCCTGTTTGGGACTCTCTGGGTTTCTTGGAACTGTGTAACTATTTCCTTCCCCATTTTAGGGAAGTTTTCAGCTATTATCTCCTCGAGTATTTTCTCATGGCCTTTCTTTTTGTCTTCTTCTTCTGGGACTCCAATGATTCGAATGTTGGGGCGTTTCACATTGTCCCTGAGGTTGTCCTCATTTCTTTTGATTCTTTTTTCTTTTTTCCTCTCTGCTTCATTTCCACCATTTTATCTTCTACCTCACTTATCCTATCTCTGCCTCCGTTATTCTACCTTTGGTTCCCTCCAGAGTGTTTTTGATCTCATTTATTGCATCATTCATTTTTAATTGACTCTTTTTTATTTCTTCTATGTCCTTGTTAAGCATTTCTTGCATCTTCTCAATCCTTGTCTCCAGGCTATTTATCTGTAACTCCATTTTGTTTTCAAGATTTTGGATCATTTTTATTATCATTATTCTGAATTCTTTTTCAGGTAGATTCCCTATCTCTTCCTCTTTTGTTTGGCTTGGTGGGCATTTTTCCTGTTCCTTTACCTGTTGGGTATTTCTCTGCCTTTTCATTTTGTTTAGATTGCTGTGTTTGGAGTGTCCTTTCTGTATTCTGGAGGTCTGTGGTTCCTTTTTATTGTGGAGGTTTCTCCCAGTGGGTGGGGTTGGACGATTGGCTTGTCAAGGTTTCATGGTTAGGGAAGCTTGCATTGGTGTTCTGGTGTGCAGAACTGGATTTCTTCTCTCTCCTTTTGAAGGCAATGGGCTGCTTTTCTGGGCGCGTGATGTCCTCTGCTAGTGATCAGAAGTTGTTTTGTGCTGTTTGCTCAGCGTTCAAATGTTCTTTCGATGAATTTGTAGGGGAGAAAGTGGTCTCCCCGTCCTATTCCTCTGCCATCTTGTCTCCTCCTCCAAATTGATGCCTTTGAATTGTGGTGTTGAAGAAGACTCTTGAGATTCCCTTGGATAGCAAGGAGATTCAACCAGTCCATCCTAAAGGAAATCAGTGCTGAATGTTCATTGGAAGGACTGATGCTGAAACTGAAACTCCAATACTTTGGCCACCTGATGTGAAAAACTGACTCTTTTGAAAAAACCCTGATGCTGGGAAAGATTGAAGGCAGGAGGAGAAGGGGATGACAGGGGATGAGATGGTTGGATGGCATCACCAACACAATGGACATGAATTTGAGTAAGCTCCTGGAGTTGGTGATGGACAGGGAGGCCTGGTGCACTGCAGCCCATGCGGGTGCAAAGAGTTCGACACGACTGAGCAACTGAACTGCACTGATAATTGATAATGTGTTGGTTTCAAGTGTACTAGTATAGTGATTCAGTTATACATATACATATATTCATTCTTTTTTTGACTATTTCCCATATGGTTATTACAGAATATTGAGTCGAGTTCCCTGTGCTATAGAGTAGGCATTTGTTTGCTAACTATTTTATATACAGTAGTGTATGTATGTTAATCCCACGTTCCTAATTACTGCTTCCCTCCACATTTCCCCTTTGATAGTCCTAAGTTTGTTTTGGAAATCTGTGATTCCATCTGTATTTTGTAAATAAGATCATTTATATAATTTTTAAAAATTAGATTCCACATATGAATGATGTTACGTGATCTTTATCATTCTCTTTCTGACTTCATTCTGTCTAGACCCATCCATGTTGCTGAAAATGGCATTATTTCATTCTTTTTTAAAGCTGAGTAATATTCTATTGTATATATGAATCACTTCTTTATACATCTTTCTCTTGATGGACATTTAGGTCACTTCCATGTCTTGTCTATTTCAAATAATAGTGAAGTGAAAATTGAGGTGTATGTATCTTTTTGAATTATGTTTGCTCCACATACATGTCTAGGAGTGGGATTGCAAGACCATATCATAGTTCTATTTTTAGTATTTTAAGAAACCTCCATACTATTCTTCATAATGGTTGTACCAATTTACAATCTCACCAACAGTGTAGGAGGGTTCCCTTTTTTCTACCCCCTCTCCAGCATTTATTGTTTGTAGACATTTTGATGATGCCTGTTCTGACCTCATTGTAGATTTCATTTGCATTTCTCTGATCATTAGTTATGTTAGGCAACTTTTCAAGTGTCTATCAGTCATCTATACGCTTTCTTTGGAAAAATGTAGATTTAGGTCATCTTTCCATTTTTTGATTAGCTTGTGTTTTTTGATCTTGACATAGAGCTGCATTAGCTGTTTGAACATTTTAAAGATTATTTCCTGGTCGACTGCTTCATTGGCAATTATTTTATCCCATTCTATGGGTAGTCTTTTTATCTTGTTGATGGGTTCCATTGCCATGCAAAAGCTTTTAAGTTTAATTACATCCCATTTGTTTATTTTTGGTTTTGTTTTCATTCCTCTAGGAGGTGGAGCCAATAAGATCTCGCTGTGATTTATGTCAAAGAGTTCTGACTATGTTTTTCTCTAAGAGTTTTATAGTATCTGGTCTTACATTTAGGTCTTTAAACAATTGTGGGTTTTTTTTTTGTGTGTGTGTGTGGTGTTAGAGAATGTTCTAATATCATTTTTTATACATAGTTATCTAGTTTTCTTAACACTGCTTAGGTGGGTGAGTTTATTTCTGTGTTTTCTATCCCATTCCATTGATCCATATTTCTGTTTTTGTGCCAGTACCATACTGTTTTGATTACTGTAGCTTTGTAATATAGTCAGAAGCCAGGGAACTAGATTTATTCAGTCATTTTTCTTTCTGAGAATTGCTTTGGCTATTTAGGGTCCTTTGTATTTTCATACAAATTTTATATTATTTTATTTTTTGTTCTAGCTCTGCGAAAAATGCTACTGGTAATTTGATAACAGTTGCATTGAATCCATAGATTCCTTGCGTAGTGATAGTCATTTGGACAAGAGCTTCCTTGCTGGCTCAGGTGATAAAGAATCCTCCTGTAATGTAAGCGACCCAGATTCAATCCCTGGGTTGGGAAGATCCCCTGAAGAAAGAAATAACAGCCCACTCCAGTATTCTTGCCTGGGAAATCCCATATTCAGCTATGATTCTTCCAATCAAGGAACATGGTATATCTTTCATTTTGTTTGTATCATCTTTGATTTCTTTCACAAATATCTTAGTTTTCAGAGTATAGGTCTTTTGCCACCTTAAATAGGTTTATTTCTAGGTTTTTAAAAATTATTTTTGATGCAATCAAAACAGGATTATTTCCTTAATTTCTCTTTCTGATATTTTGTTGTTAATGTAAGAAATGCAAATAATTTTTGTGTATTAAATTTTAATCATGCAAATTTACAAAATTCACTGATGAGCTCTAGTAGTTTTCTGGTACATCTTTAGTATTTTCTATGGGTATTATCATGTTGTCTGCAAACAGTGACAGTTTACTTCTTCTTTCCCAATTTGGATTCCCCTCACTTCTTTTTCTTCTCTGATTGCTGTAGCACTGGCGCCATTCCTGGGGTTGGCCTGTATCCTTGCAGAGCAACCTTGGGGAGCCACATCCACCAGACTGTGGGCCCAGACCCCTGTAACTGTGGCCCCAAGCACCTGCTGGGGAGCCCAAGGATCTCCAGAGCTTCCTCCAGAGCTGGGACAGGCTTCTTTCCTCTTTCAGCCTGTTTTCTCTGTAAAATGGGGCTAGAATAGGCCTGAGACTTGGGAGGCAGTGTGACACTGCCAGCCCTTCCAGTAGCCTGCCAGTCTGGCCCCGGGTTTGCAGCAGACCAGGTGGGTGTTCTGGCAGGGGGGGTCTGACCCCAGCCCTGTGGGAAGAAGGGCAACAGGCAAGTTCCCTCTGGCCCACTCCAGCCCGGGTCCCACTGTGGACCCTTTGGAATGACATTCAGGGCCAAGGGAAGTAGCTGTCAATTGTCAACACTTTACAGTTGTCCCTGACTACAGTACAGGGCAAAAACCAGAGCCCTAGATTTCTGTCCATTCTTTTGAAATGAGAGGGGAAAAGCCCTCTTTAAAAGCAACATGTTGCTTTTTAAACACAAACGGCAGTAAAGAACCCACCTGCAATGCAGGAAACTTGGCAAGAATGTGGGTTTGATTCCTGGATCAGGAAACTATCCTGGAGAAGGAAATGGCAACCCATTCCAGTATTCTTGCCTGGAAAATCCCATGGACAGCCCATGGAGTTGAAAAAGAGTCAGGCATGACTTAGTGACTAAACAACAAACAAGGACTTCCAAAACTATGTTGAATAAAAGTGACCAGAGTGGACATCTTTGTCTTATTCCTGACCTTAGTGGGAGTGCTTTCAGTTTTGCACACTTGAGAATCATATGGCCTTTATTATGTTGAGGCAAGTTCCCTCTATGCCCACTCTCTGGAGAGTTTTTTTTTTTTTTTAATCATAAATGGTGTTGAATTTTGTCGAATTTCTGCATCTATGGAGATGATCATATGGCTTTTACTCTTCAGTTTTTCAATGAGGTGTATTACACTGATTGATTTGCAGGTATTGAAGAATCCTTGCATTCCTGGATAAATACCAGTTGATCATGGTCTATGAGCTTTTTCATGAATCATTGCATTTGGTTTGCTAGTATTCTGTTGTGTATTGTTGCATCTATGTTCATTAGTGGTATTGGCATGTAATTTACTTTTTTGTGGTATCTTTTCCTGGTTTTGGTACCAGGATGAAGATAGTCTTATAGAATGAGCTTGAAAGTATTCCTCTCTCTGCAACTTTTTGGCAGAGTTTTAGAAGGATTGGTGTTAACTCTTCTCTAAATATTTGATAGAATTCACTTGTGAAGTCATCTGGTCCTGGACTTTTGTTGGAATTTTTTCAATCTCTGTTTCAGTTTTAGTACTTGTGATTGGTCTACTCATATTTTCTATTTCTTCTGGTTCTGTCTTTGAAACTTTCTAGGAATTTGTCTAGTTCTTCCAAGTTTTATTTTCTCTTGTATTTCATATAAAATTTTATTTCATTTTATTTTTATATAGTTTTCTGTAGCACTCTCTTATGATCTTTTGTCTTTCTTTGGTGTCCATTGTAAATTCTCCATTTGTTAATTTCTAATTTTCTTGATTTGAGCCCCCCCTTTTTTAATGAGTCTAAAAGTTTATCAATTTTGTTTATCTTTTCAAAGAACCAGGTTTCAGCTTCATTGATCTTTGTAATTGTTTTGTCTCTATTTCATTTATTTCTGCTCTGATCTTTATGATTTTGTTTGTTCTACTAACTTCCACTTTTGTTTTTTCTTTCTCTAGTTGCTTTAGGTGTGAGGGTAGACTGTTTACTTGAGATTTTTCTTGTTTCCTGAAGTAAGATTTTATTGCTCCAAGCTTCCCTTTTAAAATTGCTTTTCTTATGTTCCATAGGTTTTGAATTGTCATGTTTTCATTGTCATCTGTCTCTAAGTATTTTTTAATTTCTTCAGTGATCTATTGATTGTTTAGAAACATATTGCTTAAGTTCAAATTAAAAAATTTTTTTGATATGTTTGTTCCTATTGCCATCTTGTTAACTTGTTCTGATTTGTTTTGGTAGTCCCATCCTATTTAGTTCACTTAATGTTGTGTTTGATTGCTTTTTGTGTCTGTGTGTGTGTTGTGTGTATCTACTGTAGCTTTTTATTTTGTGGTTCGCATGGAGGTTTTGATGTAACAGACTGTATACATACACAAGATTATTTTAAGTTGCTAATTACTTAATTTCCAATGCATTTCCAATACTTGCATTTGTATTCTCTTTTCATGATTGCTGATTTTGATATATTTGTGTTTGTATGATTTCCAACTTTTATTTTATGTTCATCTTTACCAGTGAGTTTTCCATTCATAATTTTCTTCTAATTGTGGCTTTTCATTTCCACCTAGAGAATTCCCATCAGTATTTTTTGTAAAGTTGGTTTGTGGTATTGATTTCTCTTAGCTTTTGCTTGTCTGTAAAGCTTTTGACTTCTCTTTCAAATCTGAATTAAGAGCCTTATTGGGTAGAAGGTACTTGATTGCTAAGTTTTTCTCCTTCATCACTTTAAATATAATGTGCTGCCTCTTTCTGGCTTGCAGATTTTCTGCTGAAAGATCAAGTGATGACCTTAATCCTTGAGGCCTCTACCTCCAGCTTCTTTGACTCTGCCCTCAGTGAGCCATTGCCTATCCCTGCCTCCCCAGGAGACCTTCAATGTGCGTAGGTGAGTCCTGTCCAGGCTCCTCTGGAGTTACTGCTTTGTGTTGGGTCCCAGTGTATGTGAAAATTTGTGTGTGCCCTCCAAGAGTAGAGTCTCTGTTTCCCCCAGTCCTGTGGCGTTCCTGAACTCAAGTCCTGCTGGTTTTCAAAGCCAACTGCTTTTGAGGGGTGGTGGTTCCTCCTTCCAATGCTACACCCTCAGGCTGGGGCGCAGAACTGTCACTCTTGAGGGAGAACTTGTGCAATATGACTATTTTCCAGTTTGTGGATCACACACCCATTGGATATGGGGTTTCATTGTATCATAAAAGTGCCCCTTGTACCATTTTATTGTGATTTCATCTTGCCTTTAAGTGTAAAATATGTATTTTTTGGTAGATCCTAATCTTTTATGTCAATGGTTGTTCAGCAGTTAGTAGTGATTTTGTTGTTTTTGTGTAAGGAGGTGAGTTCAAATCCTTCTACTCCAGTGTCTTGTCCAGAATTGAAGGATTTTTATAAATATGGATGCCTATTGCCTATTTCTTCAGTGTGCGCTGGCTGTTATCCCTTGGTATGGGGTGTGTATTTGTGGTGGTCCTTCCACATTCCCAGGACAGTGAGTACCATGCTTTGGCTATTTGCTTTCATTTCTCTTGGGAGAGTATAAAAAGTATAGTGGTTGGCTTATATGGCAGTTATATGTTTCAGATTTTAATAAGCTCCAATATTTTCTTATTAGCATGATGTTGACTTTGAGGATGAGATGGATGTATTAAGATAGTATTCATCTTTTGCTATGTTATTAAAATTTTTTAGAATAATTTTTGGTGTCAAATGCTTTTCAGCATCTGTGCATATGCTCACATAACTTTTCTCCTTAGACTATTGGTAAGATATATTAATTGGCTTATTGATATTGAATCATCATTATATTCTTAGAATAAATACTCCATCATCATTTTTAATATTTTGCTGGATTCTGTTTTTCTATATTGTACTTAATACTTTTGCACAAATACACGAGTAAGGTTGGTGTGTGGAACTTTTGTGATTTTAGTGTTCTAATATTAATACTATGCTTTTTTCATGAAAAGAAATTGAGTGCTTTTTCTTCTATTTTCTGGAGCATTTTACATAACATTAGTTTACCTGTTCCTTAAATGTGAAACCAATAGAAGATATTGCTTTTTTCTCATGGGTTCTCTTTCAGAATTGGAAGGGAGTCTAGTAAGAATTCCTCTCTCTTCTGGAATAATTTTGGTTAAGAATTGAATCCACTTGTTTGCACACAGATAATTTCCATCACTGAGAACCAACACTGCCTATGTCAGTCTGACTTTACTATAGATATAAAAAGTTTTTTCCCCCCAGGAATATAAAAAGAAGTCAACAGAAAACTTGACTATCAGCTTATAGAAATGCCTGGAAATTATTTTATACAATTTACTTACTTTGTAAAATAGCTATTTTGAAAAACAATAAATTGTTTCTCTAGGTGAGCTTTTTGCTTAATAAACAATATCTTGATTTTACTGATCAAAACATTTCTATAGACTCATTGTATTATTCTCAACAATCCTAATATATTATCATCAATTTTCCTTATCTCAACCAGTCACCTACCTTGATTGTTGTTCTATTGCTCAGTCATGTCTGACTCTTTGCGACCCCATAGACTGCAGCACGCCAGGCTTCCCTGTCTTTCACCTACTCCTGGAGTTTGCTCAAACTCACGTCCATTGAGTCGGTGAGGTCATCCAACCATCTCATCCTCTGTTGTCCCCTTCTCCTCCAGTCTTTAGTCTTTCCCAGCATCAGGGTCTTTTTCTAATGAGTGGGCTCTTGCATGAGGTGGCCAAAGTATTAGAAATTCAGCTTCAGCATCAGTCTTTCCAATGAATATTCAAGAGTGATTTCCTTTAGGACTGACTGGCTTGATCTCCTTGCTGTCCAAGGGACTCTCAAGAGTCTTCTTCAACACCACAATTCAAAAGAATCAATTCTTTGGCACTCAGCCTTCTGTATGGTCCAACTCTCACATCCATACATGACTACTGGGAAAACCATAGCTTTGACTAGATGGACCTTTGTTGGCAAAGTAATGTCTCTGCTTTGTAATATGCTGTCTAGGTTGGTCATAGCTTTCCTTCCAAGGAGCAAGTGTCTTTTAATTTCATGGCTGCAGTCACCTTTTGCAGTGATTTCGGAGCCCAAGAAAATAAAATCTGTTACTGTTTTGTTTCCCCATCTGTTTCCCATGATGTGATAGGACCAGATGCCCTAATCTTAGTTTTTTGAATGTAGAGTTTTAAACCAGTTTTTTTTTTTTTTAAAGTTTGCTCTTTTTTTTTTTTTTCATTTATTTTTATTAGTTGGAGGCTAATTACTTTTCAATATTGTAGTGGTTTTTATCATACATTGACATGAGTCAGCCATGGATTTACATGTATTCCCCATCCTGATCCCCCTCCCCCCTCCCTCTCCACCCGATTCCTTTGGGTCTTCCCAGTGCACCAGGCCCGAGCACTTGTCTCATGCATCCAGCCTGGGCTGGTGATCTGTTAAACCAGTTTTTTCACTCTCACTTTCTTCAACAGGCTCTTTAGTTCCTCTTTACTTTCTGCCATTAGGCGAGTATCAACTGCATATCTGAGGTTATTGATATTTCTCCCTGTAATCATGATTCCAGGTTGTGATTCATCCACCCCAGCATTTCACCTGATGTACTCTGTAGAGAAGTTAGATAAGCAGGGTGACAACATGCAGTCTTGATGTACTCCTTTCCCAGTTTGGAACCAGTCTGTTGTTCCATGTCCAGTTCTAACTGTTGCTTCTTGACCTGCATGCAGATTTCTCAGGAGGAAAGTAAGGTGGTCTGATATTCCCATCTCTTTAAGAATTTTCCACAGTTTGTTGTGATCCATACAGTCAAAGGCTTTAGCATAGTCAATGAAGCAGAAGTAGATGTTCTTCTGGAATTCTCTTGCTTTTTCTATGATCCACTGGCTGTTGGCAATTTGATCTCTGGTTCCTCTGCCTTTTCGAAATCCAACATGTACATCAGGAAGTTCTTGGTTCACATGCTGTTAATTAAAACTTAGTTTGAAATATTTTGAGCATTACCTTGCTAGCATGTGAACTGAATGCAATTGTAAGTAGTTTGAACATTCTTTGGCATTGCCCTTCTTTGGGATTGGAAGGAAAACTCGTATTTTCCAGAAAAGGTAGCTACCTACCTTGATGCTGCTGCTACTGCTGCTGCTGCTAAGTCGCTTCAGTTGTGTCCGACTCTGTGCGACCCCACAGACGGCAGCCCACCAGGCTCCGCTATCCCTGGGATTCTCCAGGCAAGAGTACTGGAGTGGGTTGCCATTGCCTTCTCTGACCTACCTTGATAGACCCATCTTAAAACAGTTAGATTAACATTAAGACATTAATATTTAATACATATAACAATTTTTTAGAAATTTCACTAAGTTAATTTCTTTTTCCACTTTAACCTAAGATTTGAATAGCTATTCTTGTATATATAATTTATTGATTTCTATTTGAGGGTCTTATTGACTTTTTGATTCTGTTAGTTTCAATTTTTATTTTCTTTTGAATACAAAAGATGCAATTTAATATTTCTAACTTTTAAAATTTACAATAATTTTCTGTAGAATAGTATATATTTACATTCAATTATTATGATGTTCATGAAATTTGAAAGAATAAAGCTATAGTCTCTACTTTGATGATACAGAATTTGTTATATATAATAATATAAATATATATTTATAGATTTAATTTTATATATATAATATAAATGTATATATAATATATTATTTATTATGCTAAATATAATTTAAAATTCATAATATATATTATTATATAAATCTAACTTATTAATTGCAATATTAGTACTTACCTTTCTTTTCTTTTTACTGTATATGCTCTGTCATGGAGTGAAAGCTGTGAAATAATGTTTAGGACCAGTAGTGCAATTCTCCCTTTATTTTTATTTCTCCCTATATTTCATGTAGTTTAACTTTGTGTGTGTCACTGTTGTTATTTGATGCAGTGGTAGTCATAATTTTAGTTTTTATAAGGTATCTTTTTTTTTCCTTGGTTAGTCCTTTTGTATTTGAATTCTGGGGCTTCCCAGGTGGTGCTAGTGGTAAAGAATATGCCCGCCAATGCAGGAGACTTAAGAGGTGTGGATTCAATCCCTGGATCAGGAAAATCCCCTGGAGGAGGGCATGGCAACTCACTCCAATATTCTTGCCTGGAGAACCCCCATGGACAGAGGAGCCTGGCGGGCTACAGTCCGCAGGGTCACAAAGAGTCAGACAAAACTGAAGCAACTTAGCACACATTAATGCATGTGAATTCTAAATGTTAGCTCTATTTTTAAAAAAATCCTATTTACTTGTGATAGTATGCATTTTCCCATCATTTTTATTTATTTTTTTTTCCATCATTTTTATTTTTATATTTCCACACTCTATTTTAGATAGATCTTTCGATATATCAGAGAATTGAGTTTTGTTTTATAATTACTGGATAAATTTTGTTAGCAACTATTAGTATAATCATACCTTTTATTTTTATTCATTAAGTATATTGGTAGCCTTCTGGACACAAGCTGACTGCTATAATCCTGGAATACATCCTTTTTGTGAAATGTATTATTCTGGGATATCAGTCTGGATTCTATTTGTCCATTTTTATTGGAATTTTACATATATATCCCTAAATAAGATTGATCTATGCAATTCTTTTTTATATATTAGGTTCATTAAGGTTCAGGATCCCACTCATAGTGTGGGATAATTTATAGAGCATTAGAATTTCCTGTTCTTCAATTGTCAGATAGAATTCAGTTGTGAAACTTGGATTCTAGAATAACTTTCAGGTAGTTTTAACCTTTCTTTTTCTTTTTTTTTTTTTGAATTTATGTCTCACTTTCTTTTTAATTTTATTTTTATCTTTATGCTGTCTTTTGATTTATGTATTGTACTCTTTCAAAAATTTTAGCATGAATTTATTGAACTTTAAAATTATAAATTTAAATTTTTGCATGTTTTCTACCAGTTATGAGAAGTTTTACAGATATTTTGAGGTATCTGAAACATACATTCTCCCATTAGGCTCACTTAACCCAATCAAGTCATCCTAATTAATGTCAGTTAATTGTGAATCAAATTCACTTTTACCTGTGATTAGTTTATACTTGGGCATATGATCAAATTCTTGGTAATGATATGTGAATGGGGATATCCACTAGGGGATTTTGGGCACAGGTTTATTTGTTCTTATTAAAAGACATTCTACAAAAAATAGTCTCTTCATTCAAATGGATATTAGCACATTTTAAAATCATATCTGGAAATGAAGCAGCCCTCTTGCAGATGTGAGGAGAGAGGAGTGAGAATAAATCCAGCAAACCAAGAATGGCATGGCAGATCAATTGGAAGAAATACAGTGTACTGGAGATGTACTTGAGCAGCTGAAGGATCCCTTGAAACATCCCACTTCAGGATTCCTTGTTAAAACTGTTGCAGTTCCCAACTCATTCCTTGTCATAGGAGATTTATTATAAAAGTAATTTGACTCTGTGCTCTCTGATACTTTTGTCAAAATAATCCTAACCACTGTAGAAGTGCTTATTTGCCTTTTCTCCATTTCTTAGACTGTAATTTTACTTTTGACTTTTCTTTAGTCCTAAGAATTATGCAGGCAGACAAAGCTTAGTTAAGAAATTAATATATGAAAGATTTTTATACTAAAAATTACATTAGATTATAATTAGATATTTTAGGCTATATTTTTTGAAAATATTTTAAGATTATGCACAGGTGATGAATGATTACTGTAAATATGCCCTGAAAAGTATCTTTTCTCTTCTTGAAGGATGCTATGATGTACATATTATATATCTGTATATTCACACATATTTGTTTATGTATTTATTGATTGCATTATTCTATGCCTCTATACCCTCATTTATTTCTTGTCTATTATATCTGTGCAATTCTTGAGTATGGTGTAATAAAATCTCCCATAATTGTATTTTTATCAAAGTCAATGTGCATTTATAATATTTTGCATTATATATTTAGCTGCTATCTTACTGGTGCATGTAACTTTATGTCTTTTAAATCTTCTTCATAAATTGTTCCTTTTATATTTCTGTAATGTCCTCCAGTATCTTCTTCAGTGCTTTTAACCTTAAATCTCACTTTCTCTGGTATTAAGTCAAATACTCCTGCTTTGTTTTGTTTGCACTTGTCTAACATGTTTTTTCCCATCCTTTGTTTTAAACTTTTTCATTGCTCCATTTAAAGTGTCATTGCAAGCAATATATAATCAAATGTTTACATTCTATTCAATCTAAAAGTTCTGTCTACTTGCAGGTAATATGAAAACTGATACCATACTATTTAATGTCTACCATTTAATTTGCTTTGCTATGTCCTCATTAATTTTTCCTCATTTCAGCTTATTTATTTACTATTAGCCTACTCTTCCTTGTTAAGTCAGAAATATGACTAATTTTTTTGACGCTCCTTTCCTGTGGTTGCTTTCCTTGCTTTCCTTGCACTACTAATCATTTGCATTTATCTATTATCATATATAACAAAAGACTTTTATTTTTATCTATCATGACTCTTGTCCCCTACACAGAAGGTTCAGTTCAGTTCAGTTCAGTCAGTCATTTGTGTTCGACTCTTCATGACCACATGGACCACAGCATACCAGGCCTCTTTCCATCACCAACTCCTGGAGTTTACTCAAACTCATCTCCATTGAGTGGGTGATGCCATCCAACCATCTCATCCTCTGTCGTCCCCTTCTCCTCCTGCCTTCAATCTTTTCCAGCATCAGGGTCTTTTCAAATGAGTCAACTCTTTACATTGGGTGGCCAAAGTATTGGAGTTTCAGCTTCAACATCAGTCCTTCCAATGAACACTCAGGATTGGTCTCCTTTAGGATGGACTGGTTGGATCTCCATGCAGTCCAAGAGACTCTCAAGAGTCTTCTCCAACACCACAGTTCAAAAGCATCAATTCTTCAGCGCTCACCTTTCTTTATAGTCCAACTGTCACATCCATACATGACTACTGAAAAAAACCATAGCCTTGATGAGACAGATCTTTGTTGGCAAAGTAATGTCTCTGCTTTTTAATATGCTGTCTAGGTTGGTCAAGGACTTCCCTGGTGGCTCAGACGGTAAAGTGTCTGCCTACAATGCGGGAGACCCAGGTTCAATCCCTGGGTTGGGAAGATCTCCTAGAGAAGGAAATGGCAACCCACTCCAGTACTCTTGCCTGGAAAATCCCATGGATGGAGGAGCCTGGTAGGCTACAGTCCAGGGGGTCGCAACTGTTGGCCATGACTGAGCGACTTCACTTTCACTTTCACTAGGTTGGTCATAACTTTCCTTCCAAGGAGTAAGTGTCTTTTAATTTCATGGCTGTAGTCACCATCTGCAGTGATTTTGGAGCCCCCCAAAATAAAGTCTGCCACTGTTTCCATTGTTTCTCCATCTATTTGCCATGAAGTGATGGGACTAGATGCCATGATCTTAGTTTTCTGAATGTTGAGCTTTAAGCCAGCGTTTTCACTCTCTTCTTTCACTTTCATCAAAAGTCTTTTTAGTTCTTCTTCACTTTCTGCCATAAGGGTGGTGTCATCTGCATATCTGAGGTTATTGATATTTCTCCCAGCAATCTTGATTCCAGCTTGTGCTTCATCCAGCCTAGCGTTTCTCATGATGTACTCTGAATATAAGTTAAATAAGCATGGTTACAATACACAGCCTAGATGTACTCTTTTTCCTATTTGGAACCAGTTTGTTGTTCCATGTTGCTTCCCTACCTGCATATAGATTTCTCAAGAGGCAGGTCAGGTGGTCTGGTATTCCCATCTTTTTCGGAATTTCCCACAGTCAAAGGCTTTGGCATAGTCAATAAAGCAGAAATAGATGCTCTTCTGGAACTCTCTTGCTTTTTTGATGATCCAGTGGATGTTGGCAATTTGATCTCTGGTTCCTCTGCCTTTTCTAAAACCAGCTTGAGCATCTGGAAGTTCACAGTTCATGTATTGCTGAAGCCTGGCTTGGAGAATTTTGAGCATTACTTTATTAGCGTGTGAGATGAGTGCAATTGTGAGGTAGTTTGAGCATTCTTTGGCATTGCTCAAAACATAGAAGTTTAGAATTCTCTTATCCCCCACCCTTTTCTTGGTATTTTACAACTCCTGGATTTTGTTGAAATATTTCAGTATATTTATATAGTTATTTTATTATTATTTTTCTCTTTGCAGTGTGTCATTTCTATTTCACAAATCCATATTCACTAATTATATATAGTTAATATCTCACAACCAGTATAATCCACCTACTATACTTGTTCTGTAGGTATCGGTATCTTGAAAAATACCCCATAAGAATGACTAGGCTAAGACTTCAATGTTAACTTATTTTGTTTAAGATTAACTGATGTGAAAACAAAGTCCTAAATTCATTATCTAATTTAAAATAAATACTGAGATTCTGCTTATGGTAGTCATAATAATCTCTCTTCCCCCAATATCCACATCCTAATTGCCAGAACCTGTGACCATGATATAATATTTAATAGAGGGAAATTGAACTTGAAGATGAAATTAAATTTACTAATCAGTTGACTTTAAAATTTGGAGATTATTTTGGATTATCCATATTTACAAAATATGACCAGAAGAATCTTTAAGAGCAGAACAATGAAGTAGAAGAGAAAGCCAGGGTGATGTTGTATGAGAAAATCCCACCATGTTGATTTTGAAGAAGGAGAAAAGGGGCAAAGATTCTCTAGAAGCTGGAAAAGGCAAAGAAATATATTCTCTTCAGCCCTGCTTATATTTTGATTTGAGCCTAATGGATCTATGTTGTATATCTGACCTCTAGAAATGTAAGATAATAAATTTATGCTGTTTAAAGCCACTATGGTTTCAATTACTTGTTATAGCAGTAGCAGAAATCTAATGCATTGCTCATTTGGAAGTTATCATCCAACTTTATTTTCTATGTAAATCAAGGTCTAGCACTATGCCTGGTCATTGTAGATAATCAATGACTATATTCTGTCTTGAGCTACATAGGAGAAGAGAGAGATCAATATTTTCACCTTTAAAATCTAGACTGCCATCATTGCTTATGGATATTCTTTATTAAATTGTATCCAACTCTATACTTTCTTTTCTTTCTATTCTCTTCCCCTTGCAACTCTCTTTTGGAATAAGTTTGGATTTCCTCTGTCTTTTCTATTGGGGATATGCTTAGTCAATTACAATATAACGAAATTAAGGAAATAATAACCAGCTAATAATATCATCTAGCATTTTTAAACATTTGCTATGTCTGTAGTTTTTTTTAGTGAATTAATTCATGTAGCCTTTCTCCAAATGGTTTAGTGTTTAATTTCCTCAGATTTTCTAATTAGCTTTGCTCCTCCATTAATTCATCCATTTGTTTCATACACCTTAAATACTGATTTTGTGGCAGGCACTGTCCCTAATTTGGAGAGCACAGCACCTAACACAGTGTTTAGTACCCAGTTCCTGCCCCATCCTATATTGCCAAACTCATTTCTTATACTATGTCCCATGAAACTTCTTATCCAGGTACTCATTTTGTTTTTTTGAACATAGTTTAAGGCTGATTAGATTATTCTTTGCTCAGTAGGGGTCACAATAATGGCTATATTCTGAAGAATATTCCTTAATTAGGTAATAAGCATGTTACTCTACCATGAAAAGAAGGAACTGTACATGTATACAATGATGATTTTTAATTATGGTCAGAATAGTCTGTTAATCACTAATGCATACAGTCGTTAGAAATATAAAAAGCTAAAGGGATAAGCAGGGAATCTTTAAGAAATTGAGTGAGAAAAATAATCATTAGATGTTACTAATAAATGACCATAGGAAGCTCACTTTTTATAACAGGCAATATTTCAAACACATACTGATTCACCTTTGTATTAACTACATTAGATACAAGGGTAGGGACAAGTCCAGAAACAGAGAAACAACAAATCTCAGGTATGTGTTCATGCCTCAAAAGACACTTACTTGCCAAATGTTCACATCTGAATGGGCGAACTGTTCTTCAAGTGTCTGAAGAGGGAGCTATACTCTAATATACCCTGCCTTGTTTGATATACCCTGTCTTGTTTAATTGTTCATTGCAAAATAAGATTTTAATGTTTCTGTTGCTTACCTTAAGCTCTTCAGATTAACATTAGCTGTATTATAGATCCTTTTCCTTTGGATGCTTGGCTTCATTAGACAAGCTCACTGCAAAAGTCATTCTTCCTACATTATTTCTTAAAGCATGATAAAGTGAAGTAATTACATTATCAGATATTTCTGCCACATGCGATCAATAAAGTACCATAATAATAGTATAAGACATCTTGGAAGGAGGGTATAATTACCACAAGGAGATCACACTCCTGGGGATTATAGGAACTTGGTTACATCTCTTCCCTTATAGTGCCCCCAAGGATTTGATTGTCTCAAGAAGAGAGAGAGAGAAAGAAACTCAATGAATAATGCTGTATTCTGCTGCACAAAATTTATAGGAAAGGGCAAAAGTGTATTTCAGATGAGGATGTTATATGGCAGTTTAGAAAATTTGAACTGCCATTTCAAATGAGCTGAGCTATCCATGGCAATTAACTAGTATGTTCAGAAAGCACGTAAGCCACTCTAAGTAATTTTGTAAAACCAATGGGCTCAGAAATGCATTAGTATTTTAGCATGGTTTAAGTATTGAAAAAGGTATCTGATAGAACTACTCATTTCTAGCTGACTCAGTGCATCAAGCTTTCCATTCTCTGGCTAGTTGGTAAGCGAGAGTCATCAATCAGATTGCTATTGACATTTTGCCTGGTGGCACCAAGAATGGAAAACAAAAAATGATTTTAAATTATCCGCCCAAATCTGAGGAAAATATGTTTAGTTGTGGTTAAATTTCCAAGCTGAAATAAAAATAGATCAGTAAATCAAATGTCAACCAGCCTGGGGTTGTAGTTATAATTTTGAATGTTCCAGTAGAACTCATCTGAGTCTTTTATAGCTAAACTAATTCAAGATTCCTGATCTGTGGAGAAATACAGATAAAAATTTTTACAAACTCACATTAAGATGAATACTCTTCAGAGATTCAAAGCAGAATAACAAGGCCTAAGAATAATAATTGGAATAAAGTTTTAAGTCTTATTATAAAATTATTTCAGCCAGCAAAAGACAGAACCTTTTGTAACAAAAATATTTGGATTTAAAATGGAGATTTCTATCCAAAAGTCTACAAGCAATAAATGCTGGAGAGGGTGTGGAGAAAAGGGAACCCTCTTACACTATTGGTGGGAATGCAAACTAGTACAGCCACTATGGAGAACAGTGTGGAGATTTCTTAAAAAACTGGAAATAGAACTGCCATATGATCCAGCAATCCCACTCCTGGGCATACACACTGAGGAAACCAGATCTGAAAGAGACACGTGCACCCCAATGTTCATCGCAGCACTGTTTATAATAGCCAGGACATGGAAGCAAC